>NC_047096.1:82962583-83265450 GCF_902459505.1 Geotrypetes seraphini | reverse complement strand
GCAAAAACTTGCCAACCTATCAATTAGAACAGGACAGATACCGGACGACTAGAAGATAGTGAACGTCACGCTGATATTTAAAAAGGATTGAGAGGAGTGCCAGGAAACTACAGACCTGTGAGCCTCACGTCTGTCCCTGGAAAAATGGTTGAAGCGCTGATAAAAGATAGCACAGTCCGGCTCTTAGACACATGCGACCTGATGAGAGCCAGTCAACATGAATTCAGGAAAGGGAAATCAAGTTTGATGAATTTACTTCAATTTTTTGAAACAGTGAACAGATAAATTGATAGTGGAGAACCAGTGGATATTATATACTTGGACTTCCAGAAAGCGTTCGACAAGGTTCCACATGAAAGACTTCTCAGGAAACTACAAAGCAATGGAATAGAGGGAGATATACTAAGATGGATAAGCAAATGCCTGGAGAGCAGAAAGCAGAGAGTGGGCATAAATGGGAAGTTCTCAGACTGGGAGAAAGTGACTAGTGGTGTACCCCAGGGCTCGATACTTGGGCCCATCTTATTTAATATTTTCATCAATGACCTAGAAGAGGAATCATCAAGTTTGCAGACGACACAAAGCTATGTCGTAGCAATCAGATCGCAGAAGGTTAGTGAGGAACTCCAGAGCGACTTGAGTCGATTGGAGAAATGGGCAGACAAATGGCAGATGAGGTTTAATGTGGAAAAATGCAATGTGATGCATTTAGGCAGAAAGAATAAGGAACACAAGTATAGAATGTCAGGTGCAACTCTGGGAAAGACCGAACAAGAAAGGGACCTGGGCGTACTTATAGATAGGACATAGTAAACATAGTAGATGACGGCAGATAAAGACCCGAATAGTCCATCCAGTCTGCCCAACCTGATTCAATTTAAATTTTTATTTTTTTTTAATTTTTTATATTTTAAATTTTTCTTCTTAGCTATTTCTGGGCAAGAATCCAAAGCTTTACCCGGTACTGTGCTTGGGTTCCAACTGCCAAAATCTCTGTTAAGACTTACTCCAGCCATTGAAGCCCTCCCCTGCCCATCCTCCACCAAACGGCCATACACAGACACAGACCGTGCAAGTCTGCCCAGTAACTGGCCTAGTTCAATATTTAATATTATTTTCTGATTCTAAATCTTCTGTGTTCATCCCACGCTTCTTTGAACTCAGTCACAGTTTTACTCTCCACCACCTCTCTTGGAGCACATTCCAGGCATCCACCACCCTCTCCGTAAAAGTAAAATTTTCTAACATTGCCCCTGAATCTACCACCCCTCAACCTCAAATTATGTCCTCTGGTTTTACCGTTTTCCTTTCTCTGGAAAAGATTTTGTTCTACGTTAATACCCTTCAAGTATTTGAACGTCTGAATCATATCTCCCCTGTCTCTCCTTTCCTCTAGGGTATACATATTCAGGGCTTCCAGTCTCTCCTCATACGCCTTCTGGCGCAAGCCTCCTATCATTTTCGTTGCCCTCCTCTGGACTGCCTCAAGTCTTCTTACGTCTTTCACCAGATACGGTCTCCAAAACTGAGCACAATACTCCAAGTGGGGCCTCACCAATGACCTGTACAGGGGCATCAACACCTTCTTCCTTCTACTGACTACGCCTCTCTTTATACAGCCCAGCATCCTTCTGGCAGCAGCCACTGCCTTGTCACATTGTTTTTTCGCCTTTAGATCTTCGGACACTATAACCCCAAGGTCCCTCTCCCCGTCCGTGCATATCAACTTCTCTCCTCCTTCCTATTATTAATCCCCAAATGCATTACTCTGCATTTCTTTGCATTGAATTTTAGTTGCCAGGCATTAGATCATTCCGCTAACTTTTGCAGATCCTTTTTCATATTTTCCACTCCCTCTTCGGTGTCTACTCTGTTACAAATCTTGGTATCATCTGCAAAAAGGCACACTTTTCCTTCTAACCCTTCAGCAATGTCACTCACATACATATTGAACAGGATTGGTCCCAGCACCGAACCCTGAGGGACTCCACTAGTCATCTTTCCTTCCTTCGAGAGACTTCCATTAACCACCACCCTCTGGCGTCTGTCCGACAGCCCGTTTCTGACCCAGTTCACCACTGTCCTAACTTCAGCCCTTCAAGTTTGTTCAACAGCCTCCTATGAGGAACTGTAGCAAAGGCTTTGCTGAAATCTAAGTAAATTACATCTAGCATATGTCCTCGATCCAACTCTCTGGTCACCCAATCAAAAAATTCAATCAGGTTCGTTTGGCACGATTTACCTTTTGTAAAGCCATGTTGCCTCGGATCCTGTAACCCATTAGATTCAAGGAAGTACACTATCCTTTCTTTCAGCAACCCTTCCATTATTTTTCCAACAACTGAAGTGAGGCTCACCGGCCTGTAGTTTCCTGCTTTTTCCCTGTGACCACTTTTATGAATAGGGACCACATCCGCTCTCCTCCAATCCCCAGGAATCACTCCCGTCTCCAGAGATTTGTTGAATAAGTCTTTAATAGGACTCGCCAGAACCTCTCTGAGCTCCCTTAGTATCCTGGGATGGATCCCGTCTGAAATCGTCGGTGCAATGTGCGGCGGCGGCGAAGAAAGCAAATAGATGATAGGCATGATAAAGAAGGGAATCGCGAGAAGATCGGAGAAAGTTATAATGCTGCTTTATAGAGCGATGGTCAGACCACACTTGGAATACTGTTTCCAGCATTGGTCTCCATACCTAAAGAAGGATATAAAACATTCTGGAGAGGGTGCAGAGACGAGCAACGAAGCTAGTGAAAGGTATGGAGAACCTGGATTATGAGGAACGACTTAGGAGACTGGGACTGTTCTCACTTGGAAAGAGGAGACTGTGAGGGGATCTGATCGAGACTTTCAAAATACTGAAAGGAATCGACAAAATAGATCAGGAAAAACAGTTATTTACAGTGTCCAATGTGACACGTACAAGAGGACATGGACTAAAGTTGAGGGGGGACAAGTCCAGGACAAATATCAGTAAGTTCTGTTTTATGCAGCGAGTGGTGGACACCTGGAATGCTCTCCCAGAGGAGGTAATTGCGGAATCCACCATTCTAGGATTTAAGGGTAAATTAGATGCACATCTCCTTATGAGTGGCATAGAGTGATACGGATAAGGGTAAACTAGATGTACATCTCCCTATGAGAAGCATAGAGTGATATAGGGACTAAATATATGCCAGGATACACCTGGCGGGGCTTCTGCGTGTGCGGATCGCCGGACTTGATGGACCTAAGGTTTGATCTGGAGTTGGCAATTCTTATGTTCTTATGCTTCCTCCATCTTACCAGAGGCATTATCCTCAGAAGGCAGCACCTTATTCAAGTCCTCCTCCTAAGAAACCACAGCAGCAGCAAACCTCAGACTCCTGCTGCACCCAAGGTCTCTCAGTCTTTTTGACCATCTAACACAGAGCATAACCTCAATCGTTCTGCCTCTGTCCTGTCTTTTTCCCATATGGGGTCGTCTCCATCATTTCTATCAAAGAATGGGAACTCATTACATCTGACCTCTGGGTCCTCACAATCATCAGGGAAGATTACTCTCTTCACTTCCTTCAGATTCCACCAGATCTTCCCCCAAGAGGGTATCCTTCCAATCCGTCCCAGACCACCCTTCTTCAGGAAGCTCAAGCTCTGCTTCATCTCTGTGCCATCGAGGAGGTTCCTCTGGAACAGCAGAGCACGGGGTTTTACTCCCATTACTTCCTTGTCCTGAAGAACACGGGGGATCTGCGACCTATCCTGGATCTCAGAGCTCTCAACAAATTTCTTGTCAGAGAAAAATTTCAGATGCTGTATAGCATCCTTGTATCCCTTTCTAGATCACAATGATTGGTTATGCTCTCTGGATCTCAAAGAGACTTACATTCACATTCCCATTCATCCAGCCTCTCGCAAGTTCCTCAGATTTCGGGTAGGAAATCATCAATTTCAGTACAGAATGCTGCCTTTCGGCCTGGCATCATCTCCCAGGGTTTTGACCAAGTGCCTAGTAGTGGTGGCAGCAGATCTCCAGATCTTCCCCTACATGGACGACTGGCTCATCAAAGATGCAACATCTCAGGAAGTTATTGTAGCGACCCAATTGACTATTTGGTTCCTCCAACATTTGGGGGTTTGAAATAAACTTTCCAAAATCCCAGCTACAGCCCTCTCAAAACCTACAGTTCATTGGAGCTGTACTGTACGCTGTGCAACTCAGAGCATTCTTTCCGCAACAACGTCAGGATACTCTTTCACTTTTGCCTCAAAGTGTCATGCCTCACTTCACTCTCACAAGATACATGATGGTTCTCCTAGATCACATGGCCTCTACGGTTCACGTGACTCCTTTTGCCAGACTTCACCTCAGAATTCCTCAATGGACCCTGTCAACTCAGTGGGCGCAGGTTTCCTATCCACTCTCTCAGCACATTACAGTAACTCTTTCGTTGAGCCAGTCTCTCCACTGGTGGTTGCTCTCCTCCAATCTCTCCAGAGGTTTGCTGTTTCAAATGCCCCCTGATCAGAAGGTTCTCACAACAGATTCCTCAACCTACACTTGGGGGGCTCATCTCGATGGTCTCTGTACAGATCGTCGGAGCCACAGCAATCTTTTGGAACTCAGAGCGATTTTCAACGCTCTCAAAGCTTTTCAACATCTTCTTCACGATCAAGTAGTCTTCATTCGTACAGACAATCAAGTCGCCATGTACTATGTCAACAAGCAGGGAGGAACAGGAATCCTCCCTCTTTTCCAGGAAGCTCAAAAAGTTTGGAATTGGGCAATTCTTCACAATGTCTTCCTGAAAGCAGTCTACATTCAAGGCGAGAAAAACTGTCTGGCGGACAAATTGAGTCGTCTTCTACAACCTCACGAATGGACACTCAATTCCTCCCCTCTTCACATTTTTTCTCAGTGGGGAACTCCTCAAATAGATTTCTTTGTGTCTCCCCACAACAACAAGTTGCTTCAGTTTTGCTCCAGGATCTACTCTCCTCAACGCCTGGAGGCAGATGCATTTTCTTCTGGAATGGACCAGCAAATTCCTGTATGAGTTTCCTCCATTTCCTCAAGACACTAGTCAAACTCAAAAATGAACAATGCCACCATGATTCCCATAGCTCCTCGGTGACCCAGACAACCTTGGTTCTCCTTCTACTTCAACTCAGCAGCAGGGAGCCACTACTTCTACCAGTTTTTCCGCCTCTACTTACACAGAATCGGGATTCTCTGCTTAATCCCAACCTGCAGTCTTTGCACCTGACAGCTTGGTACCTTTCAACGTAACTGCCAATTTTCATGTTCTCTCAATCTATCAAAGTCATTTTAGAGGCTTCCAGGAAGCCTACCACTAGGCAATGCTACAACCAGAAATGGACTAGGTTTTCTGCTTGGTGCACTCTTCATCACAAGGAGCCTCAGTCTACCTCCTTGTCTTCAGTTCTGGATTACCTGTTGCATTTATCTCAATCCAGTCTCCAAATAAACATCCATTAGAGTCCATCTCAGTGCAATTGATTGCTTTTCATCAGCCCTTGGAGGGGAAACTTTATCTGCTCGTCCAGATTTAAGAAAGGTATTTCAATGTCAAGCCAGCTCTCAAACCGCGTCCCGTGATTTGGGATCTCAATGTTCTTGCTCAGTTGATGAAGGCTCTATTTCAGTGGTCCTCAAACACGTGGCCCAGGGGCCACATGAAGCCCACCAGGTACTATTTTGAGGCCCTCAGTATGTCTATCATAATCACAAAAGTAAAATAAAACAGTTTCTTGATCATATGTTTCTTTAGCTATAAATGACAATATTATTATTAAGACTTAGCCAAAAGGAAAGATTTATAAACTATAAAGGAGTTTTATCTCATGCAAAATTGTCAGTTCTTTAATAACACATGAACTATTTTTTCAGAGGCCCTCCAAGTACCTACAAATCCAAAATGTGGCCCTGCAAAGGGTTTGAGTTTGAGACCACTGCTCTATTTGAACCAATGGCTTCGGCTCATCTGAAATATCTCACTTGGAAAGTGGTCTTCCTTATTGCTCTCATGTCCTGCTCGCAGCGTAAGTGAGCTACAAGCTTTAGTAGCGGACCCACCTTTCCACAGTATTCCATCACGACAAGGTGGTCCTCTGTACCCATCTTAAATTCTTACCAAAAGTTGTTTCAGAATTTCATCTCAATCAATCCATTGTACTTCCAGTGTTTTTTCCAAAGCTTCATTGTCATCCTGGAGAAACAGCTCTTCATACTCTGGACTGTAAACATGCTTTGGTCTTCTGCTTACAAAGGACTAAGCCACAAAGATCTTCTACTCAACTTTTTGTGTCCTTTGATCCAAATAAGTTAGGACATAAGTTTCCAAGCACACCATCTCCAACTGGTTAGCTGCTTGCATCTCTTTCTGCTATCCTCAGACTGGACTGCATCTAGTAAGTCGAGTCACAGCCCATAAAGTTAGAGCCATGGCGGCAACTGTAGCTTTCCTTAGATCTACTCCTATTGAGGAAAACAGCAAAGCTGCCACTTGGTCCTCGGTTCATACATTCACCTCTCATTATTGTCTGGATCTTTTTCCAGACGAGATGGCCACTTAGGCTAGGCAGTTTTACAAAATTTATTCTCCTGATTTGCCAACACTCCCACCATCCCATTCTGGTTAGCTGGAGATCACCCATATGTGAGAATATACTGCCTACTTGTCCTGGGATAAAGCACAATTACTTACCTTAACAGGTGTTATCCAGGGACAGCGGGCAGCTATTCTCACAACTCACCCACCTCCCCTGGTTGGATTCTTAGCTAGCTATCTGAACTGAGGAGACGCGCGCCCTACCTCGGGCGGGAAGGACCTTGTGCATGCGCGGTGTGGCAGTCGCAAAATTTCTAAAAGTTCTTCAAGCAAGTCTGCTTGTGAAGCTGTCCGCATCGGTGCTCCGTGGATGATGTCACCCATATGTGAGAATATCTGCCTGCTGTCCCTGGATAACACCTGTTACAGTAAGTAACTGTGCTATGTTGTTGCAGGTTTACAAGAAACTGGGGCAAACCCATCTAGCTTTGATGAATTTCTCATGGGCGATGGACTTAGATCCCAAAGGCGCCAACAACCAGATTAAAGAAGCCATTGATAAACGCTACCTACCAGATGACGAAGAGCCAATAACACAAGAAGAACAAATCAATGAGCGGTATCCTTATGAATCAGGTTTGTTTTTTCTTAAATGCCATATCCATTAACTAGTAAATTGTGAGCCTGCTGGAGACAGTACCTGATAGAAAAAAAATTGTACACTGCCCTGAACTTCTCTAAGACAGGGCAGTATATCAAATGCCAATAAACATAGTAAATGAGCAGATATTATTGGGCAAGTGAAGGCAGTGTTTGATTTTGTTCTTACTTCAGCTTTGGACAGGGTGGATTTAAATTAAATCACTGCTCAGAAAGACTTGATTTAAATCATGGTTTTCTTCAGAAAGGCTCATTTCTTGCTGGTAATATTTACAATCAGATGAAGGTTTCATTTTTTACAGTTATATTTAAAATTCTTGTACAATAACCTCTGGAATCTACAAGATAGGGTTATATATCTCTTTCAGCTTAGAACGGCAAAGAACTCTAGCCCAGGGGTGTGCAACCCACGGGCCGCATGTGGCCCAACAAGAAGTTTTGTGCGGCGCAGCTTCTCCCTCCCTCCCTTTTGTGCCTCCCTCCAGTGGGTAGGTTTCTGGCCTGCTCTCTTGCTGCAGTCATCCAAGGGCAGCGTCAGCTCCTCGTATGCAATCTGCGGCTGTGTCAGAAGCGTTTCCTCTGATGTCAGAGAGAAGGCTTCCGAAGCAGCCGTGAATTGCACGCGAGGAGCTGATTCCACCCGCGGATGACTGCAGCATGGGAGCCAGCCATAAAATAAACACTCGCTAGGAAGCATAGAAGGAAAGTAACGCTTTCAGCACAGGCGCGGATCGCCGACAGCCATAAAATAAACGCTTCTAGCACAGCCGTGGGTCGTATAAGGAGCCAATCACCACCGCATACAACTTTCACCAGAAAAACAATTGCAGCAAGTGAGACGGCCAGAAGATAAATACCTGCCGGAGGTAGGCACAGAAGGGAGGGAGGGAGAAGGTCATGTTGGGACTCTAGAGGGAGGGAGCATAAATTTTGGACAAATGATAAAGGAAGGAAGGAGGGACTGAAGAATGGAGGGAGTGAGGAGGGAATAGTAAGGGAAAATTGGGTGTCTGAGAGAGGGAAAGAGATGGTGCTCATGGAGAGATGAAGAAAGAGGAGAAATGTTGGGTAGAGAGAGGAGGGAGAGAGAATTATTGGATATGGTGGTGGGAGAGGAGTGAGGTAGAGATGCATGGGCATGGAGAGAAGGAGGAGAAGCCTCTGGACTGGTTTTTTGTTTGTTAAGTACAGAGGGGGAGGGTATTAAAAGAAGTACCAGATTGAGTGTGGGGGGAGAGCTTATTGGGCCAAAAACAGAGGACGGAGAGAGATGGTGGGCAATGGTCTAAAGGGAGAGAAGTTGGAGCTGGGGTGGTATGAAGGAAGAGGGAAAGAAATACTTGATGGGAGAACTATTGGGGGAAAATGGAGAATGGTGGGACCTGGGGGATGCAGGCAGGCAGAGGGAGAGTTGGATTGGGGGCAGTTGGGAAGAGAAATGGAGAGAAATTGGATCGGGGATAGAAGGGAGGTAGGGAGAAATGTTAGGCCTTTGAATGGAAGGTAGAGATGCAGCATCTCTTTCCCCTCCATTTCATTATTCAGCATTAAGTGGGGGAGGGAAGAAGAAAAACAAAAAAGAGAGGGGGCAAAATGTTGGACCATGCGGATTGAGGAGGAGAGATGGACCCATGGGAGGGCAGGAGGGAAAGAGTGCTGGGATAAGAAGATGCTAGAGGATGGAAAGAAAGGGACAGGGAGTTATAGCCTAACCAGTGGAGAGAGGGAGGGGGATTCTGAAAGTGGTGAGCTATGTGGATGAGGTCAAAAGGGAGATGACAAAATGAATGAGAGAACAGTGAGTACAGTAGTGGAAATGTGGTAATGGGGAGTAGAAAGAAAGAAATAGAAGACTGGGAAAGGAGTGAGATGGGAAATGAGAGAGCTAGGGATTGAGAGAAGATGGAGATGGAGAAGATGGAGATGGATTGAGAGGTAGCTGAACATTTAAAAGAAAACGGGTGAGAAAAGGCAAGATTTGAGTGGACAGAGGCAAAAAAGAAAATAAAAAGTTAAGAAATATCAATATGTTGAGACAGGCATAGGAGGAAATGGAACCAGAGAGGAGAAAAAAAAGGAACAGCAGACACTGGAAAGAGAATTAGTTGAAGATAGACAAAAAGCAGAAAGAGAAACTGGGACCAAGATGTTTGATAAACAAAATATCCAGACAACAAGGTAGAAAAAAATTGTTTTATTTTGAATTTATTAACTGGAATATGTTAGCTTTGGGATATGTACATCACAATTATTTTTTTATTCAGTGACGTAGTCATGTACAGCTGATTTGGGGGAGGGATTGGAGCCCAAAATTAGTGGATGGGCACCAAAGTTTCTCCCTGCCTTGAGCTAGTGGGGATTCCCAAGCCCTGCCAACTGAAAGACATTTTCCTCCAGTCTGGCAACCCAAAATCTCCAACCTTTGCAGTCAATGGCAATATCTTCAAGCTGCCACTGCTTTCATGCATGCATAAAAGCCAAGGGGAGGGGCAGGGAGGAGGAAAGGCAGCAGCTCTGCAATATTGCTGCCAGCTGCAGAACTTGGGAAGTTGGAGGGGGAGGAGGTGGCCGTCAGTTGATAAGGCTTGGGGATCCCTACCAGCTACAGTAGAGGAGATGTTCATTTTGAGGAAGCCTAAGCTCAAAGTGGGAGGCCCAATAAAGCAGTAATATTACCCTGATTAAACAATTCTCCACGTGTGCCGCTGACAGCTGATTCAGCATCCCCACTCTGTTGAGGCTCACCTTTGAAAAGGTTCACCAAAGCTGTAATAGAAGTGAATGGGAAAACCAGAAGCATACATGTCTGCTGATCAGAGTGGGGATGCGGAAGCCTGTGGCTGCTCCCGCTGTCAGCGATGCACGTGGAGGATCACTCAGTCAAGGTAAGTATTATTGCTTTTTTTGGGTTCCTCTCCACAGTGTCCTTTTAATGAAAGTTTATTACTAGATACGTACTTCTTCTATATTAGTGATTGCAAATTTGGGACCTGCTCAACCTTTTTTTTGCACATCAGTAGTGTTAGTGCGGCTCCAGAAATTTTTTTTTTTTCGTCCAAAAGGTTGGATACACCTGTTCTAGCCCCTCCCTCTGTGGTCATCTGTTACTCACCTCTGGAATGCCAGTCTAGTTTCCTGCAGCCTTAGCTGCAGGGTCTTGTCTCTTCTGCTCGTGATTAATTTTTAATTTTTAGTCACTTCTATTTGTTTTTGGCACGGATCTTGCCCTAGTGTTGTGGATTTACCCTGCAGGGACATCCATTCGGCGGGAGATCACAGATTTTTGCATTTATATTGTCTGCTTCTGGGGGGTTACCTGTTAGTAAAACTGCAGTAAGCACCCTGGACAGCCTGCAGGTCAGATCTGGTCTCCAGGATCAGGAGCCATCTCACCCTGGGTTTGTCTGCTAAGGGGTAGAGTGCAGGCTGTACGATTCTGTGGAGGCATGCCAGGATCGGAACTGGATTGCGTGTCTTCCCTACTTATCCTGAGAGGTCCTGGTAGTCACTGTCTGGGGTGACTGGGAAGGTGAGGCGGTCCAGAAGACCTGAAATCGTTTTCTCAGCTCCTGTCCTATATTTAGCGAGCTTGCCTTTGATTTCTATTGCAGCACATGCCACTGTGAGTGTCTGCGTACCCACGAGTTTGGCGATTTTAAGGGGTCATGGAAAAGTGTTTTTGGATGGTTTCCCTGCATGCCCTAGCCCTTCCCCCCCCCCACCTGTAAAAATTGAAAAATTGCTGTTTTCCTGTGTTTCCTGTGATTTTCCCGGGCTGTTTTAGGGCAAAATCAGCACCCGTGGTGGCCATTTTGGATTTTCATTAAAACTTTTAAAAGTATGTATTTTTTGGTCTTAGGAGCTTTGTTTTCGCTCCAAACTTTACAAATGGCCTCCTCAGGACAGGATGGCATGGATTCATGCCATGTTTGGCGGATGGCTGCCAGATTTTCAGCCATGTTTCATGTGTGCAGCGGTCCGTGAGGGGGGTGAAGTGTATACAATTTCAGCGCTTCCCTCCTCCGAAGAGGCCCTGCTTTCTTCCAATTGGACCGGAGACGCGTTTGCGGTGTTTGATGCGCCTAAGAAAGGCACGGGGGGGGGGGGGGGCACTTCCGCAAAATGCAAGCGCAGTTTCGGGGGGAAAGTATCCAGCATGTCTCTGTGTTCTTTTGCTGAGGCACCAGAGAGCAGATGTGCAGTTCCCGCCATCGCTTCTGCTTCAGTTTCTGTACCTTTATTATCGCAGATTTCTTTGGCAGCATCCGCTGATGTGGCTAATCTTGCGGATCTTAGTAATCCTCCTTACAGCGGGTCCCGTGAGTTTGGGGATGACCCGGCAGTGCACAGGCTATTTAAGACTAGTCGCTTGCCTGATATTATTTCTGAGTCACTTAGGACTAATTCAGACCGTCCAGAACAGGCAGTATGTTCCGTTATGAGTGATCAGCGTCTACTATCCCCTTCCTTTCCGGACAATCTGTATTTGGCTAGGATACTCCTCGAGATCTGGGTGTTCCCGGAGGGCCCCCCCTTAAATGTGCTAGGGCCATGGCGCATTTGTATCCCATGGTCCTGGACTTCTCCAAACGACTGGCCCTGACGAAAATGGTTTTGTTGTGGTAGGTCACTAAGCGCACTTTTTTACCCTCTGATGGAGGGGTTGTCTCGAAAGACTTTCATGACAGGTGAGTGGACTTTATCCTCAAGCTCCTTTTCGATTCTGCGGCGGCGTGAGTGAGAGCTATAGCAGCCACCTCATTTTTTGCCCCTTGCGTGTCACACTAAGCTCTGCCAGGACCCCGAAGACGTTGTCCTTCATGACCTAGACTTCCTAGTCTCTGGAGTGAATGATTTGGCGGATGCCCTCTGACATGCTGAAGGTTTTGTTAAGCTTGGAGCTTATTCAGTTTCAGCCTGTCGCATGCTGTGGATTCACCAATAGTCAGGTGATGCTTCTTCCAAGGCTACACTGAACCAGTTGCCTTTCAAAGGTTTGCTCTTATTTGGCCAAGGTCTGGTTGACCTCATGGACAGTGTTCAGGATCGTAAGCCTAAGGTGCTACCCGGGTTGAAACCTTGCCCAGCACGAGGTTCGGGACGACCGAATTTTCATCCTTACTGGAGGCCTCAACAGTACGCTGTGCCCCCGGCGACAGGACAATGGTTCGGAGCCCCTTCCAGTCCTCGCTTTAGAGGTCCGGCCTGACAGTCTTCAAACAACCGTCGTCCTGCCTCTTCCATGAAGAAGTTCTGACGCCAGGCCTCTGGCATCTCTCCCTCGGATTGGGGGGCGACTTTCGGCCTACCTACCAGAGTGGCAGAAGGGGTCTTCGAACCAGTGGATCCTAGAAGTGCTCAGAGAGGATCTCCAGAATGCAGTTTTTCCGACCCCCGACAGATTTTTTCCTGACTTCACCCATGGGAAATCTGGAAAGAGCTTCCCGTGTGTGGACCGCAGATTGATAGATCTGAAAGCAATAGAACATGTTCCAAAAGATGACTTGGGCTCAGAGAGATACTCGATATATTTTGTCGTGCCAAAGAAAGGCTCCGAAGATTGGATACCTATTCTGGACTTAAAGGCAGTGAATGCGTTCCTTTGAGTTCCATGTTTCCAGATGGAAACGGTGCATTCAGTTGTAGCAGCCATGGCGCCCGGGGAGTTTCTGGCTTCCTTGGATCTCACAGAAGCGTACCTTCACTTACCAATCTGTCAGGTGCAAAGGAGGTTTATGAGATTCCATGTGCATGGGCGGCATTTTTTTTTTTTCGGCTCTGCACTTTGGGTTGGCATCGGTGCCCAGAACCTTCACCAAAATCATGGTGGTAGTGGCTGCCCACCTGCGCTTGCAGGGTGTTTTGGCCATCCATACCTTGTCGATTGGCTGATCAGAGCCCCTTTGCTGTCGGAGGGTCGCAGGGCGGTTTACCAGGTGATGCATCTGTTGGAGAGTCTCGGCTGGGTGATCAATCTGAAGAAGAGCCGACATAGGAATTGGAGTATCTGGGAGTCCATTTCCACAGAGACAGGAGACAGGTGTTTCCTGCCGGACTCCAGGAAGTTCAAGCTATGGAGTTCCATTTGGGCCATGTTGGAGGTTCAGTCTTTGATGGCCTGGCAATACTTGCAGGTACTTGGTCTCATGGTTGCGACCATAGATGTGATTCCAGAGCACGACTCCGACCTCTTCAGCTGACCTTCCTGTCTCGGTGAAATCGTCAGCGGGATTCGCTGGGTGTTGTGCTGCCTTGGATGGCGGCAGCCCGCAGCAGCATGCTGTGGCGGCTGAATCCTGTGACTCTGGACAAGAGGCTTCCTCTGCGAGTCTGTTCAGCTAGGGAGCAGTTTGCAGGTCTGTCCCAGCGCAAGGCCAGTGGACTGTGCAGGATAGTAGATGGTCGATTAATCACCTGGAACTTTCTAGCGATCTGCCTGGCCTTGTTGCGTTTTCAACGGTGTCTCCATCGGTAGGCTGTTCGTGTTTTCTCAGACAATGCAACGGCTGTGGCCTATGTCAGCTGTCATGGGGGTACAAAGAGTTCCCTGCTGAGTCTGGAGGCTTGGATGCTCTTTTCCTGGGTGGAAATGCATCTGGTGGCTTTGTCCGCGGCCCATGTGGCAGGCATAGACAACATTCAGGCACATTTTCTATGTCAGCAGATTCTGGACCCGGAAGAATGGTCCTCGTCCAAAATGGCGTTCAAGATCTTTGTCTGGCGGAGGGGCTGTCCATCTTTTGATCTGATGTGGTCCGCCAAGAACCGGAAGGTGAACATATTCTTCAGCCACTGCAGAGAGGTCGGCAGTGAAGAGTTGGATGCTGTGGTACAACCTTGGCCCCAGGGGGAGCTTCTTTATGTTTTTCCCCTGTGACCCATGATAGGCCGCGTTCTATGCCAGGTGGCCTCTCATATAGGTCAGGTGATCCTGGTGGCCTCGGCCTGGCTCAGAAGGCCATGGAACGCAGACCTGGTGCGGTTGATCTTAGAGAGGGGTACTTAAGTTTCAAGTTTATTTAGGACTTGATATACTGCTTTTATAAACAAAGCGGTTTCCAATTTATACAAAGTAAAAAAGCATTAAGAATATAAAATAGAGGGAACAGATTAACAATTACAATACTGACATGACATGATAGGCATGGGCAAATGGGGAGGAGTCATTGCTTAAAATAAAAGAAAGGGAGGCAAAATACAAAAGGAGTAAAGGGAGTCTGTAATGTAAGGCCTGATGTCTGAGTTTTGAATAAGGAAAGCTAAGTATAGATCTCAAAGCATCTCTGAAAAGAAATGTTTTGAGATTAGATTTAAAGATGAGATTCTTTTTTGTCTCGGGGTCAGTGATAGGGCATTCCATAATGTGGGTGCGATTACTAAAAAAATTGGGGGACAGATTTAAAACGAATGCTAGGAAGTTCTTCTTTACCCAACGTGTGGTGGACACCTGGAATGTGCTTCCAGAGAGCGTAATAGGGCAGAGTATGGTACTGGGGGTTCAAGAAAGGATTGGACAATTTCCTGCTGGAAAAGGGAATAGAGGGGTATAGATAGAGGATTACTGCATAGGTCCTGGAACTGTTGGGCCGCCGCATGAGCAGACTGCTGGGCACGATGGACCTCGGGTCTGACCCAGCAGAGGCATTGCTTATGTTCGTGTTGTATCATATAATAACTGACGAACTGAAGGAACTGCAAGGAGATATTGGGAAAACGTAGTGCCCTATGCGAATTGTAGGGGATCAACAATCTGTCTATGAATGAGGGAATGTGATTAAATTGGACTTTTTTTTTTTTAATTCTTTATTCATTTCAATCTTACATCAAGTGCACAAACAATAAAACAATATAATTAAACACATCACTTGACAATCTTTCTAATTTATCTTAAATTAAATTGGACTTTGAAAGCAAGGAGTAGTATTTTAAAGGTAATCCTTTGGGAAATAGGTAACCAGTGAGCTTTTCTGAGGAGAGGGATAACATGGTTGAATTTCTTAGCGTTAAAGACGCTGGTTATCTTTCAATACAAATGATCTCTGAACTTCACCAGTTCCTCTAGTGGGGGATGCTTCTGTCCAATTTCTCCAGAGGCCTTCTCTTCCAGCCTCCTCCCCACTGGAAGCTGCTTACCACAGACACTTCCATAATAAGCTTGGGAACCTACCTCAACAGCCCACATATTCAAGACATTTGGACTCCTCACAAGAAACTCTCCAATCAATTTGCAGTGCCTTTAGCACATTCCAGGGTTATCTGCAGAATCAAGTAGTTATCTGAACCGACAATCAAGTTGCCATGTTCTGCATGAACAAATGGAGGTACAGGGTCTTTCCCACTCTGCTAAGAAGTGATAACAAATAAGGACTTGGGGAATTGCTCACATGTTCCTCAAGGCAGTTTATCTGGCAGATAAACAAAATCTCTTAGTGGATAAGCTGAGCAGACTCTTTCAACTTAATGAGTGTTCTCTCAACACACCCCTCTTGTGGCAAATCTGGGGTCAGTGGTGTACCAAGGGGGGGGGGTGCACAGCCAGCCGGGTCCAGAACTTCCCGCCTTACTCTTCAACCTGCACCTCAGCACGGCTGTCGACTCCCCATACTTATTCCAGAGCAGAGTTGACAACCGCACTGATGTGCAGACAGGTCCCGCGGTCACTACTTCTGCCACTTCTATTCTGGAAGAAGTAAGTGATGTCGTAGGAGGGTGGACTGGCAGCTGCAGTCATTGTGGGACCATGCCGCAACTCCCTGTGTCTGCCGGTCCACCCCCTCCAACGTCACTTACTTCTTCCTGCAGAACTCCCTCAGTCTCCCCTCAAACTTGTTTAGCTAATGGGGCGGGCAGTATACAGTGGCGCTTGTAAGCGGGGGGAAGAGGAGGAGCACCGCTGCAGCTCCTCAGTGTTGGTGAGTGCGAGGCGAACAGGGACGATGCTTGGCGTTGGGCGCACGGAGCTGGACTCTATCATCGATGAACACTGCAGTAATTGAAGGGTTGTCCAGTTGATTTAGGGCTCTGAGGGCCCACCAAGAGGAAGAGCAGAGAGAGAGGCATCCTCGCAGCTGCAGTTATCGCAGGACCTTGGTGGTTTGGAGGGAGAGAGAAAGGAGCATGGAAGGATGGTGGAGGGAGAGAAAGGGGATCAGAGTGGTATAGAAAGGTGGTGGAGGGAGAGAAAGGGGATCAGAGTGATATGGAAGGGTGATGGAGGGAGAGATAGGGGATAAGAGTGGTATGGAAGGGTGGTGGAGGGAGTGAAAGGGGGCAGATGCTGTTGACCATTGGTATGCAGGGAAAGGGGAAAGAGACATAAGAGGGAAGGGCACTGGAGGGAATTGGGTTGGAGGGAAAGAAAGGGGGCACATGATGATGGAAGTGGGGTGAGGGAGAGGAGAGAGTGAAATGCCAGACCATGAGGGTGTGGGAGAGGGAAGGAGAGGAGAGAGATGCCAGACCATTGGAGTGAAGGAGGAGGCATACAGACAGTGGAGGAAAGCAGAAACCAGAGAAGACAAAGGTAAAAAAAAATTTCAATTTATTTTTTGCTTTAGGGGACATGCATCACTGTTTCTGTGGTGTTGCATTGTATGCAGAGTCCAGCTTCTTGCTGGTTCAGTTTAATCTTTGTCTACAGGGGTGTCCAACCTTTTGGCTTCCCTGGGCCGCACTGGCCAAAAAAAAATGTTTCTGGGGCCGCGCAAATGCTGCAGCAAGACAGAGGAAGAAGCCAGCAAGACAATAAACACCCGGGGGCAGCAGAGGAAAACACTGCATCGCTCTCGACTGAGGTCACACAAAATACTTCATGGGGCTGCATGCAGCCCTCGGGCCACAGGTTGGACACCTCTGGTCTACATATTTCTATTTTATGTCCCCTTTTACAAAACTGTTGAGCGTTTTTTAGCGCCGGCCGTTCAGCTCTGATGTTCAGAATTCTATGAACATCTGAGCTGTTACCACCGTGGTTAAAAACCATACTACAGTTTTGTAAAAGGGGGAGGGGACTGGAAGATGGAAGGTGGTGAATGTTAACGCCGATCTTCAAAAAAGGCTCGAGGAGAAATCCGGGAAACTACAGACCGGTGAGTCTGACCTCGGTACCGGGAAAGATGGTAAAGGCGCTAATAAAGGACCGCATCATTGATCACCTAGACCAGTGGTCTCAAACACGCGGCCCGGGGGCCACATGCGGCCCGCCAGGTACTATTTTGAGGCCCTCGGTATGTTTATCATAATCACAAAAGTAAAATAAAACAGTTTCTTAATCATATGTCTTTTTAACCATAAGTGACAATATTATTATTAAGACTTAGCCAAAAGGAAAGATTTATAAACTATAAAGAGTTTTACCTCATGCAAAATTGTCATTTCTTTAATAAGACATTAACTATTTTTTCTGAGGCCCTTCAACTACCTACAAATCCAAAATGTGGCCCTGCAAAGGGTTTGAGTTTGAGACCACTGACCTAGACTGACACGGTCTGAGAATCAGCCAGCACGGTTTCAGCAAAGGCAGATCTTGCTGACAAACTTGCTGCCCTTCTTTGAGGGGTAAACGGGCGGATAGACAAGGGCGACCTGGTCGACATTGTATATCTGGATTTTCAGAAGGCATTCGACAAGGTTCCGCATGAATGACTACTTCAGAAAATTGCAAGTCATGGAATCGAGGGTAAAATACTCACGTAGATTAAAAACTGGCTGGAGCATAGTTAACAGAGAGTGGGGGCAAATGGACAATACTCAGATTGGAAGAGAGTCACCAGCGGAGTGCCGCAGGGCTCGGTGCTTGGACCCGTGCTCTTCAACATCTTTATAAACGATCTGGACCAAGGGTCCCCAAAGTCCCTCCTTGAGGGCCGAATCCAGTCGGGTTTTCAGGATTTCCCCAATGAATATGCATTGAAAGCAGTGCGTGCACATAGATCTCATGCATATTCATTGGGGAAATCCTGAAAACCCGACTGGATTCGGCCCTCAAGGAGGGACTTTGGGGACCCCTGATCTGGACATTGGTACAACAAGTGAGGTGATTAAGTTTGCGGATGATACAAAGTTATTCAGAGTGGTGAAGACACAGGGGGATTGCGAAGATCTACAAAATGACATAATCAAGCTCGAGAAATGGGCAGTGACATGGCAAATGAGGTTCAACATGGATAAGTGCAAAGTGATGCATGTTGATAACAAAAATCTCATGCACGAATATAGGATGTCCGGGGCGGTACTTAGAGAGACCTCCCAGGAAAGAGACTTGGAGTTCTGATCGACAAGTCGATGAAGCCGTTTGCACAATGTGCTGCGACGGCAAAAAGGGCAAACAATGCTAGGAATGATAAAGAAGGGGGTCACGAACAGATCAGAGAAGGTTATCATGCCGTTGTATCAAGCCATGGTGCATCCTCACCTGGAGTACTGCGTCCAGCACTGGTCGCCATACATGAAGAAAGACACGGTACTACTCGAAAGGGTCCAGAGAAGAGCGACTAAAATGGTTAAGGGGCTGGAGGAGTGCCGTACAGTGAGAGATTAGAGAAACTGGACCTCTTCTCCCTTGAAAAGAGGAGACAGAGAGGGGACATGATCGAAACATTCAAAATACTGAATGGAATAAACTTAGTAGATAAAGACACTGTTCACACTCTCCAAGGTAGGGAGAACGAGAGGGCATTCTATAAAGTTGAAAGGGGATAGATTCCGTACAAACGTAAGGAAGTTCTTCTTCACCCAGAGGGTGGTGGATAGCTGGAACGCTCTTCCAGAGTCTGTTGTAGGGGAAAACACCCTCCAGGGTTTCAAGACTAAGCTGAACAAGTTCCTGCTAAACTGGGATGTACACAGGTGAGGCTGGACTCATTTTAGAGCACTGGTCTTTGACCCGGGGGTCGCCGCGTGAGCGGACTGGACCACTGGTCTGACCCAGCAGCGACAATTCTTATGTTCTTATGTTAGTTTGTGATTATGTATTCCATGCTAGGCAAAGGTGTTTTCTGTGCTCTGTGTGTTCAAAAGACATGGTTTTCTGTTAGGATTGACTGCAGGATTGAGCTGGCATGTTTAGTTTTACAATGGGTGTATTGATGATGTACTGCTCACTGCAGTATGTAAGATGCTGCCATTTCCTAGGTACACTCTTGTGTGACGTGTGGATTATTACTAAAAAATCATGTTTTTCTTACAGATGGTGAGGGTGTGTCAAAAAATGATGGGCCCTGGGTGTCACATATGCTAGGTATGCCACTGTCTGGGGTATCCCCAAAATAGACATTTTCTCTTTCCCCACAACCACAAACCTCCACTGTTCTACTCTAGACTCTACACTTCCAGTCACCTGGAGTTCAAATGCTTTTCTCCTCGACTGGCATAACAAGTAACCAGCATCTTCTGGTGATTCCTACTATACCACCAGAAAAAAATTTTTCTCCGTTACAGCACCTACAATGTGGAACTCCTTGCCGTCACATCTCCAGGAGGAAATCCCTATGGACAGATTTAAAACCAATTTAAAGACCTTTCTTTTTAAAGATGCTTATGATAAGTAAACGCTAGACTTCAAGAAGAAGGAAGAGCATATCCCCCTTCTTTGTGTGTTGACATTTTATGTCTCTCCTATTACAAATTATATTTCTCCCCTAATCCTTTTGTCTCCCATATGTCATCTAAATCTCAATGTCCACCACTTAGACACCACTTAGACAATTTTTTCCCTCCAGTACCTTTGGTCAGGAAGACTACTCAAACTTAACCAAGATTATGCCACCATGATTCTCATCACGCCTAAGTGGCACATCAACCATAGTTCCTTCTCCTATAGCTCACTGTTTGGGAACCCATCACACTTCAGGTGTTTCCAACATTACTGACACTCAGCACAACCTAGACAGCAGAGACAACAAAAGCCTTAGTCTCAACTACAACCCAAGCAACAACAGTCCTTTTGAATCACTTCTTTCTCTCTTCATCCAGATCTTCCCATAGGAGGCAGACTCCACTGGATGTTCATAACTCAGACTAATGGATTCTCCGATCCATCTTCTAAAAGAGTTTACTCCCTTCAGAAGACCCTCTTTCACTAAGAGTTCTCAGCCCTTCTCCAGTTTATCAGGATCATTGGACTGCACAAAGCCACAGCACGATGCTCCTGCACTACTGGCTGATACCCCCTCCCCCCCCAGCAGACCTGACAATGCTTGGCTTGAAGGAGTCAGGAAGGGTGACCAGGAGCAATACTCAATCACTCCTGGCCTCTCTGGCACCACTAACTAAATGGTGCCCCTAGCAGCCAACTTGTGAGTGACTCGGTGTCATATTCCCCCCCTGGACAGCCCGGGGGGCTAGGGGGAATTCAAAGCATTGTCTGATCTGGTGGTGGGGGAGGGGTGGAATTCATCCTGCAGCCCAAATCTCCTGGGCCACAGTAATAGCACTGCTTGCAAGGTGACTAACAAGCAGCATTATTCCTATAGGATGGTATTCAGCAACCTGCGGTACTGGTATACTGTAAGTTGCAGAATCCCACGGGGCATCAAGGTGCGGTAAAGGAGGAACTTTTACTGCATCTTGATGACTCCCCTTCCCCGAACACTCTTGTGCTCATTGAAGGTGGTTAGCATGTAAGTCCAAGCCTTCCTTTATTTGTTTGATCGCTGGGTGTAATTTTACCAGTTTTTAACATAAGAACATAAGCATTGCCTCTGCCGGGTCAGACCATGGGTCCATCAAGCCCAGCAGTCTGCTCCTGTGGCGGCCCTCCCAGGTCCATGACCTGTAAGTGATCTTTTACTTAAAACATGTTATTCCCTAACCGTTAAATATCCTGTATAGTAACCCTCTAACTCAGTGGTTCCCAAACCTGTCCTGGGGGACCCCCAGCCAGTCATGTTTTCAAGATATCCCTAATGACTATGCATGAGAGAGATTTGCATACCTGTCACTTCCATTATATGCAAATCTCTCTCATGCATAGTCATTAGGGATATCTTGAAAACCTGACTGGCTGGGGGTCCCCCAGGACAGGTTTAGGAACCACTGCTCTAACTATACCCTTTAATCCTCTTTTCCTTCAGGAAATCATCCAATCCCATTTTGAAACCCATAATCGTACTCTGCCCTACCACCTCCTCTGGAAGCGCATTCCAGGTGTCCACCACCCTCTGAGTGAAGAAGAACTTCCTAGCATTTGTTCTGAATCTGTCTCCTACATCACTTCAGTAAGTGATTGAGTCAGTTCTTTCACTGCAACCTCCTTCAAGGAAAATATCAATGGCTCCATTTCCTCCACCATCTTTGTTTCTTATCCATGATTCTTCTCATTTGACCCCCACTGAGGTTTTATATATTTATTCAGTTTTCTATACCGTTCTCTCAGGGGAGCTGAGAACGGTTTACATGAAGTAATTCAGATAATCGGGCCTTTTTCCCTGTCTGTCCCGGCGGGCTTACAAGCTGTCTAATGTACAATGGGGAGGATCAAGTGACTTTTGCCAACATAATTCAACTGATTCATATCCAGAAATGTTCTGAGGGGTTTCTTTAGGATTTAGCACAACATGAGGAGATAGGTGTTGAAAGGTCATGTGTCCGCATCTATGAGACAAACTTGGTTTTTTCTCCTACAAAGAGCTTTTTGGACCCCAGTTAGATTACAAAAGTTGAATAGCTCTAAGTCTAACAGATGCTGGCATTGTAATCTTGAAGTAGGGACTAATCAAACACCAATTGGATACGATCCTGAACAAGGAGAATCTACGAGATCCCCATCAACATGGTTTTACGAAGGGAAGGTCCTGCCAATCAAATCTGATCAGCTTCTTTGATTGGGTTAACAAGAAAGCTGGATATAGGGGAGTCCCTGGACGTCGTGTACTTGGACTTCAGCAAAGCATTTGATAGCATCCCACACCGCAGGTTATTGAGCAAGATGGGTTTGATGGTACTGGGTGAAACATTAACCGCATGGGTTAGGGACTGGCTTAGAGGTATACTTCAGAGGGTAGTGGTAAACGGTACCCTCTTCGATACGACGGAGGTGATCAGCGGAGTGCCGCAGGGCTCGGTCTTGGGCCCGATCCTATTTAACATCTTTGTAAGAGACTTGGCTGAGGGGCTTCGAGGTAAAATTACATTATTCACCGATGATGCCAAACTATGCAAAATAGTAGGCAACCGCACAACAGATGAAAGCACAGTGCCCGACAAAAGCTCAATGCCCGACAGTATGACGCACGACCTACTCCTGCTGGAGCATTGGTCAAAGACTTGGCAACTAAGTTTCAATGCCAAAAAATGCAAGGTCATGCACCTTGGCGGCAAAAATCCATGCAGGACTTATACCCTAAATGGTGAGATCCTAGCAAGGACTGTAGCAGAACGTGACTTGGGGGTGATTATTAGCGAAGACATGAAGACTGCCAATCAAGTGGAGAAAGCTTCATCCAGGGCTAGACAAATCTTGGGCTGTATCCGTAGAAGTTTCGTCAGCTGTAAGCTCGAGGTCATAATGCCGTTGTACAGTCCATGGTGAGACCCCATCTGGAATACTGTGTACAATTCAAGATGTGCGGAAAGTTGAGTCGGTTCAGGAATGGTCTCAGGACTCAAGGATCTCCCGTATGAGGAACGACTGGGTAAGTTGCAGTTGTACTCACAGCGAGGAACGCAGAGAGAGAGGGGAGACATGAATCGAGGCGTTCAAATATGTCACAGGCCGTAATCGAAGTGGAAGAGGAATCTCTTTTCCTTAAAGGACCCACGGCAACAAGAGGGCATCTGTTGAAAATCAGGGGTGGGAAATTTCATGGCGACACCAGAAAATATTTCTTCACCAAAAGGGTAGTTGACCGCTGGAATAATCTTCCACAACAGGTAATTGAGGCCAGCAGCGTGCCAGATTTTAAGAAAAGATGGGCTTGGCAGGTGGGATCTCTTCATGGAGGTAGTTAGGGGGTGGGCCATTAGTGTGGGAAGACTAGATGGGCTGTGGCCCTTTTCTGCCGTCATTTTCTATGTTTCCTATGACTCTAGATCATTTATTATTCTATTGTCCCTATATTTTAGCCTTTTGGAAATCTATTTGGAGCCAAATAAATTGTTTATTGGAGAATCCTGTGGCTCCATCTTATGATACAATTCTATTTGGTACGTCAATGAGGACACAGAGCCAAATTTCATTAAAAAATAACAAGCTTTTATTGATTACTAGTCATTAAGCCCATTACATTAACGGGTGCTAGAATACTGTTCACCTCTATGTTGCCCCTTCCGTACACTGCCCTCTCTTCTCTTTTCCATCCAGTGTGCGCCCCCTCTCTCTCTGTCCCATATTGGCCTCTCTCCATCTCTCTTTCCTTTTTCCCTTGGTCTGGCATACCTTTCCTCCTTCCCTCCATGCCCTGCCATCTGTTCTTCCCTCCAAGCCACTCTCCCCTGTGCTCACTTTCCTCCTTCAACTACTTCATTGGGGCAACAGCAGCATTCACAATTCATTGCTGTTGCTGGCTTCAGGTATTCCTCTCTGGCGGGTCCCTGTGTTCATGAAGTAGGCAGGACCCGCCAGAGAGGAAGGCCTGAAGCCGCAACAGCAGCGAATTATAAACGCTGCTGCTGCCTGAAGCACCCGAGGCAGACGGTTCTCTCCCCTCCAGCCCAACCCCCGCTGACTTTGCGACCCTCCCGGCGAAATGACTTTAATAGCAAACCTCCCTCCAGCATTGGCAGCCGCAGCACGCTAAACAGGCTGGTTCGCGGCTTTCTTCTTGCCGTTGAGTCTATCTGTCGCGTCATTGATGACATCATTAGTGACGCTGCAGAGGGAACTCAACTGCAGGAGAAAGTCGCGAAGCAGGCTGTTTAACGTGCTGCGACTGCCAACGCTGAGAGGGAGGTTTGTTGTAGAAGCGATATGTCTGTGTCTTCTATGTGTAGAAGCGATAATGTCTCTTCCCCTGCAGTACCTTTGCAGCACTTTCCTGCGGCGCATCCTCCCATCTGAGTCTGTTTCTCCCCTTGCCGCTGCATACGCACTCCTGGCCACGGACCTACAGATTCACGGATCAGGGATTACAGATCACGAAGGTCTGAGTGCGCATGCGCGGCTAGCGTTTTATTATATAGGATGACAGGGGATGCCATTCAACGTATCACATCTGATTGGAAGAATTGGAATAGACTCAATTACAGTTTCTGGTGGAATTCGTTGTGTCACATTTATAAAATGGAAAGAAACAATAGCTATACAAAAGGAAATTATAATAAATGTAAAGAGATATGGGGGCCATTGACAAAATATTGCAATGAATAAATACCATTTTTCCATTATAAGTTACAAGTGTGGTTGGAGGGTGGGGGAAGGATGTCTGAATTTGATTAAATTTAGTTCATTGGACAATAATTTTTATATGATTTGAATGGATACAGGGTGGGAGAGAAGGGATTAAATCTTAATTATAAAAGTTGAAATGATAAGAAATTCAATTGATGTATACCATTCAATATGTCAATTATTATGCACTTGATGTAAAAGATAAAATGAATAAAGAAATTTTTTAAAAAAAAAGAAAGGTCATGTAAAGGGATAAAAAATAGCAGATTTAAAGCAGAATGCCTCTGGAGCTGTTGTGATGGTGTCTGTTGAACTAAAGCACATCACATGACCCCCTTCCAGTGAGCTGAATTGCTGATTGTAAGTAGAAGAATATGAATGGAAATGGTATTTTGATCATTTCAGTATCTTTACTTGCATTTTCAATATCTTGTGGAGGACTTGAATCCTTCTTTTCTCTCATTTGGGGTTTTTTCTCTCTTGCTATCTGCTTGTTTACAGTGGGGACTGACGAGTCACAGGAGAGCAGTATGACAGATGCAGATGACACACAACTCCATGCAGCAGAGAGTGATGAATTTTAACTCTCAGAAGACTAGCTATGATTTTTTCACCCAACCTTTTTTCATTCCCCATTTCCTGTACTGGGAGTCTATCAGAGCACTAAGCCATTGCATCATTTGTTGTCCTCTACACCGCCTTCATCTAGTTTTAAATGCACAGCTGAAAAAATAAGGACCTACAGTCCACACTTGCCACCACTGCCTACTTGACTGTAACAGCTGATCTGTGCAAAGAGAGGAGGCTGAGTTTATTTACATATTTTATTGGGAGAGATCTCAAAATCAAAAGCATCTGTGGTTGCTCTGCTTGGAGATGTGTGCAGGTGTCGTGAATGCTAAAGAATGAAAAATGCATGTTTATTTCACCAACTCAAATCTTACACTAAGAATAAACTCCATTACTCCAAGGTGATTCCAAGCAGAGCGGACCTCTGGGGTCTGGCTTCCGTGCTGCCCTTTGGCCTCTTAATTTCCACTTTTCCAAGGACAGGAGCAGCCTAATAATCTATAGAATAAGCTAAATGTTAATGGGAACTTGGAACAGCTAGAATGCTTATGCTCCAAGTGGTAAGATCATACATAAATAATAATAAAAAAATTCCAGTATCCCTAAGCCCATCTGAGCCACATGCCCAGGTGTCGGACTAGCTGTTTTCACAGAACGTTCTGGTGAGTCACCCAGCTTTTATTATGCCAAACATTAATTATGTACAGGTATTCTGGATGGGAAGAAATAGCCCTCTATATGTTCTCTTTCTGAAGCGGCAAAATGTTCATGTAAAACTGCTAACAAACACAATGGACACATGGACAATAATGAAAATGTAGGTTTGTTATTTTTAAACAGTTTGAATAAAGTTTATTAAAGTGAAAAAATTCTGCTGTGCCAGAAGAACAATAGAAACGCAGAGAAAAAAACACTAAACAGCCAAAGTCTTAGCAAAAGCCAAGAAGCTTGCTGAATGACATTCCATCTATCTGGCATTGTAGCCTTATCCTTTATACAAAAATGGTGTAAAATGGACTGCAATTAATGTTGCTTTTCTTGGGGACTTTGGTTTTACAATTTTTCATTTTTGGTTGCTTTTGAAATATACTTAATTTTATAAACTTATATATTTCAATTGTTATCTTGAATTTCAATAACATGCTAACTTGAACCTTTTGGCAGGAGATTCTTCACACACCTCTCCCGCTTCCTTCCCATCTGAAAGAGAGAGAGCATGTATTCTTCTTCTTTGTTTTATAGAGAGCCACTATTCACCAACAGGACTGAAGTGGTTAGGGACAATGATTTTAAAGTTGAAACTTTTCTTTACTAGTATTTGTTAAAGGGGTCATTCTTAAAACATGCTCTAGTCTTGTCACTTGCTATAAATGCATCTCTTCTCAAACTTTGTGGTGTCACTGTTAGGACCAATTATTTACTTACATATAAATTACTACACCGCAAGAAAGAGTAATAGAAAGCTCAAAGTGTGTTCTTCCATTAAGAATCAAGCTGTTGAAATACAGATTTAAATTTTGCTGCAGTGACCTAACACTGGAAGATCTCAACACAGGTTCATTTGGGTGCTGAGGGAATTTCTTGATATGGTTACTATAAGTGTTAGCGCAGTATAGAAGTCTGGGCATTTTATTGGAGGTACTGCTTTCAGAAGGACTGGGGATTGTGTGCCAATTAGGTTTATGCTGAAAGCTTAGAGGAAAGAATGGTTATCAAATAATGAATGACAATCACATACCTAAGCACTTTGTCCCATTCAGTTACATTGCCTATCTTTATTATTCAAAGTGGTTAAATCTTTGACAGAGATAAATGGCTATTGTGAGATTGCAAAAGTATTTGTGCTTTCCCCAAGACGGATCATTAAAACAAAATTTTGGAATCCTTGGGACCCTCCCCCCATATTAGCTTATTGTAAGAAATGTACAGCCACCTAGTTGGTTGATATTTGTGTAATTTAGCTTTATAAATCTCGGTAAGAACAGTTGAAATTTACAGAAAATGTTTTTTAAAACTATGGAGGTTTTTACATTGTGTATATCTTATGGCATTTGAACATTAATAATTTTATGAAAGCCTTACATATCCCATCAAGATTATGCCTTGTTTCCGATTATTCCACCTGCCTTTTCTGTTCTCCCACCCCTACTCCTACCCAAACAGCACCAAATCAGACCCTGCCCCAAGGAAAGATGGGTGTAAAGGCATGGGTCATGCATATAAAATGTTTGCTGGAAATATGAGTCACGAAAGCTGCAACCAATTTGACTGCATGTTTCAAGGTAAATGGCTTAAATTTCTTAGCAAGTCTATTCATTTTTTTAAAGAACTAAAAATAAGATTGAACCCGACAGGGGGGGATGGTCATTGCAGTGTTAGTATTTCATTCCTTTTGTCTAGACTTTAATTACATTTCTAGTGTGATAGGTGTGTCATTCTGGACAAGCGGGTGATCTCCATATGGTCCATGAGCCTTTGTAGAAGGAATCCAGTCTGGATTTTTTTCTGTAACCCTCCTACTTCATTGAATGCTCTATTGCCACCTAAAGTTTTTCCCTTATGCACACGAGCCTGAAGAAGTTTCCAGGTGATCTGGAGGGCCATTTCTTCCGCATACGTTATTTATGGAAAATAGTCCCCTATCTCCGTCAAGACACATTCAACTAGAGGTGTGGCTTTGTCATGGGCTGAAGCTAGAGCTGTCTCCCCCGAGGAGATTTGTAGGGCAGCAACTTGGTCCACTCTACGTACATTTGCTAAGTTTTACAGAGTAGATGTGGTGGCAAAAAAGGACTTTGTCTTTAGGTCCTCAGTGCTACATGCTGGCGCAGTCATCCCGCCCTAGATTCCTAGGACTGCTTCTGTCCTTTCCACTTGTCCATAATGACACACCTATTACACTAGAAAACGAGATTAGGTTCTCACCTTGCTAATATCTAGTGTGTCATTCTGGTACCCCCACCCTGTCGTTTATTTCCTGTGCCTGTCTACTGTCTCATTGAGAATGTTCTTCTCCAAGTCTGACCCTTGGAGGCCAGTCAGCCATTTAGGCCATGAAAAATGGTCTATTACTATTCTATTTGAGCTCCTTTAATGCTTCTGCTGTATTGTTTGTTGCTGTGTTTGAATGTTCATAGATCTTATGTTATTTTGAACAGACTTATTAGTTGGGGAAGTTTTCTCATATCCCTACTTCACCTAATTTCAGTAGAGCTTTTGCTTGCTTGGGGACTAACTATGTGGCAGTAGAGCTCTCAGTGAAGTAGGAGAGATACAGAAAAAATTTGGAGTGGATTCCTTCTGCAAAGGATTGCAACCATGGGGAGATTACCCACTTGTCCAGAACAACACACCTATCTACTAGAAAAGATATTAGCAAGGTAAGAACCTAATCTCTTTGATAGGTGCTATCAACTTGTGTTTAAATCCAGCAACTTGATGAACATAATCAAGTTTTCATGGCAGAATACAGAAGTAGGTTGCACAGTATAAATTCAATGTTGTGGCAGTTGTCACATCAAATGTGATCTTCCGCCTCTAACAGTGCCCATCTGCTGTTACCCAAATAGGTGGTACATCAGTAGTCTGACATCTCCGCTGAAATCTGTCTTGGGAGGCCCTGCTGGTAGTGAAACTATCGATGGCAAAATTTTCAGCTTCCCAGATGCACGTAAATTCCAGTGGCACATCAAGTCCATGTACCATTTCATAGTAACATAATAAATGACAGCAGATAAAGACCTGAACAGCCCATCCAGTCTGCCCTATAATTGCGTACATTACAATTTCATGATTAAATTAAAATGGCTTTCTTCTTTATTTCTGGGCCACCCAGTACTGTCCTTGGGTTCCAACTACTTTTTTTTTTTTATGTTCCATAATTTCCAATCTATTCAATTGTATACACTATTGTAATCTTTTGTTAACCGCATAGAACTTCATGTCCTGCGGTATATAAGCTGACTGTTATAAAGCTCATTCTAGCGCAGGGGTGAAAAGTCCCTCTTCGAGGACCGCAATCCAGTTGGGTTTTCAGGATTTCCCCAATGAATATGCATGAGATCTATTTGCGTACACTGCTTTCATTGTATGCTAATAGATCTCATTCATATTCATTGGGGAAATCCTGAAAACCTGATTGGATTGCGGCCCCCAAGGAGGGACTTTGACACCCCTGCTCTAGCATATCCAAACCATTTCATTGTTTGCGGGATTCAAATCATGAAAGTCTGCCCAGCACTGTCCTCATGTTCCATGTTGCTGGGGCTCCCATTGAAGCCCTTCCCAGCCTATCCTAAATCAAATTGCCATATATGGAACACAGATCATGCAAGTCTAACCAGTACTGGTCTTAGGGTTAGATTCACTAAACTTACCTTTCCTATCTGATCTGTGGCTGGGCAACCAATCTTCATGCAAATTAACTCAGTTGTTGGCACGCTCCACACCAACCCCACAGATGGCTGCAGAGTGTCCTGACACATGCGCAGACCATCTTCTTGCCTGTAGAAGTGGTCCATGCATGCGCTTGCTCTCCGCACAAGGGGGGGCTTTAATGGAACAGAACACGCTGCAAGGGGGGCTTGGCTAGAGGTAAAGTGAGCAATAACTCCTATACTTGATCGCAAAGATTTTGGGGCAGCAATTAAATTTTGGTGCAGCCCCACTTTTAACCCGGAATTCTTTGAGGAGTATAGTTTATTTATTTTCTGAACATCTTGTAGTCTGGGGTCGTTATCAGTAGATTGGAGATTTGATTATCTAGTTTAGCTGCTTGAGTGGCTAGGAGGCCATCATATAGTTTTTTCCATTTTACTTCTTTGATTGAGGGGTGTGTGTGTTTCTATGTCTGAAGTGTGTTTCTATGTCTGAAGTGGTTTGGATGAGGCGGTTGTTCAGGTAGGATGGGCTGTCTCCGTTTAAGGTTTTAAATAACATACAGTAGAATTTAAATAGTATTCTTTCTTGGATAGATAGCCAATGTGAGTTGATGTATGCTTCTGTAATATGGTTGTGTTTCCTCAATGAGTAGATGAGTCTCAGAGCTATATTTTGGATTGTTTATAGTTGTTTAGTCATTGTAGCAGGGCAGGGGAGGTAGAGGATGTTGCAGCAATCTAGTAGACTTAGGATTAGTGATTGTACTATAAGCTGGAATTGTGTTAAGAACATAAGCATTGCCTCTGCTGGGTCAGACCAGAGGTCCATCATGCCCAGCAGTCCGCTCACGCAGCGGCCCATCAGGTCCAGGACCTGTATAGTATTCTTCTTTCAAAGAATTTCCTGACTTGTCTTAGGTTTCTCATAACTGCGAAGGATTTCTGTATTTTATTTGTTTGCAGTTGCATGGTGCAGCATCGGTCAATAGTCATTCCTAGTAGTTTTATGATAGTTTGAATGGGATAGTTAATTGTGTTAATTTCTAAATTGGTTATGGTTGGGACTTTGTCGTTTTCAAGGAGAATGAATTTAGTTTTGTCTGTTTTGAGTTTCAGTTTGTGATCTTTCATCCAGGTCGCTACTGATTCTAGTGTACGGTGTAGTGTGTTTGTCATGGCGGTCTTTGGCTGATCAAAAGGTATGAGAATGGTAATGTCATCTGCATAGCTGTAAATGGTTATGCCTAGATTATCCAGGTATGTTCCGAGAGAGGCAGTATATAGGTTGAAGAGAGTAGTGGGGATCCTTGTGGTACGCCGCAAGGGTTGGACCAAGGTTCATATTTTTCTTTATCTGATTTTACTCTGTATGTTCCGGATTTTAAGAAGCTTTCAAACCAAGAGTATACTTTATCTGAGATACCTATTGCATCCAAAATTTGCAGTAGGATGTTATGGTCTACCAGGTCAAATGCTGCGGTACAGTCCAGTTGTATGAGAAGCATTTTTTTTTCCTGTGCTGAGGTGTTGTCTGGCTGTGTCAATGAGGGAGCCTTGTAATGTCTCTGTGCTGAAGTTATATCTGAAGCCAGATTGCATGGGGTGAAGTATATTATGGTCATCTAGATAGTTGGTGAGGTGTTTGGCTACTAGTCCTTCTGTCAGTTTGACATATAGAGGTATTGAGGCAATGGGTCTGTAGTTGTATGGTTGGTCTATTGGTCCTTTAGGATCTTTTTGAATTGGAGTGATGTTGATTTCGCTGAGGTCAGTTGGGAAGAGGCCGTCTGTGAGCATGGTTTGTATCCATTGCAGAAGTAGAGTACGGAATTTTGTGCTGGTTGTTGAAAGGAGATATGATGGGCAGTGGTTAAGGTCACAGGATGCATAGCTGTACTTTTTGTAGAGTTTATTGAGTTCAGACCATTGTATGTTGGGGAATTGAGACCATGTTCTGTCAGCTGCAGTTGATTCTTTTTCTGTGGGATGAATTGTGAGTTTGTTTAGGTGGGATGGGGTTTCACAACTTGGGAGAAGATGAGTCTCTTGGACAAAACCTATTGACATATGCATATATTCAGCTTCTTTTAAAAAGTTGGAGTTTCCTTGGAGAATTTAATCCGTGAACATCTATTGAAACAGTTTTGATATTTGAAAGACATATTTCTTTAAATAAATCATGTTACCATTTTTATCTCACTCATACCATTCTCATCTTTCATTCCCCACCATTCATACCTGTTGCCTCCTGGCCTCCCCTCCCCCCGCGCCCTCCCCCACCCGTCCACCATATACAAACCCTAACACCCAAGAACCAGGAACAGAGTACAGTTTCGAATAACAACTGAAACAAATTGATCAAAAATATCCCCACATTACATCTCAATTATCTATCCCTAAATCCAACCTATATCCATTCTTCAAAAAAACATCATTTTAACAGACTTATTAATTAGCCCGAGTCATCCTTAAATCAGTCATTATTACTCCGGGTGTCTCTGTAATCCCTTTATCTGATCTATTCTATGCCATCTCTGGTTGGATACTCCCAAATTGAAGGAGTGTGTTTGGTTCATCTGCTGCTTTTCTCCTTCAATGTCCCAAAGTTTGGCCTGTGTAAGTATATGCTAGGCTTCTAAAGCTGATGTTACTTTATGATGCTTGTTTTCTAACATAAAAGAGATCCCAAATGGATAGTTCATTCATAGCTTGATATACCGATCATCACAAGTATCTGGTCAGTTTACAATAATAAAAATTAAAAAGATATTTAAAATATTTAAAATTGCATAAGGAATATAATAAATTGAAATTAAAAAAATTAATTTAAAAAAGGGGGGATTGAGGCCATGACAAGGACATAATTGAGATGGATAGGTGATGCGGGGAAGGAGGGGGGGAGAGAATTTTTAATTACATTATATAAATAAAAAATAAAAGGAAGGAAAAAGGGGAGGGATAAAACAGGAGGGGAAGGGGAATGTTGCTTCTTGAAAGCGTTTCTCTATTTTAGTTTTTATTTTCCCTTTTTTCGGGTTCTCAATTGGAATTTAGATAGGCGTCTTTGAATAGAAATGTTTTAAGGTGTGTTTTAAACTTGTTTAGAGAATTTTCAGAGTGGAAGTGTGGTGACATTGTATTCCAGAGCGAAGGCGCGACAGCAAAAAATTTATTGTTTCTGGTATAGTATAAGTCCTTGATTGAGGGGACTGTCAGTAAGTTCTGATTAGTGGATCTAAGGGCCCTAGCAGAGGTATGTGGGGTTAGATATTTATCTAGAAAGGCAGGCAGGTGGGAGGTCCTAATTTTGAAGACTAGAAGGAGGATCTTATAAATTGTTCTGTGAGAGACTGGTAGCCAGTGTGACTCTCGAAGTAGCGGGGTAACGTCATATTTTTTGGCTTTATAGATAAGTTTGATTGCGGTATTTTGAATTAATTGCAGTCAATGGGTTTTCTTTTGAGTTATTCCATGGTAGAATGAGTTACAATAATCTATGTGTGAGATGATCAATGAATGAATTAGAGTTTGGATAGAAGTAGGTTCTAGGACTGAAATTATGGAGCGAATTAGACGGAGTTTGTAGAAACAGGTTTTGGTCAGAGAGCTAATTTGGTCATGGTAGTTGAGGAGTTTATCAAAGATGATTCCTGAAAGTTTGAGTTTGGACTCAATTTGAAGGGGACAGAGTCGATAGTTATTTGTCCAGTCAGGGAGTCATTGCTTTTGAGTCGGAATAGAATCCCTCGATTTTGCGATGTTCAATGAGTTTATTGGTTCGAAGCCATAAGCTAATTTTGTCTAGTTTAAGATTCATTTATTTGATGTCGTTAATGTAACCTGGGTTAATAGGGTGGAGAAGTTGAATATCGTCGGCGTAGTGCCACTTATAATGTATGTTATTGTGTTGTAAACATTTGGTGACTTCTTGACAGTCCTGATGGCGTTTTAGAGTTGCTGAGGATATAGCCACAAATAATTCCACCTTCGCATTATTCAACATGAGGTGTCCAACTTTCCGTGCTGCTTGTAATACTTTCTCTTTCTGTGGAAATCGCAAGAAGCATGCAATTATATCCCTAGGCTTATCTGTTTTACGAGGACCCAGGGCCCGGTAGATTCGATCAAATTCTATAATTGGTAAATTTGACTCTGGGTCTTCCGCCTGTAGGAATAGTCTCTTCAGATTCTGGAATTTTGTGAAATCTTAAATTATTTTGTCTCACCCGATTTTCTCCATCTTTGATTTTAAGAAATAAGTCCTCCATTGTCGAATCCAGATGGTTGCAATGTTTTTGAATTTCCGATATTTCCTGATCATGTATCGTTTTTTGAATTCCTGTAAGTTCTGACTCATATCATCCATTTTTTTGTATAGTCCATCAATATTGACTTTAATGTCTGATGTAAAAATGGCTAATGAGAGTTTAATATCCCCCATCCATTGTTGTAAATCATCTTTACTAGCTAATACTTGTTCCACAGGTGAAACCTCCAGTATTTCAATCGATTCTTTTCCAAGAATATTTGGCTAAGGTTCTTCCTGTGTTGAAGCTCTCCCGCACGAAAAGCAAAGTCTTTAAGGTCTGGTTTGGCTTTTTTATTTGCCATGTCCACAAGTCTACCTTAATAAAGCCTGGCTGTAATATCAGATTCCAACAGCTCAATGTCAAAGAAACACTTTTCCCAGAGGGCCAATCTTCTCTGGCTGATGAATCTCTCCACCAAAGTTTATTTCTAATCAGCATACAAATTCTATTCTCCTCTCCTCTCAATCACAGTAATTCACTCACAAAGGGGCAGTAGTTGTATCCTGATAAGAGAGCAGTTGCCAGCTGGTCCAAGTATATAAAATACTTTCAAAAATCAGTAATTCTTTAACTATAAGTTGCTCTCACCTTTCAATTCAATTTTTATCTAGTAGAACTTTCCACCTCTCACCTTGGAGTTGTCGACAGAGACCCTATGGTACACCATTGCTTTTATCCCAAGGGTAATTATTTCAGTAAACAGCAGGTCTCAATCAGCATACATCACTTCTCTTCACCCTTACCATACCAATGTCTTGCTGGGGAACATAGTCAGTCAAATGAATACATACATCCACAGCAGGAAACCAACTCAGCGTCTTCTTTTTTTCACAATTAACAGTATCAGGTTGTCAGTCTGAACTATAAGAAGAAAATAGTCAAATCCCCATGAGCCTATAAAGTTCTATTCTTTGGCTGCATTTAATCGATCTTTTCCCCTAAGGGCAGGGTAAGCAAAAGCTTGTCGGGGAGCCGCTAGAATTTCTGAGTGTAGCAGCCTGAGGTAGAGGCAGGAGAGAGGAGAAAATAAAGATAAAAAGAAAAGCTTATCCAGACAGAATACTTCTTTCTCCTCAATACTTCTCCATGCGATTTTAGCTGAATTTCAATGGGGTAGAGAGCTAATTACACATCGTCTAGCGTGGAGCTAGATCTAGCTCACACGCTTACCAGCCATTCGCTTCCATTATGTCACAGGAAGTGACTTGCCTTCCTACTTTTGGATGCCCTTCCCCTCATTTGCATGCGCAGATCGGGATCGGATCTGGAGGAAGGTTAGTGAATCAGGTCAGGGTCGCAAACTTGTCGGGACACGATCGGTGGGCTTAGTGAATCTAGCCCTTAGTTTTTCAATTTATACCATTCATATTCTAATTAGAATTCCTCTGTGTTCATCCCATGCTTTCTTTGAATTCCTTCACAGTACTCCTAATTCTACTGCCCTCAACATCAATTTATGCCCTCTAATTTTACCAATTTCCCTTCCAATGCAATAGGAACATCTGTCTTAACCAGTGGGTTTTAGAGAACCCCATTTACATATTCCTCTGCTTCACCTCCAACAGATATTCCACCAGAAATCTTTTCCACTTAAAATTCTAAGCATGCAACAATATAAAGTTTACTAGGCAAATTACCTTATCCATACAATATCAATTAACAAAATGCTAGAACCAACTACCAATTACATTATGATCTTGTGACCACCATCTCTGTTCAAAAATTTTTTTAAAGCATTTCTGTACCAAGACAGGGGGCCAATTCTGAAGTAACTGAAATGGTAATTGTAAAAGCCCATTGTGAAACAGTCTAATGCAACTTCTGGGACATAACGATGAGCCGACAATGACCTACTTAAATTTGTAATTAAGTGTTTGTAACACGACCTAACTGTATTAACTGTACTAATCTACCTATACTAGCAACTCTATTGACTGTCCGTGTCAAACTGTCTATTGTAATTTCCTGGGTAACTGACCCAAGCTCTTGTAATGTAATCTGACCTTAAACTGAATAGGTAAAGGCAGAATAGAAAACCTGATTATTATAACATCACTCTGGGGTGTGCTGGACTTCCTCAGTCTGTCTACACGTAAAGTTGTAGGAGCTTATCTGTTTTGCTCGAGTTTATTTTCTATTTGTTGTACAGGTTTTTTATCCAATTGTGAGGCTTTAGGAGGTTGCAGAGGCTCTCAGTTCCTCTGAGACTTCTCTGGTTGCGAGAAAACATAGGCTATCAGGTTAGAGGTCTATATCCCATAGGCACCTGCTTTTCTGGATTCCTATGTGGCCAGCCTGCTTCCTAAGAACATAAGAATAGCCTTACTGGGTCAGACCAATGATCCATCAAGCCCAATAGCCTGTTCTCACAGTGGCTAATCCAGGTCACTAATACCTGGCCAAACCCCAAAAATTAGCAATATTCCATAGTACCGATTCAGGGCAAGAAGAGGCTTCCCCCATGTCTTTCTCAATATCAGACCATGGACATTTCCTCCAGGAACTTGTCCAAATTTTTCTTAAAACCAGCTATGCGATCCGCTCTTACCACAACTTCTGGAAATGCGTTCCAGAGCTTAACTATTCTCTGAGGGAAAAAAAAATGTCCTCCTATTGGTTTTAAAAGTATTTCCCTGTAACTTCGAATGTCCCCTAGTCTTTGTAATTTTTGACGGAGTGAAAAATCAATCCACTTGTACCCATTCTACTCCACTCAGGATTTTGTAGACTTCAATCATATCTCCCCTCATCTGTCTCTTTTCCAAGCTGAAGAGCCCTAACTGTTTTAGTCTTTCCTCATACGAGAGGAGTTCCATCCCCTTTATCATCTTGGTCGCTCTTCTTTGAACCTTTTCTAGCGCCACTATAACTTTCTTGAGATAAGGAGACCAGAATTGAACGCAGTACTCCAGGTGAGGTCGCACTATGGAACGATACAGGGACATTATAACATTCTTAGTCTTGTTAACCATCCCTTTTTTAATAATTCCTAGCATCCTTTTTGCTTTATTGGCTGCCGCCGCAGCATATTGAGCAAAAGGTTTAATACATATTGTCTACGATTATACCCAGATCCTTTTCTTGGGCGCTAATCCCCAAAGTGGATCCTTGCATCCGGTAACTGTGATTCAGGTTATTCTTCCCAATGTGCATCACTTTGCATTTGTCCACATTAAATTTTATCTGCCATATGGACGCCCAAGTTTCAAGTTTATTTACATTTGATGTATCACTTATTACAATATCTAAGCGATGTACAATTTAAAAACCAACAGATTGTGGTAATACATATAGTTTATCTAAGTTATACAATTGACAAAACAATTTGGACAAACATGAATAGGTAGGAAGGAAGGGGAAAGTTACAATTGCTTTGTTTGTTATAATTTACATAAAATGGAAAATACAATAGGTATAAATGGGATGAGGCAGGAAGAAAATATTAGAAAGATATAAAAATCTAAAGTAGGTCATATCATAAATCAAATGCATCTTGAAATAAATAAGTTTTTAGCAATTTTTAAAAAGAAATAAGATCTTCCAATTTCCTAAGGTCCACCTGCAATTCTTCACAATCTGCTTGCGTTTTAACAACTTTGAACAGTTTAGTGTCATCTGCAAATTTAATCACCTAACTCGTCGTTCCAATTTCCAGATCATTTATAAATAAGTTAAATAGCACCAGTCCCAGTACAGACCCCTGTGGCATTCCCGTTTTTCTCCTCCATTGGGATAAATGACCATTTAACCTTACCCTCTGTTTTCTATCCGATAACCAATTCCTAATCCACAACTGAACTTTGCCACCTATCTCATGACACTTTAATTTTCTCAGGAGCCTCTCATGAGGCACTTAATCAAAAGCTTTCTGAAAATCTAGATACACTATATCAACTGGTTTACCTTTATCTACATGTTTATTCACACCTTCAAAGAAGTCAAGTAAATTGGTGAGACAAGATCTCCCTAGGCTGAACCCATGCTGACTCTGTCTCATTAAATCATGTTTGTCTACGTATTCCACAATTTTATTTTTTATAATTGTTTCTACCATTTTGCTCGGCACTGAAATGAGGCTTACCGATCTATAATTTCCTGGATCTCCCCAGGAGCCCTTTTTAAAAATTGGCTTAACATTGGCCACCCTCCAATCTTCAGGTACTACAGATGATTTTAGTGACAGGTTACAGATCACTAACAGCAGGTCAGCAATTTCATGTTTGAGTTCTTTTAGTACCCTGGGATGTATACCATCCGGTCCTGACGATTTATCACCTTTTAACTTGTCGGTTTGGCTCAGTACATCTTCCAGATTCACCAAGATTTCTTTCAGTTCCTCTGCATCATCACCCTTGAAAACCATTTCCAGTTCAGGTAGATCTCTTACATCTTCTTCTGTAAAGAACGAAGCAAAGAATTAATTCAGTCTTACCGCTATGGCTTTATCCTCCCTGAGTGTCCCTTTTGTTCCTTGATCATCCAACAGGTTTTCTGCTTCTGATGTACCTAAAAAATTATGATTTTTTGCCTCTTTTGCAAGTTTCTGTTCATATTCTTTCTTAGCTGTCTTTATCAATGCTTTACATCTAACTTGCCAGTGCTTGTGTTTCTTCTTATTTTCTTCATTCAGATCCTTTTTTCCATTCTTTAAAGAATGTTTTTTTGGCTCTAATAGCCTCTCATTTCACCTTTTAACCACACCGGCTCTCATTTCCTCTTCTTTCCACCTTTGCTGACACGTGAAATACATCTGCTCTGGGCTTCCACAATGGTATTTAACACCCACGCCTGGTTTACAGTCCTAACCTTTGCAACTGATCTTTTTAGCTTCTTTTTAACCATTTTCCTCATTTTATCACAGTCACCTTTTCGAAAATTAAACACCTCTGCAGTAGATTTCTTTTGCTGATGTTAATCCCGGTATCAGCTCAAATTTGATCACGTTATGATCACTGTTTCCCAGCGGACCCAACACAGTTAACTTCTGTACTATGTCTTGCATTCCACTAAGGACCAAATCTAAAATAGTACCCCCCTCTTGTCGGTTCCCTGACCAGTTGCTCCAAGAAGCTGTCATTTATGATAGCTAGGAATTTTACCTCCCTAGCACCCCCCACTGTAACATTTAACCAGTCAACGTTGGGATAATTGAAATCAATGGAATAGAATGGAGGAGCACGATAATCACATATATTGGAAACAGCCTGCCCCTAAATAATATATGCACACATGGTTCCTTGCATGCGCTGTATACCCTCAGACAACAAACCAGCTATACTAGTGAAAATAGGCCAACCAATAATGGCATGAATACAGGAGGGAGAAAAAAAACTTCAGTTCGGCTTCATGTGTTTTCGGGTAAAAAAAACCCTCCACTCCACTCATTGTAAATAGCGCCAGTCCAAAATAAAGGGCTGGAAAACAAGCAGCTCACCACTAGTTAGCCCTGAGGATATAATGTAGCTTCTACTTTAAGGAAAACTGTAAAGTAAGGCACAATTTACTCCACTGTAGGTAAGTAAACAGTTGGTCAAACCATAGAAGATTTTGAGGACTTATCTGTTTTCCGTCATGGCATCAACTTTGTACAAAGACTGAGTCCAAAATGTAACACAGGAACTCGTCATCCTTTAAACCCGACTGGGAAATTTCCAAGTTTCTCTTGATTGCTGCTTCAGGGGTATAGCAAAATCTAGCAGTGAATCCAATCCAACTGTAATGCACAAGAAATGTGATCCATCAGGTATTCCAGCGCCATTTTTTTGGGGGGGAGGAGGCTCTAAATTTAGTTTTTGTGAATTTCTGAGGCTAGGGCTAGGTCCTCCCACCTCTAGAAACACCTTCCTTGAGGTTTTGTTTTTGTATTGAGTTTCCATGGATTGTTTGGTTGGTGGTTTTCATCCTAAGATGTATGGGGATAGACTTAAAGATCTCAATATGTATATTTTGGAGGAAAGGCGGGAGAGGGAATATATAATAAGGAAGAATTTGAATTCAGGGCAAAGCATAGATTTGTACTAGCAAACAAATCTCAAGGGATATCACAGGAGTCCCTACCAGGAGTCTCTGGGCAACTTGGCCAGTATTTCGCTTCCAAATTCATCCATTTGATATATGAAGCTTTTTTAAGCTACAGAGACTGATCTCGGCTGCAGTGATGCCAGGGCTAGTGCCCACTAAAGGCACAGTGGCTCCTCAGCAAAGCCATGCACAAGTTTTGGGAACCCAGTCAAGGCAGGATTTAGATGAGAATGGATCTGCCTTTGCTTTCCAAGTTGGGTTCATCTGTTTAAAGAAATTTAACATCTCAGAAGAGGAAGACCACTATCAGGTGGCAGACCTAGATCTCGGAGAGGACCTGACTGTGCGCAGACTTGAACAGCGTTGCAGAGAATTATCATGAGTCTCTTCAGAAGTTGAATTTAGAGCACCTCAGAGCTCAACTGCCCAGTGCTCGCTCATGAGCAGCACTAAGGCATAAGTGATATGCTTCCCTTCACACCCAGATATTACTAAGATGCTACCTGATCATTGGGAGGTTCCTGAGGGACTCCTACGAGTAGCCAGAGCCATAGCAAAGCTCTAACCGATTGACAACAAATTCCAGCACCTTTTAATACCCCGAAGGTAGATTCTCTGAAGGTGCAAATTACCCATGTTCCTCCCTTCCTAGTGAAGGTGGAGTGGTACTATCATCAAGAGGCAGTTTGAGGCCATGTTGCTCAGCTTGAAAGCCTCAGTCTCTAAGTTTGTTTGTTTTTTTGTTTTTTGGGGGGGTTTAGGGGGTGAAGAACTTTTTCTTTTGTAAATCTTTATTGACATTTCAAACTTTTAAAATGTATACAATTGAAGAATCAGAATGAAACGCCTATCAAATATTAAGCGTTTTACAACACTAAAAATAAGGGTAAAAACAAATTAACCACAAAGAGTTAACAAAATCCGACAACAAAAAAAGACCATACAAAAAAATAATATATACAATATGCGAGGGTCATAATGCACACTATTTTTTTTAATTTACATGTTTTATTGTTTTTTTTCAAGTACAGTATTTATTTACAATCCTTCAATATAGTCTCCCTGCTTTGCAATGACAGAGTCTCAACGTCCACAAAGTGTCATTATTCCACCCAGGACACCATTTTTGTTTAGTTGCTGAATGGCTTGGGTACCGGCAGAAAAAGCTTTTCCAGAGATGCAAAACAATGTCCACGCATAGGTTGTTTCAACTTTGGAAAAAGGTGGACTCATGTCTGGACTATAGGGAGCATGAGATAACACCTCCCAGCCATATTTGCGTAGTTTTTCAGTGATGACATTCCCTATATGTGTCGTGAAGAATGAGTGGCCCAGCCAGGAGCAACTGAGGTTGGGTTTTGTGCATTTTTTTGCGCTTTTTTTTTTTTTGCAAAAAATCACGATGATACACTGTTGTGACACTTCTTCCACATGGAACTTTGTAATGATGATACCTTCATGATCATAAGCAAAAATCATCATTTGTTTGACTTTTGATTGAGTTTGTCTAAATTTTTTTGGTCTTGGGGAAGATGGAGCTCTCCATTTGTCATTGAAAAATTGCACAAATACGGATGGGAGGTGTTACCTCATGCTCCCTACAGTCCAGATATGAGTCCACCAGACTTCGACCTTTTTCCAAAGTTGAAACAACCTATGCGTGGACATCATTTTGCATCTCTGGAAAAGCTTTTTCCGCCGGTACCAGAACCATTCGGCAACTGAACAAACATGGTGTCTTGGATTGAATAATGAAGCTTCCCGGATGTTGGGACTCGGTCATTGCAAAGCAGGGAGACTATATTGAAGGATTGTAAAGAAATACAGTACTTGAAAAAAAAAAAAAAAAAATGTAAATTTAAAAAAAAAAAAATAGTGTGCATTATTTATGAAATGACCCTCATACAACAGGAAAGGGGGTAGAACTGCAATGAGTATACTAAAAGAGAACATAAATGGGAAAACCAATAGGACAAGGGAGTCAGTAATAAGAGAAAAGCAGAGTTTTAATAGTCAAACGCATCTGTAGCAGCAGCTTCGTATGTCATCTGGGCATGCCATTCTAGACTAAGCTGGGCTACGGAATCGGACAACAATGCAAACCCAGAGTTTCTTCTGGAAGGGTCTTAAGTAAGGTCCCATATACACCATCTCCGCCCACAGAATGCTTTGGATCAGGCAGTGGGTGGGAGATTCAGCTTCCTAGACGACACTGAGCAAGCTTCTGTTTGAAGGGCAATTGCTCTTTGTTAAGGGCCTCAACGATCTAATGACCAGTATGGTGGATCATAAGCCAAAGTCCCTAGCAGACATCGGGCCACAAGAGGTTCTGCACATGGAAATTTTTGTGTCTCAAGGCACTTTCACTAGTACTCGGCGCCCTCTAGACAGAGGGCAGTTCAAGGCCCAAGACAGAGATTTAGGATCACCAGGTACCCTCAGTTTCCAGATCCCGCTCAAATGCCACCCACCAAAAGCAATGATGCCAGGCCAATAGCATTTCCTCCTCAGGTAGGAGGGAGGCTGGCAGAGTAATGGGCTTGGACATGAATTTTCTCAGACCACTGGGTGCTAGAAGTTATGCAGGGTGGGTACAAACTGGAGTTTTTCCAGCCCTTCCCAGACCTGTTTGTGAATTTGCCAGCAGGAAAGTTTGAAAAAACAGCCAGAGTATGAGCAACTCTGTCAAGTCTCAGATCTCGGAGCCATAGAGGCCATACCAAGCAAAGAATTGGGCTTGGGCAGAAACACAATATACTTTATTGTGCCCAAAAGAAACTCTCAAAATTGTAGACCAATCCTGGACTTCAAGTCCATCAATGCAGCTCTCAAGATTCCCCATTTCCACATGGAAACGATCCATTCAGTCATTGCCTCAGTGGTGCCAAGGGAATTTCTTGCCTCATTGGATCTAACAGATTTATCTACATATTCCCATTTTTCTGGCCCACAGGAAATTCTTTAAGTTCCACATTCTGGAGCAACATTTCCAGTTCTCTGCTCTCCTATTTGGGCTGGCGACAACACCACACACCTTTTAACAAGGTGATGGTCATGGCACCACACCATCTGCAAAGCAGGAATACAGATGCATCCTTATTTAGATGATTGGCTGATAAGAGCACCATTCCATGCTGAGAGGATCACAGCAGTGGACCAAGTGGGCCAGCTCCTGCAGGAGGTACACTGAGTAATAAACTTCAGAAAGAGTCACTTGGACCTGAAAGAATCCCTGGAATATGAGGGGATGCTAAAAAGTTCTCAGCCCAATCAACTTCCTAAATTTTGAGCATTATTTTGCAATTGTAGCTGAAAAGAGTGTTTTATTTTGCAATGTGCCAATTTGCAGAATTGTAATGCTAAGTTTTGATATTGTTACAGATAGATCATTGATTGAATCATGTCATCAAAAAGTGTGGAATTTTCATGTGTGGGACTCTGAGCTGACATACAGTTCCTATTCCTGCAGAAGAAAACTCTAAAGGAAATCCATGAATGTATGATGCAAACTAGAGAATGACATGGAGACAATTTTTCCCCCGTCCCCACGGGAACTCATTTTCCCATCCCGGCGAGTTCTTTTCCTATCCCTGCCCCATTCCTGTAAGCTCTGTCCTCGTCTGCACAAGCCTCAAACACTTTAAAATTATAAGTGTTCAAGGCTTGTACAGTTAAAGCAGAGCTTACAGGAATGGGGCAGGGACAGCAACAAAACTCATGTGGGAGGGGCGGGGAAATTGAGTTCCTGCGGGGATGGGGGAAAAATTGTCCCCATGTCATTCTCTAATGCAAACATTGAGTGACAAATGCCTATCATACTCCACAGTGAAGAAGTGTTATGCAAACTTTCAGCAAGGAAATTTCGAGACTGAAGATGCAGCAAGGTCCGGGAGGCCTCAAACGGTGTCAATTCCTGAAATTGTTGACTCTTTCCATGACCTGATTTTGGCAGGATGTGGCAGCTCAGTCTGATGCCACATTTGGGGCCTCGATGTTGCAGGCAGGCTCTTCTGTCCTACCCTAGCCATTGCCATTGCTTTGGTACATCATATGTTGTAATGACTCCAGAGTAGATGTAATAGAATGGAAGATTAGATTCTAACCTTTGGTAATTTTCTTTCTGTTAATCCACAAAAGAGTTATTACGGCCCGCTCTCAGTCTACTCTGTCTATTGTATTGCCTGCATATTTCTGCCTCGGATGCTTCTCCTTTCAGGCCTCAGTATCTTCCAGCCAGGAGACGGGAAGCTGTGGAGAATCCTTTTGTATATGTGGGTACATATCTTTACCAGAGGCATGTTTCCAGTTGGTGCTTGTTGCATGTGGCAGATTGGTTCTGTGTTGTTGCCATGTTGCTTGTTTTCTATTGCTTGTTTAATAATTGTATATATTGCAGAGCAGAACAGAATGAAGTTGTATGCCCTCTTGGTGTCTCTGTTTTATTCCAGTCCTATTGGATCGCTCTTGGATGGTACTGCAGGGGGCTCTGTGTTCCTCAACCAAATGGAAAGAGCAGAAGAGAAAAATGTGTTGGATTTCTGCATCACCTGGTTCGCGGGTTGGGATGAAATGCCTGTTACATAGTAACATAGTAGATGACGGCAGATAAAGACCCGAATGGTCCATCCAGTCTGCCCAACCTGATTCAATTTAAATTTTTTTTTTTTTTTTCTTCTTAGCTATTGTAATAACTCCTTCCTGGATTAACAGAAAGATTACTAAAGACAACCTAATCTTCCATTTTAAAAGTTTCTGCAGGTTCCCTTGTATTCCTCCACCTCAAAAATTGCTGGGTTTTGGTTTGGCAATTTTTTAAAGTACTTTTTAATGCCAAAACGCTGGCGGCTTCCATCTTGGATTTGTCCCAATTTTTTTCCCAAAGCTCTGCAAAAGCTTCAGAACATCTTGTTTTGCCTCAAAACTGGAAGGGATGGAGTCCTCAGGCTCCTTTGTCCCTAATTCATGCCAGGATTGTGCAACCTAAGTGGAAAAGAGCATCCTCGTGCCACAAGCCACACAGCACATGAAGAGGTGATGGAAGCATCTGGCTTAGCCTCTCCTTTGTACTCTAGAGCCAAGGAAATGGTGGGAGGCCCCTTAGTTTAGGCCATTTTTCTTACTGGCCTTCGGAACAGCGGTCATCCAACACGGAGGGGCACAAAGACTGCGAAGCCGAAGAGAGACAAGCTGGAGTCATCTTCTGGAGACTCAGCGCAGCCTAGTATGTTCCCCCCCAAAAAAAAAATTTGTTAATTTGGTGTTGAAGCCTTTCAGGAGAGCCATTTTTCGAAGGAGAAGTCTGGCAGCGCTTCAGACACTGCACGAGTGGGCAGAGGCTCCCAGGGTGCATCTACTTTGCCAATTGCATTCAGCCTTTGGTCTCAAAATCTCCATGCTGAAAGTTTGTGCACAACTTCTTCACTGATGAGACAAGTTGTTAAGTCATAAGAGGATTGTGAAAAATTGCAAGAGAACCTTGTAAGACTGGAAGTCAAAATGATTGATGATTAATGTGAGCAATTGCAAAGTGATGCATGTGGAAAAGAGTAACCCGAACTATAGCTATGTGATGCTTGGTTCTGTGTTGGGAGCAGTGTTCCCGCTAAGCTGCGCTGGGGTGCGTTGGCGCTCAAAATATTACCTCGCAGCGCACAAGTTTCTCGTCACAGCGCACACAGTGTAGAGCACAGTTCTTCAACCGCCGGTCCGCAAACAAAATCTTGCCGGTCCGCGAAGGATTCGGTCCCCGCCGCAACGAAAGGCCGGCGTCAGCTGACTTGCAACTTCCTGTTGCAGTCGCTGTGCCGGGACTCCTACCTTCGCCGGGACTCCTGCCTTCCACCGCGTTTGCCTCCTGCCTTGTCTCCGCACCTCCAGACCAGCAGCGGCAGCTGTGTATGCTTTTAACTTCGGCACAGAGCTGCCCCTAATCAATAGTTTAGCGCGGTTTCATAAGGCAGCCTCGGGGCCTTTGCCAGGCCGGCCCACATCGCATCATCGAAGCGGGCCGGCTATCAAAGGCCCCGAGGCTGCCTCATGAAACCGCGCTAAACTATTGATTAGGGGCAGCTCTGTGCCGAAGTTAAAAGCATACAGAGCTGCCGCTGCTGGTCTGAACTCTTGGGCCGCTGAAGGAGGGCAAAAAGCAGCTGTCCTGGAGGTTTCCCTTCCTCTCGCCTTTACAGGTTCCTTTTTTCCACCTTTTTTTTTTTCCTTCAAACGGCAACGGGCCCCAGCATCGACATCAATCAAGTACGTTCCACTGTCAATCAAGCGGTTCTGCTCGGCCAAAGCTTCCCCTGTGACATGAGCCACCCTCAGGGGAAAGAAAGTGACCCACAAAGGTGAGGGGAAGGGGGGCAGAGGATGGAAGTTGGGGGGGGAGAGAGAGAGAGAAGGGGCAGATGATGGAATGGAGGAGATGAGAGAGAGAGAGAAGGGGACAGATGATGGAAGTGAGAAGAAGGGAGAGAGAGCAGAAGGCAGATGGATGTCAGTTGAGAAGGGAGAGCAGATGCTGAATGGAAGTGGGGAAAGAACACATACTGGATGGAAGGAGGAGATAAATAAAGGGGGAAGAAAATAGTAAGATAATGGAGGGGTGAGGGAAAGGGGTGACAAGCTGTGTGTAGACACAGTGAAAAGAGGGAAACGGGACTAAATAGTAAGAAAGAATTTAATTTAGATGGAGGCAGAAAATAGAGAAGGAAGACCAGAGAAGAAAAGGGAAGAGAGAGCAGAGAATGATCAGATCTGAGTGGAGGAAATGAGAAGAGAGATATGCTAAAAACCACAGGGGGGAGGGAAGGATAGAGATGCCAGACCATGAGGGGAACAGAAGGAAGATGATGGATGCTAGACCAAATTGGGGGGTGGGGAGGGGGGCAGGAGGAGAGATGGCAGGGAAAGACAGACAGTGAATGGAAGGGGCAGATGCTGGACTGAAGAGACAGAGAAGGTTATCATGCTGCTGTACCGGGCCATGGTACGCCCTCACCTGGAGTACTGCGTCCAGCACTGGTACTTTAAGAAGGACACGGTACTACTCGAAAGGATCCAGAGAAGAGCAACTAAAATGGTTAAGGGGCTGGAGGAGTTGCCGTACAGCGAAAGATTAGAGAAACTGGGCCTCTTCTCCCTTGAGCAGAGGAGATTGAGAGGGGACATGATAGAAACATTCAAGGTACTGAAGGGAATAGACTTAGTAGCTAAGGCAGGGAGAACGAGAGGGCACTCTCTAAAGTTGAAAGGGGATAGATTCCATACAAACGTAAGGAAGTTCTGTGGTAGAAAGCAACATATTTATTTGGCTCATAACTTGCTGGCGCCCGATATTTTTAGCTCACAGTGAAAAAAGTTTGCTCACAACACCCGCCCGCTTAGAGGGAACACTGGTTGGGAGTCGCTGCCCAGGAAAAGGATCTAGGTGTCATTATTGAGGATACGTTGAAACCCTTAGCTCAATGTGTGGCAGCTGCTAAGAAAGCAAATGGAATGGAAAATAAAGATGAAAATGTTATAATGCCCTTGTATCGCTCTATAGTATGGCTGCATCTCGAATACTGTGTGCCGTTCTGGTCACCTTATCTAAAAAAAGATATAGCGGAATTAGAAAAGGTACAGAGGAGGGCAACAAAAATGATTAAAGGGATGGGACAACTTCTCTATGAAGAAAAACTAAAACGGCTAGGGCTTTTCATCTTGGAGACTAGACTTCTCAGGGGTGATATGATAGAGGTCTATAAAATGAGTGGAAAGGGTAGATGTGAATCTTTTGCGAGCCGTGGAATCGAGGATAAAATACTCACTTGGATTAAAAACTGGAGCATAGGAAACAGAGAGTGGGGGTAAATGGACAATACTCGGACTGGAAGAGCGTCACCAGTGGGGTGCTGCAGGGCTGGGTGCTTGGACCTGTGCTCTTCAACATCTTTATAAACAATCTGGACATAGGTACAACTGTGGTGATTAAATTTGCGGATGATACGAAGTTGTTCAGAGTAATGAAGACAGGGGGATTACGAAGATCTGCAACGTGACATAATCAGGCTCGAGGAATGGGCATCAACATGGCAGATGAGGTTCAACGTGGATAAGTGTAAAGTGATGCATGTTGGTAACAAAAATCTCATGCACGAATACAGGATGTCCAGGGCGGAACTTGGAGAGACCTCCCAGGAAAGAGACTTGGGAATTCTGATTGACAAGTTGATGAAGCCGTCTGTGATATGTGCGGTGGCGGCGAAAAAGGTGAACGGAATGCTAGGAATGATAAGGGGATCACAAACAGATCGGAGAAGGCGCCCTCACCTGGAGTACTGCATCCAGCACTGGTCGCCGTACATGAAGAAGGACACGGTACTACTCAAAAGGGTCCAGAGAAGAGCGACTAAAATGGTTAAGGGGCTGGAGGAGTTACCGTACAGTGAAAGATTAGAGAAACTCGGCCTCTTCTCTCTCGAACAGAGGTGATTCAGAGGGGACATGAATGAAACATTCAAGGTACTGAAGGGAATAGACTTAGTGGATAAGGACAGGTTATTCACCCTCTCCAAGGTAAGGAGAATGAGAGGGCACTCTCTAAAATTGAAAGGGGATAGATTCCGTACGAATGTAAGTTCTTCTTCTTCACCCAGAGAGTGGTAGAAAACTGGAACGCTCTTCCGGAGGCTGTCATAGAGGAAAATACCCTCCAGGAATTCAAGACAAAGTTAGACAAGTTCCTGCTGAACCGGAACATATGCAGGTAGGGCTAGTCTCAGGGCGCTGGTCTTTGACCATAGGGCCGCTGCGTGAGCAGACTGCTGGGCACAATGGACCACTGGTCTGACCTAGCAGTGGCAATTCTTATGTTCACACTTTCCAAAAATACTCGGACTAGAGGACATGCCATTGTTGTCTCAAGACGTGCCCTCCCTATCAGGGGATAAAGGGGTGCAGTTCGGCATTATAGACTAGAGCCGATGGTGGCACTTAATCCTGGGGATGAGTCAATGGTTCTGTGCTTATTTAAGCCCTCTGCTCTCTTAGACCTGATCACTGATTTGCTTCAGGACTCCCAGCAGATCCCTTCTATTTCCACTGTGGTGTAAACAAAACAAACAAAAAGACTATTCCTCTCTCTGTTAAATCCTAGCTCACATTTGCAGTCTAACACCAACTCTGGCAGGATACACGTTTCAAATCTGACATATTGTAATCACAAAACAGAAAATAAAATTATTTTGCAACCTTTTGTTGTCTGGTCATTATTCAAATATTGTTGGTCCCAGGCTCTGGTTGTCTTCTGATAACTTGCTTGCCAGGGACTCCTCCTTTTTCCATGCTAACCATCCATCTTCCATTTCTGTCCTCCCCTTCCATTTCCCTTCCCTTCCCCGAAGGTCTGGCATCTTTCCTTTTTTCGTCTCCATCCACAGATCCATCTTTTCTCAACTACCATTTCATCCAACATCTTTCCCTCCTTCCCTACCACCCCAGAGTCCACCATCTCTCCCTTTCTTTTCCCAACTACCCTCCTATCCAGTATTTCTATCCCCCCTCCACACCATCCCTTGTGTCCAACTTCTCTCCCTTTCTGTTCCTTACCTCCCTAAATCCCATTGTCCACTATCTCTCTCCCTCTCCTCTGTTTTTAGACCCATTATTTCTTCCTCCCAAAGTCCGGCATATACACGTCTCTTTGAACCCCCCGTTCTCTCCCTCCGTGTACTTCTATACCAGGGCCCCCTCCCCTGAAGATCTGCCCCCCCCCCGAAGGCCTGCCTGTCCTCCCCTTGAAGATTTTGCCCCCCCCCCCCCGAAGGACTTCCTTTCCTCCCCGAAGGTCTGCACCCCCTCCCCCCCCGGAAGGCTTACGTGTTCCCCCTGACCTGCACATCCATTTACCTCATTTCAGCACCTGCAGAGAGGATTGCTTGTGCTAGCAATCTCTGCAAGCTGCTATAGGCCTTGGGAGCTGTCTTCCCTCTGCCGCGGTCTCACCCCTCCTCTGACATCAGAGGCAGGATTGCGGCAGAGGAAACAGCTCCGAAGGCCTATAGCAGTTTGCAGAGATTGTTAGCACAAACGATCCTTTCTGTAGACTGTTGAAAGTAGGTAAATGGATTCCTGGGAGGCCAGGGGGGGAGCCGGACACCAGCACTTCCCGACTGACCCTCCCTACTCGCCCTCTAATCCAGGAGCGGCAGCGGCGCTGCTGCTCCTGCTTTAGGGAGCGAAGGGGGAGGGTCAGTCACTGAATTGGGAGGCTGATTTTTTTTGTTGTGAATCGATTCTAATCATGAATCGGACAGCACTAGTTTCCACCACATTCTCTGGCAACAAATTCCAGAGTTGAATTACACTTTAAGTGAAGAAATATTTTTCTCTAATTGTTTTACTTAGTAGATGGATTGGCCACCATGAGAACGGGCTACTAAGATTGATGGCCCATTGGTCTGACCCAGTAAGGTTATTCTTATGTTCTTAGCTTTATTACATGCCCCCTAGTCCTAGTATTTTTCATAAGAATAAACAAGTGACTTATGTTTACCCGCTCAATTCCATTCAATATTTTATAGACTGGTATCATATTTCCCCTGAGCCATCTGAAGAGCCCTAGCTGCTTTAGCCTTTCCTCATAGGACAGTTGTCCCATCCCTTTTATCATTTGTGTTGCCCATCTCTCTACCTTTTCTAATTCCACTATTTTTTTAGATGCAGAGATCAGAACTGTACACAGTATTTGAGGTGTGGCTGCACCCAAAGAGCGATACAAAGGCATTATAACATTTTCATCTTTGTTTTCCACTCCTTTTCCTAATAATTCCTAACATTTTGTTTGCTTTCTTAGCCACCATCACTGCCACACACAGCTGAGGTTTTCAATGTAACCTAAGAATGACACCTAGATCCTTTTCCTGAGTGGTGACTCCTAATGTGAAACTCTACATCATTACATTAGAAATTTCTATTCCGCCATTGCCTTGTAGTTCAAGGCGGATTACAAAAGAATTACAAAAAATGTTTTACAGGAAGATATCTGTGAATTTCTAGAGGAGATAAGAGTAGATGAGGTTGCTTTGGGAAATCAGGAAGGTATTGAGAAGTGGGAAGGAGCAAGTGGTATTAAGTCGTTTATATGAATTTCTTGAAAAGTAGAGTCTTCATTTTTTTCTGAATGTTTTGTAATCTGGGGTCATAATTAGTAGATTGGAGATTTGGTTGTTGAGTTTTGCTGCTTGTGCAGCTAGGAGGCCATCATATAGTTTGGGTTCCTCTTTCCTATATGCCTCACTTTGCACTTGTTTACATTAAATGTCATCTGCCAGTTTGATGCCCAATCTCGCAAGGTCATCTTGTAATTTTTCACAGTCCTCTCACGATGCACCATCAAAGAACAACGTTACAGTAGTGTTCTTTCTTTGGGCAGAGGGAGTGAAATCTGCGGAAATTCACCATTGAATATTGAGTCAGTATGGATATAGCACTGTGAATCAGTGAAATATTTATGAGTGGGTAAAAAGGTTTAAAGCAAGAAGAACAGGTGTAACCAATGAAGGTCATTCTGGTCGCTCATCCACATCATACACACAAGAGCATATTGATAGGGCAGATGCCTTGATTAGAGAAGACTGACGGATAATGATGTCTCTACTGTATGCCAATTTGAATATCAGCTATGGGTCTGCATTTGCCATAATGCATGATGCCTTGGGACCGTCTACACACGTTGGGTTCCCAAATAGCTTACTGATCTGCAGGAGCAATACGGTGTAGAGATTACGACCCAGTTCCTGAGATGGTATGAAGAAGATGTGAGTATTCTGGAGAGAATGGTCACGAGACATGGGTGCATTACTATATCCCGGAAAGCAAAAGGCAAAGCATGGAGTGGACACAAAAGCCAAAGGCAAAGCATGGAGTGGACACATCTAGTTCTCCTCCAAGAAAAGTCATGTTAACCTTCTTTTGGGACATGAGGGGCCTATTCTGGCATATTTCCAAGTGCATGGGCTAACAGTGAACAGTGTAAAATTAACTTAAATCTGCAATTCGTAGCAAAACAGGAATGTTGTCCAAAACAGTCTTGCTGCACCATGACAATGCACGTCCTCATACAGCAGCAGCGACAGAAGAGACAGTGTAACTTGGGTTTGAATGTCTTCCACATCCTTCTTACAGTCTGGATGTGACGCCTAGCGATTATCACATCTTCGGTCAACTAAAGGAGATGCTGCAAGGTCATAGATTCACCTCTGATGATGAAGTAAAGGAAGCAGTGCTCACCTGGCTTCAGGAGCAGCTGAAAAACATCTTCTCTGCAGGAATGCAGAAGCTAGTTGAACAAGTCAACAAATACATCATCTTGCATGAGGACTATGTGGAAAAGTGATATGTTTAGTTGCTCAGTTTTTTTCTGTTAGAGCCATTAAATGTATTTTGCCTTTACTTTTTGATTTACCCTTGTATATCCAAACAGAGGAATATTTTTCAGATCCAAAACAATTCTCGATTGGATTTATTCTTTTTGATATACTTTCTTGATTAAAAAGTATTAAACAGTGTACAATATACAGAAGGTTTAAACAATTACAAGTAGTTACATTACATAGTACAACATATAAAAAAATAAGTATATATGAAACTATATATTGAACATAATATGCCATTGGCAAGATAGATCTATAAAGTCCATCAATGTCAATGGAATAACATGCAGTACATTAAAGAAGCGTGCCCCGCAGTGTCAAATATAATTGACAAAATAACTTTAGTCTTAGTAACTGCTCTCCAAAATACTGTTGAAACAAAATACTTGATCATCATTCTATGGTAAGAAATTAGAGAAAGAATGAGTTCACCCAAACAAAAGCACCATTCCTAGGGTGTCTTTTCAAGCTGAGAATGCTACCAAAGGGAGACATGACCCTTGGGGCTCTTTAAAGCTTTATAGAAATGTTAAATAGTAGTAATAATAGTGACTAGCAATGTAACAGGGCTATCAAACCCTATGATCATTACTGTAGAAGGAACAGCAGTTCCAAAAGACAATAGAACAGGTGGATCGGCACATAAAAATGTCTTGAAAAGGATTTATAAGCTTAATGGTGAATGAGTCAGGAGAAAACAACTAATGATAGGCTATAATGCCCCAGAAATCAAAGGTACCTAGGAGGCTGGGTGTGCTGGTGACAGCCTCATTAGTTTTTGTGACTAGTTTGGATTATTATAGATCTTGATACTATCATGAAGTGGACTTAACAACAGGATATAAACATGCCCAAAAGCAGTGACAAATAGGTGTATATCAATGTATGTTTGCATTTTATTAATGCTGGTGCTCCAAATTTTATGACTATAATGATGACAGATAGGAATATGGTTTCTGAGGTCTCTACCCAGTGCATCCTCTGGTCAGTACTCAGTTACATTCCTCAATAAAATATTATTGATGAGTTTACTCTTTTAAAGACCCAACATGTTGGTTCACATCTGAATAATACTGTAAAATATGAATAATCATACTGGGCCAGACCAATAGTCTATCTAGCCTAGTATCCTGCTTCCTCTAGTGGCCAATTCAGGTTACAAGTACCTGGCAGAAACTTGAATAGTAGTAATATTCCATGCTTCTGAACCCAGGGCAAGCAGTCGCCTCCTCCAAGTCCATCAGAAGGATTATAAAATAGGCTAAATTGAACTTTAAAGGACTGCCTAGCTATATTTTTGGGTTTTTTCCTTTTCATAAAAGACATTCATTGTTGACGATTGTAATGTTACTGAGAGAGCTCATGAATAAGCTGAACAGTATTGGGATGAGGGGGGAACCCTAGGGTATTACATAGAAGGCTTCCTAGCTGTTGGAAAAGACTCCATCTTTACAGACAAGGTATTCTCTGTTTTCTAGGAAGTCATTAAACCAACTAAATGTGGTGCCCATGATTCCAATTTTGGCAAGTTCCATTAGGAGAAGATAGGGGTTTACAGAATTGAAGGCTGTGGAAATGTTGAATTGAAGGTGGGCAGCTTGTTGACCTGTGCTTAGTATTTGATTTTTGTGGAAAGGGTTAGTAGGAGTTCAGTGCTGTGCTGCAGTGGCGTAGTAAAGGGGGCGGACTGCCCCAGGCGGTAGGAGTGCTGGCACCTCTCCACTCCCCCTCACCACTACGCTAGCACCCTCCCATCCCCTGAACCTGTTTAAATTTTCACCAGTATAAGCAGCTTCTCTGCCCCCCCCCCCCCACTATGCTTGCACCTCCCATCCCTTGAACCTCTTTAAATTTTCACCAGTATGAGCAGCTTCTCCGGCCTGCTGCTCACGCCAACCTGGCCCTTCTCTAAAATCACTTCTGGGTTATGAGGGTTGGAGGGAAAACCAGTGCCAGCGTGAGCAGCAGGCTGCAGAATCCACAAAAGCCATGAGTTGTGAAGGCTGCACTGCTGACAGAGGGAGGGAGAAAAGATCAGGGAAGGGAGAGAAGAATAAAGAGATGCCAGACAATGGAGAAGGAAGGAAAAAGATAGCAAGGCATGGGGGAGGGAAAGTAAGGAGAGGAGATGCCAGATCATGGAAGGGGAGGGAGAGATGGAAAGGAAGAGATGCCAGGGCATGGGGGAGGAAGGAAAGGAAAAGAGACATGCCAAAACATGGAGTGGAGTAGGAGGGAAGGAAAGCAGAAGAGAGTGATGCCAGAGCATAGGGGAGAGTGGAGAGGGAGAGAAAAATGGAGAAGGGGTGAAGCTGAAATGAATCATGTACAAAGGAGAGACGAGGCAGAGGATACAGTTTATGGAAGAGGTATAAAAAGGGAAGATGCCATATGGCAGAGAGGACAGAAGATGATTAAAACAAAAATGACAAAATATATGAAAAGTACAGTTACTGTAACGTGTTATCCGGGGACAGCAGGCTGATATTCTCACATGTGTGTGACATTATCCACGGAGCTTGGTACGGACAGTGTAAAAGTATACTGTCACTTTAAGATTGCCCACATCGTGCCTTCCCGCCTGATGCTGTCTTGCAAGGTCATCAGTTCTGTGCCCAAGTAAAGAAGCCAACCAGGGGAGGTGGGTAGGATGTGCCGGAAAACACCTGTTACAGTATTATCCAGCACATGCCAGGACAAGCAGGCAGTCAGTTCTCACACGTGGGATTCCCAAGCTTACGAAATGGGATGGACAGAGTGTTTGCCTCTAAGTACAACACATATAGGAAGGGTTGTGTTCAAAAGATATATATATATATACTGTATTGTCCTATTTGAGCAGGCGGAACAAGGGAAGAAAAAGAAATAAGAATAATAAAAAGCATACAACCTGTCCAAGAAAGGAAAGGGTATGAAGGTAAGAATAGGAATGTGTAGGGTGGTTCTAACAAGAGTTGACCTCAGAATGGCAAGCAAGTTCAAGTTTGACAAGGAAGATGCCAGAAGGACTGAAGTAGAAAAGGTAAGAGAGAATGGCTCATATAGAAGTGCCAAATGAGAAAATCCCCAAAAGCCATTCGTTTCCTCCTGAGAAGACAGGAAATGCGAGGGGAAACCCAAAATCGGAAAAAGAAAGATAGGATGGTTCCCGTTGAATAGACTAATGTAGGATTAAACCGACCTAGAGATTGCCACTTGAAGATGACGATCTCTTATGCATAAACTTTATCCACGCACTGAACAATAAGGTTTCAATTCCCACACCCCTGCTGTCTAGAGTCACTCTAGAATCAGGAGAGTGGTTGGGTAAGGAGAAGGAAGGGGATGTATGATACAGTCTGACCACTTAAGTTCGATGGAAGTCTTTATCCATGCACTGAACAATAAGGTTTCAATAGACAGCAGGGGTGTGAGAATTGAAATCTTATTGTTCAGTGCATGGATAAAGACTTCCAACGAACTTAAGTGGTCAGACTGTATCATACATCCCCTTCCTTCTCCTTACCCAACCGCTCTCCTGATTCTACAGTGACTCTACCCAGTTTTCTTCTAAAGCTATGCAATACTTAACAAAGCTCCTTATCTATGATTGTATGCAAACTTAGTCATTTCCTCTCCAGCATCAAGTAATATATGTAGCTATAACACACTGTATGTAATCTCTATATTGTAACACTATGAATGTAAACTGTAACCCTTTCTGAGCTCTTTGAGGAGAATGGGATATAAATCCAAAGAAAAGGAAAGAAATTCTGTACTCTGGCATTAGCAGAGAACTGAAAAGAGAGACTATCTGACTTAAGCCATATATGAACTGTTCTGCCTGGAGACTTGTGAGAGCTCTTGAGTGTTTTGTAAGGAGAACAGGGCTAATGGAAGAAAAACAGAAGAGATGCAATTTTTTTCCTCTTGACTATTTACAAATGTAGTGGTTTGTAAAGATTGTGTCTCCAGTCATGGTACATGGACTTGTCATACCACTGGGGCTTGTGTGTATCTTAGAAGCTGAAATCTATGCCGTTGGTGGTTTCACTACCAGCAGGGCCTCCCAAGGCGCACAGGTTTCAGCGGAGATGTTGGACTAATGATGTACCACCCATCTGGGCAGCAGCAGAGGGTTGAGTTTGATGCGACAATGGTGATGACATCAAATTTATACTGCCCAGAAGAAAGACCTGGCAATCTACTTCTGTATTCTGCCACAAAAATTTGATGATCATCAAGTTGCTAGGACTCCACAAGTCGATGGCACCTAACAAAGATTGTGTAAAGTTTTAATATTAACAGCATTAGAGATCCTTTTAAACTTTTAGTGACTGTATTTGAGTATGGCCTCTGCTTTAAGTCACTTTGAGGGGCATTTTAGATATGACCTCTAAATCCGAGTTTAGACATTGTGTGTATTATGTACAAAAATCCAGTATCGAACCTACCCATTTTCAAAACTGCAAAGCCTCTAGCTTGTGTCTTTTTTAAAATTGATTTGTTTGTGCTCAGTGTGTCTACCTTTTTGGAAAAAAAAAAAAAAAAGTCCAAAAGATAAATGCATAAAACAAGCTATTGAGATGTAGGAGGGGGCCAACATTCTTAGTAGATTAGCCCCACAAACATCCCAGCAGATCAGTGGTGCACCCTAAGTGGCACTTTGGTGAACATCACATAAAAAGTCCCAGGTACACATCTCACCATAGCCCCCTTATATTGTATGGTGAACCCTCCCAGTGCCCACCCAAAACCCATTGTACACCACACCAATATAGCCCTTATGCCTGCAGGTGACACCTATATATGGATACAATGTGATTAGGATGGGGTTTGGAAGGCTCACAAATTCCACTTGTAAGTGTAGTGGCTAGAATGAAGTATGGGCCTGCGTCCCCATCTTTGTGGTTCAGTACACTTGCCCATCAGGCTACTCCAGGAACCTGCTTGCTGCTCTTCTAGGACTGGCCATAACATCTAAACTGTCATACAGGCAGGCATTTTTGTCTACCCAATAGTGAGAGTCTGTGGAAGCAGCTGGGAATGGATCCTTTTTTTTGGTTAGCAAACTAAAATAAGATTTCCAAAATGAACAAAAATTTGTTTAAAAAACCCCTAAAATAGCTGGATGGTAACGAATGCCAGGTCCTACCTATGGATTCACCTTTTTATTACATTTCATAGGAAGCTGATGTCGCTCAGTGGTTAAAGCTTCCCGAGGTGGTGGGTTCAAATCCACAGCAAACCCCTCTGGTACTTTCACAACCTCCTTTTTTGGGAGGTTTTGCCAGTTACTTGTGACCTGGATTGGCCTCAGTGAGGATGGTATACTAGGCTGGATGGGACCATTGGTATGATCCAGTAAGACTATTCTTATGTTCTTTATGTTGAAAAGAAAACAAAGGAGAGCTAGTTGAGAAGAGACTGCATCAACAGTAAACTGGAAACAGAAAGCATGAAATGCTCCTGCTAAAGCAGTAAGGTTTGAATATTTTAGAGAACAGATTGTGAATTTTGGAAAATATGTGAAAGTTCAAGCTGGATATGAACCCAGGTCTTGTCCTGTGCACCCTTAGGCTACAGACTCTACTGAGAGAAACATAGAGCACAGAGGACCTTTTCCCATTGAAAGAATTAAAAGGAAAGGTGCAATGAAGAATAACCATGAATGTGTCTTTAATCAGAAGAGGAGTAAAGCCAGAAAGAAACATAGTCCAATGGAAGCGTGACCAGATAGCTGGAAAATTAGTTATGAAGATAATGAGACAGAAAAAGGCATAGCCCTTGGGATGGGAAAAATTTGGGATGTACCAGAAGTGACCTGGAACCTGAACCTTGGATATTTGATCCCAATACCAAAAATCTATGTCTGAGTGAAGTTTTAGAAACGGAAAGAGGCAGAAGAAACCCTACGTGACTTGGGTGTGGCCACCGGGGAAGCTCAGGGTGCTGAGGTTGGAGTTCTCAGTATTGCACTATGCTGTTATGTGTTCGTGCATTAGATGTGCTTCAGAAATGGTTGTGTAGAAGCGAGAGAGGAGGTCAAGGCCACTAAAAAATGTAGGTGACTAAGAAGAATTAGAAAAGTTATAAAAAATATGACAATTATAAGGGAAATTTAAATGCTACTATGAATAGAGCTTGAATCCATGGGAGCACCTAAACCATTTCTCCATCCTAATGGCTGTGGTGAAGGGAGAATGGGTATGCCCAAATGAAGAAGAAAAATATAGTGGTGATGGAACATGAAGACAACTAGTGGAAAGAAAGTATGTTGTGTGTTTGAAGAATAGAAAGCAGTACCAGAGAAATTAAAATCCAACATAACAGTTGTCGGAAATTTGGAAAAAGAACTACAAAAGAATAACTATTTGGGCAGTTGAGAAATGTTAAATAACTTGCCCAGCATCACAAGTTGCTGCACTGGGAGTTTTGTGACAGCTTGTCTACGCACTAGACTACTATTCCACCGAGTGCAGAGCAGGTTGTAAGCATGAAGGATACATAGATCAGAGAAAAGTCAGAGGCCCAAATAGCCACAACAGGGAAAAAAAGAACTCCAGTACCCTAGGGTGTCTAGAAGGTGGGGGTGGGGTATGTATGAAATACAATTATGAAGGCCACCCCCAGCAAAAGACAAGATGTGATGGTAGTACAGATAGCAACATAAACAATATTAGCAACTTACTTCTTAGCAATGTAGCAGGAAGTGTAAACCTATACGAAAAACAAGTTTGCCACTGAAAGATAGCTGGAAAGCGATGACCACAAATACTCGCAGTCTAAGCAACAAAGTTCATGATCTGCAAGCCCTGATGTTAGAGGCAGACCTGTATATTGTTCCTATCACAGAGACTTAGTTCAGTGACTCCCATGGATGGGATGCGAACATAGTGGGATATAATCTTTTTAGGAAGGACAGAGATGGTCAAAGAGGTGGAGGAGTAGCTCTCTATGTAAAGATCGATATCCAAGCGACTGAAATGCAGGGGACCTGGGGAAAGGAAGAAGCGATATGGGTCGCTTTGAAAAGAGAAGATGAAACTTCTATCTATGTGGGTGGAGTCTACAGACCTCTGACTCAATTGCAGCAAATTGATAAAGATCTGATTGTGGAAGTTTGGAAAGAAAGAGGAGGTGCTGCTGTTGGGTGACTTCAGTCTGCCGAATGCAGACTGGAGTGTTCCATCTGCGGAATTGGAAAGAATTAAGGAGATTGTGGATGCCTTTCAAGAGGCTCTGCTCAGAAAAATGGTGACTGAACCCACGAAGGAAAATGTGATACTAGATCTGGTCTTCACAAATGGGAAGAGTATCTCTAATGCTCAAGTGGGTGCCCACCTGGGAAATAGTTTGATACAACAGCTAAAGTGGAGGGCGGGCACACCAAAAGTCCTAGATTTCAAACGTACGGACTTTAGAAAAAATGGAAGAGTACCTGAAGAAAGAGCTGTTAGTATGGGACGACATAAGGGAAGTGGAAAAACAGTGGTCTAAGCTGAAAGGAGCAATAAAAATGGCTACTGACCTTTATGTGAGGAAAATAAATAAAAACAAGAGAAAAAGGAAACCAAAATGGTTCTCTAAACTTGTTGTGGAGAAAATAAAGGCAAGAGATCTGGAGTTCGTGAAATATTAAAAAACCCAAGAAGAGGACTACCAGATGAAACTGAAAAAAGCCAAGAGAGATACATCTGGCGAAAGCGCAAGCGGAAAAGCAAATGGTTAGGAATGTAAAAAAGGGAGACAAAATTTTTTTTCAGATATATTAATAAAAGGTAGAAGATGAAATGGAATTGTGAGACTAAAAGATGATATGTATCGATATGTGGAGAGTGATGAGGAAAAAGCAAACATATTAAACAAATACTTCTGTTCTGTGTTCACAGAAGAAGATCCTGGAGAAGGGCCGAGATTTTCTGGCAAAGTTACACATGAGAATGGAGTAGATACCGTGCTGTTCACGGCAGTGGCGTACCAAGGGGGGGGGGGGCGGTGCGCCCCGGGTGCCAGCCCTAAGGGGGTGCTCCCGGCCTTGCCGTTCAGTCCCCCCCACCCCCGAAGGACCGCTCGCCCCACTGACCTTCCTGCACCACCTGTGAAGCAGCCCGCAGCAGGATCGCAAAGTCAGCGTCAGCGATCCCTGCGCTGCTTAGGCGCTGCTTCCTGCGCTGCGATCTCGCCCCTCCTCTGACATCAGAGGAGGGGCGGGACCGTGGTGCAGGAAGCAGCACAGGGATCGCTGATGCTGACTTCGCGATCCTGCTGTGGCTGCTTCATAGGTGGTGAGGGGAGGCCAGGGGGGCGAGTGGTCCTTCGGGGTGGGTCGGGGCATCATGCCTTCAGGGTGGGGCGGGCGGGCAGGCAGGCAGGCTTTCAAGGGGGAGGGGGTGACAGGCAGGCAGGCAGGCCTTCAAGGGGGGACAGGCCTTCGGGGGGGGGGTGCAGACCTTCAAGGGGTGCAGGCCTTCAAGGGGGGGCAGGCAGGCCTTCGGGGGGGGCAGGCCTTCGGGGGGTGTAGGCCTTCAAGGGGGTGCAGGCCTTCAAGGGGGGAAAGGCAGGCAGGCCTTCAAGGGGGGACAGGCCTACAAGGGCGGGACAGGCCTACAAGGGGGTGGGACAGGCCTTCAAGGGGGGGACAGGCCTTCAGGGGGGTGCAGACCTTCAAGGGAGGGCAGGCCTTCAAGGGGGGACAGGCCTTCAAGGGGGGGAAAGGCAGGCAGGCAGGCCTTCAAGGGGGGACAGGTCTACAAGGGGGGGACAGGCCTACAAGGGGGTGGGACAGGCCTACAAGGGGGTGGGACAGGCCTTCAAGGGGGGGGACAGGCCTTCGGGGGGGGTGCAGACCTTCAAGGGAGTGCAGGCCTTCGGGGGGGGGTGCAGGCCTTCAATGGGGGACAGGCCTACAAGGGGGGGGGAGAAGCTACAAGGGGGTGGGACAGGCCTTCAAGTGGGGGACAGGCCTTCGGGGGGGTGCAGGCCTTCAAGGGGGGACAGGCAGACCTTTAAGGGGGGACAGGCCGACCTTTAAGGGGGGACAGGCCGACCTTTAAGGGGGGACAGGCCTTTGGGGGGGACCATGATTTAGAAGTACACGGAGGGAAGGGGGTGTTCAAAGAGACGTGCATATGCCAAACTTTGGGGGGGGGAGAAATAATGAGTCTGAAAATAGAGGAGAGGGAGAGAGATGATGAACCATGGGATTTAGGGAGGGAAGGAACAGAAAGGGAGAGAAATTGGACACAAGGGATGGTGTGGAGGAGGGATAGAGATACTGGATAGGAGGGTAATTAGGAAAAGAAAGGGAGAGATGGTGGACTCGAGTGGTGGGGAAGGAGGGAGAGATGCCGGATGAAAGGGTATTTAAGAAAAGGTGGATCTGTGGAGGGAGATGAAAAAAAGGAAAGATACCAGACTTCCTGGGAAGGGAAGGGAAATGGAAAGGGAGGACAGAGTTGGCAGATGGATGGTTAGCATGCAGAAAGGAGACCCTGGCAAGCAAGTTATCAGAAGAAAACCAGAGCCTTGGACCAACAAGATTTGAAATATAACCAGACAACAAAAGGTAGAAAAATTAATTTTATTTTCTGTTTTGTGATTATAATATGTCAGATTTGAAATGTGTATCCTGCCAGAGGTGGTGTTGAACTGCAAACATGAGCTAGGATTTAACAGAGAGAAGAAAAGTCCTTTTTGTTTCTTTATTTTATTTACACCACAGCGCCAGTGTGGTTAGGAGAAGCCAAAGGGGGTGAAAAAGCTATAAAACCCACCAGGAGTTTTGAAAAAAATCACCCAACTGGGCAGGAAAATCGAATTGAAAAACCAATTCAATAGGGCTGAATCGAATCAAAATTTTTTTTCCTGTATCTGGCAGCATTAGTTTACGCTACTGTCTTAGACTTTAGGACCTGGGATTGGGGAGAGATGGCATCCTCAGTACTTTATAATGCAAGTGAAACGAGGATTTGGTCAGACTTTTTAAGGGTCTGCAGAAAAAAAATATTGTATAGGCCGGGGACATGAGACAGCAGGAAATGGGAACTTTTCTTCCTTCTATTTTTGTGAATGGAAAGGCTGAGGATGTCAGAGAGTTCAGTTAAAATATGTGCTTTATAAGAAAATATAATAATGTGTTTTATAAAGTTTATAGCATAGCTGGCCTACCCAGTGAGGTGTTCCTAGTGGTGATGGTGGCAGCGTGTCAATGTGTTGAGAGGAAGAGGTGGTCTGGGAAATTCTGCTGAGCAAACTCCGGGCCCATTTCCACCCCCCATTTAGTCCACTCCACTCAACTGGTTCACACACTGAGTGGGTCTTTGGGTGTTGTTTTGGGATCTCTTCCAGTGGTTTATCTCCTTCTGGTCCAAGGAAGGAAACTTTGTTATCCTTAGCATTGACCTACAGAATATGTTTGTAACAGCGCTGCTTGTGTGGCATTAGGCTATGTAGTGATCGAAAGAAAAAAACAGACCTTTGCACATTTTTGCACTATATGGTGGGTGCATGAGGAGATTCACATTTCCTGCACAGCTAAGTCCATGTGAAGTTACCTTGTGCTGTATTTGACATCTAGCAAGGTCTCTGTTTGAAAGGAAAGATCTAAACTTAAAAATGAAGTGGCCAGAAGTTATGGTAAAAGCAGATAGTGTAGCTGGTTTTAAGAAAGATTTGGACAAATTCCTGGAGGAAAAGTCCATAATCTGTTATTAAGACATGGGGGAAGTGTCTACTTGCCCTGGATCGGTAGCATAGAATGTTGCTACTCTTTGGGTTTTGACCAGGTATTAGTGTCCTGGATTGGCTACCATGAGAATGGGCTACTGGGCATGATGGACCATTGGTCTGACCCAGTTAGGCTATTCTTATGTTATGTTCTCATCTGTAGGGGCCTTTGTTTTCACTTCTTATTTTAATGTATTTTTTTTCTGGGAACTTATCAGTGTTTTTTATAATGGGAACAAAAATGGAAGAGAATTAATGTGTGTGGGATGAGGGGGTAACTAATAAATGCCAACTCTTTGGTCTTTAGAGATTTTAAAGTAAGAAGAACAATTTTGTACGTAATTCGATGAAGGATGGGAAGCCAATGCACCTTCTTGAGCAAGGGAGAGATGTGATCATAATTTTTTGAATTCATAATAATTGTCTAATATCATTTTGACTTAACCTTATATATAGCAAATTACAATAATCAATTGTAGAAATAAGGGAGTGGATCAGAACATTGAGACTAGGAGTATCTAGGAGAGGGACTAAAGATCTTATCATTTTCAGTTTATAAAAACATCTGCCATTTGGACGCCCAGTCTTCAAATTTCCTAATATCCGTCATCATTTTTTTCACAATCCATATGCGTTTTAACAACTTTGAACAGTTTAGTGTTATCTGCAAATTTAATCACCTCACTCGTCGTTCCAATTTCCAGATCATTTATAAATAAGTTAAATAGAACCGGTCCCAGTACAGACATCTGTGGCACTCCACTGTTTACTCTCCTCCATTATGAAAAATTACCATTTAACCCTACCCTCTGTTTTCTATCCAATAACTAATTCCTAATCTACAACTGAACTTTGTCACCTATCTCTCTAGCTCCCTGTCTGTCTTTTTTTGCTGTCTTGTCTTTTTTTTTGTCTCCTTGGCCGCTAGCTGTCTGTCTTTTTTTTTTTTCTGTCTCTCTCTCTCTCCTTGGCCACTGTTTTACTATTTGTTTGTCTTTATTTCTGTCTGTTTGTCTATCTCCCTGCCTCCTGCCTGTCTGTTTCTCGTGCCCGTTCTCCCACCTACCTGTCTTTGTGTATGTGTCTTTATTTCTGTTTCTCTATCTCCCTGCCCCCTGCCTGTCTGTTTATCGCACCCCCTTCTCCCACCTACCTTTTTCTGTGTTTTTTTAAAATCACGTATAGAGTGAAAAAGGTAACCGGCGCACACAAACCACCACAGGCTCCAGCTGGAGGAAGTTTAGGAAAGCGCTGCAAGTGATGTAAACCGTCGCACATGCACTCGCCACAAACCGCCATGTGTGCACACGCCGCGAACCGCCAAATGTGCAAGTGCCGAATGTGTGCACACGCCGCATGCTGTACTGCCATGTCTCTGCCACGGAGCTACGGATCATGGAGGCAGGGATCATGGTGTTAGAAGTGCGCATGCGTGCTTTAGGGTTTTATTATGATTGATACCACAATACCACAAACAGTTCAGAGTGGTTTACAGAGGAAGAGACTATACAGATAGCGATATTACAAAAAACTTTCCAATACCCGGGAGGCCCTCTCGGAACTTTTCAGTCTTTCTGCACAACAGAGGGTTCCGCTTCGGTTTCATATTGTGGGAGTCCGGGACTGTCAATCGGGCACTAATTTGGCCATCTTGGCGACAACATGGGCAGAGGACTTGCAATGTACTTTCACAGACCAGCAGTTGCAGCGGGTTTTGAAAAACATCCAGAGGGTCTCTCCTAATATTACGCATTGGGAAATGCAATTGAAGATAGTTTTGCGACTCTACATCCCGCCAGAACGAGCAGCTCGGATGGGAATTACTGCATCTAACTCCTGCCCGAAATGTAATCAGGATCACGCTTCTTTAGGCCATATGCTCTGGACTTGCCCAAAAATTTTACAGTTTTGGAGATATTTGGGACAATACATTACGACGCTATGGGGGAGGCGCTGGCTTCCACAACCAAGAGCACTATTCGGATTTTATAATATAGCCACGCCTAAACCCAAAGGCATGTCGGCTTTCCTCACTAGAGCGATTTTGATGGGGAAAAAAGCAATACTTACGAACTGGCTGTCCCGAGATCCCCCATCTTATGCACAGTGGCGATCCCTGATGATAACTCATGCGACACTGGAACGCAGTCTGGTGGGAGCCTTGGACTGCGGCATTGGCCGTAGATTCAGCCTGACCTGGGAATGTTTCTGGCAGGATCTTACTCCGCATGCCCGCAGTAGATTATTGAACCTCTAAGTTTGACTCTTGCTCTCCATTTTTGTTGTAGTACTGGACTCCTGGGGTGGGAAGGGGTATGGGGGGGGGGGAGGAAGATTGATAGTTGTGCTGTTTCATAACAAAAGCCTAAGCTGTTTATATTGGTGTGCTTTACTAATTTTATAATAAAAACTATTTGAATATACAAAAAACTTTCCAAAATTACATTAACATGGTAAAATTAATCAATTTTTCCTGGAAGTGTTTTAGAAGTACATCATGGTAGAAATGGAGTTGGAGAAATTTGTCAAAGAGATAAGTTTTGATTGACTTCCTAAAAGTTTGGTAAGAAAGCTTCTAACATTGGAATTCAAATAATAATAACAGTTTATATGCCGCAGGACCGTGAAGTTCTATGCGGTTTACAATGATTAAAAATGCTACAAATTGAGTGGATCTAACAGAGTTACAATGATTAAAGATGCTACAAATTGAGTAGAACGAACAAAGTTACAATGATTAAAGATGCTACAAATTGAGTAGAACGAACAAAGTTAGAAGTTAGTGACTAACAGTTCTGGAGCTCAGTTGTTGTGGGAAAGGTTGTGCAGATCAGCTACCTAAATACTTTAGGAACAGATATGTTTTGAGGTGTCTCCTAAATTCCCCATAGTTATCAGTATGCATAAGCAATTGTTCTAAATCTTTGTCCTATAATGCTGCTTGATAAGAGAAAAGATGTTGATGATGTCTTTTAAATTTACATCCTCTAACCGGTGGAGAAACAAACTTCAAGTGTGAGCTTCTCTTGTGTTTATTGGTTGAGAAAGAGAAGAGGTCAGTTATATATTTAAGGGCTAAACCAGATAGTACATTGAAGCAGAAACATCTGAACTTAAACTTCGCACGTGCTTCCATCTGCAACCAGTGCAGGAGTCGGTAGGATGATTGGACTTCTTCAACCCAAAAATCAGCCTGACCGCCGCATTTTGCACCAGTTGTAATCGCTGCATATTCTTCTGGGAAATTGCCAGATGGGCGATATTACAGTAATCAAGTTGGCTCAGTATAAGGGATTGTACCAAAATTCTGAATGATGAAGCATCAAAATATGCTCTAATGGACCGAAGCTTCCAGAGAGTAAAAAAAAACCCTTTCTAATCAAAGAGTCCACCTGGTCTTTCATGGTTAGGCCCTGGTCCAGTATTACCCCTAAGACCTTCATAGTAGATTGAATAGGGTAACTAAGTTTATTGATGTATAGTGATGCATTAGTGTCAAGTGGTTGTGGATCTGTCCAGGATCTATTGCCCAAGGTAATTGCTTCTCTGCTGCAGACTTATGTGCCTTCTCGTTCTTTGAGATCACAAGACAGAGGTTTTTTGCCTGTTCCCACTCTTTGTTCTGTCTCCAAAGTTGCAAATCAGTCACGTGTGTTCCAAGTAGCCGGACCTTTGCTATGAAACTTGGTTCCAGATTCTATCCATCTGACCTCTAATTTGTTGGCATTTCGGAAAAGTTTGAAAGCCCATTTATTTCGATTTGCCTTTTCAAATTCGGTGACTTTGTAATCTTGTAATTGCTTGGATTTTTATTTTAAGGCACAAGTATAAGTTTATTGGATGTTGTTATTTTAATCTGTTGTTTTGTTTGATTATGTATGTAATGTTTTGTTTTAAATATATATGTATCGTTGTTATCCGCATAGATAGAAACATGATAGCAGATAAAGGCCAAATGGGCCATCTAGTCTGCCCATCCGCAGTAACCATTATCTCTTTCTCTCTCCGAGAGATACCACATGCCTATCCCAGGCCCTTTTGAATTCAGACAGTCTATCTCCATTACTTTTACACCAAGAGGAAACTGAAGCATAAATTCCCAAAATGCAATAATTGTTTCAAAACTACAAGGAAAAGGACTTCAAACACACAGATACCATCAACAGGTTAGTATCTTTAATGGGGTATGAATGTTATCATTACTCCAAAAAAAACTTTTTTGGTTGTTGTTGTTATTTTTAAATGTTGATTTAATTTTCTAATGATATGTGAAAATTCAACTTCACCATCAGCAATTGAAAATGAAAAAGGCACTTAGGAACAAAAGCCCACTTGATCCTCATGAATGAGGAATGGTAAGAACTTATTTAGTCAGGCTGCTAGTATGGTTGCAAGAAGTTTCACATTTAATAACGATATTGGGTAGTACAGGCAGTGATGTAGCGAGGGTAGGTGGTGCCCAGGGCGGTGGCATCCCCATACCCTCCTGTCTCACTTCCTTCCCCACCCCCAAACCACACTTGCGCCATCCCTTCCCCCATACCTCTAAATCTTTGCCAGCATGAGCAGATTCTCCTGCTTGCTGCTCATACTGATGTTGGCTTTCCCTCTGATGTCAATTCCTGACCCCAAAGTGATTTCAGAGCAGAGCCAAGCTTGTGCGAGCAGTAGGCCTGAGAAGAGATACCAGGTAGGGGGTAGCAGGAGCATGGGGTGGGGGTAGAGAGGTGTAGTCTAATCTTGAGTATATATTATGTGGGTAAGAATAAAATGTGAAGTTTAGCTTTCTTTGGTGGAGGGTGTGCCATACATCTATCAGTTCCAATTCTTTTATGAGGAAATTGATACCTTTGTCTCGTGATCCCTTTTGTAGGTTTTTGGGTAGTCCACTACTGTGTTTAAAATCTCCCCCCAACAGGACAGCATAGCCTGAGAATCCAGACAGGTAAGTGAGGAGAGTGAAAAAGTATGCATGGTTATAAACATTAGGTCCATACCCGTTCCCCAGTACTAGTTGTCCAGCTAAAAGAATAAATCTCTCCTCTTGGTCTTACTTTTGTTTGTGAAGATGAAATGGTATGTTTTTATGAATAAGAATAGCCACCCTAAAATTATAAGTAGAGAAATGTACATAACCCACCCAATCTCTTCTCAGTTTACTATGTTCTATTTTATTCAAATGAGTTTCTTGTAAATATATTAACATCAATGTCCTTTTTTTTGAGATAAGTTAATATCTTTGTACGTTTAATGGGTGAATGGATATTCAGGGTTGTGATTTTCAAACTAGCCATGATCAGAATATGAATCTGTGATAAAACCAGTATTAATTATATTGAGAGAGAGCAAGCGTGTCCCAGCCTCCCCCCCCCCCATTCAGTTTTCCTATATCCCAGAAGAACAAAAACCTTCTAAGATAGATTCATATAACAAAAGAAAAACCACCAGCCATACTACCACATTCATACTCAAACCACACACACTGTTTAAAGTAGCATTCTTTCCCCTCCCTACTTCCCCGTGACCCAGACAATACAGTCTACCCTAAACCCATCTGGTCAGCTCTGGGGCATGAAACCTATAACCCCAAGTTTTCAAACATTTGATCTAAAACAAGAGAGAAGGAAATAGAGATGTACCCTTGTAGATGTTTATTATAGGGACAGTGCAATACATCACTGTAGAAGATGGAAGGGTAGTAAGGATATTTCTACTACTGCATTTGTATAACTCTAACTCCTGTGTGCAACAAATGTTGAAGAATACTAGAAGAAACAGCATAACATAGTACTACAGGGTGAACTATCCTGTGTGCTAACTGCCTCAACGAGTGAAGTAGCAATTATCCCATCTCCGATTGTGGTCTATTCTGAAGTTTCGCGGCCAGGCTCCAATCCAAATTCTTATCCCAATAGAACCAAGTTTATTTATTAGTTCCTTATTGGGTATTGTGAGAGCCAGAAAAATAGCATAATGGATCACTCTACCATAACATTGAAATGGTTCACACAATTTCCAATAGCAATAACAGTTTCTCTCTGGATCATCCAAACTCCTCCACTTTTCCCATGTTGGAGATGAGCAGTTCACAAAGTGTTCCAACTTTTTAGGTGAATCCATGTATAAAGTTTTGTTATTACATATGACTCTGCTCTAATTTGATACAAGAGAGTGATTTGAATGCCTTGTTGGTACAGCTGATTACAACGGAGTGCGGAAACAGTGGCAGAAAAATTCTGGAACATTAAGATTTTGGTACCTTCATAGAATAAGTCAGTTTGCCTTCTGTATTGCAGTAGCACCTGTTCTCTAGTGGCATAATTTAGAAAACAAACTATCACCGAACATGGGTGGTGATTGGTATCCTTGTGGAGACCCACTCAGTAAGCACATTCTCTCACAACATGGTTAATGAGTTCCAATAAGCATAAAGCCACTGGCAGCCAATTTTCCAGAGTGGACCACAGAATTTTATATTTTATTGATTCCAACTGACCTATCAACCTGAGGTTAATTCTCCGTCCTCTAGACCACTGTTCTTCAACCGCCAGTCCACAGACTGGTGCCGGGCCGCAGGAAATTTCTGCCGGTCTGCGGAGGGCCGGCAAGATTGCTGCTGCTAAACCCAACAGGAAATCTTCTTTCTGACGTCAATTCTGACGTCAGAGAGGACGTTCTGGGCCAGCCAGTCGCTGCCTGGCTGGCCCAGAACGTCCTCTCCAACGTCAGAAAGAAGACTTCCTGTCGGCTTTAGCAGCAGCAGGGCGGTAAGAGCAGGGGAAAGGAAGGAGGGAGGCTTTTTTTTTTTTTTACACACCAGGGAGGGAAGGAGGTAGGCAGGCAAGCAGGCTGGCTTTGGGGGTGGGACAAAGTGTGGAAGGCAGTGAGAGGGACATAGGAAGGAAGCACTGGGGGCATTAAAGACAGGAAGGGGCACTAAGGACATGGGAAGGGGGCACTAAAGACAGGAAGTGGCACTAAAGACATGGGAAGGAGGCACTAAAGACATGGGAAGGAGGCACTGGGGGCACTAAGGACATGGGAAGGAGGCACTGGGGGCACTAAGGACATAGGAAGGAAAGAGGGAGAGAATAGAAAGGGACAATTCTTGGGCCTGAGCGCAGAAAGAAAGAAATGAAAGAAAGGATACACAGTCAGAGGGAAATGCAACCAGAGACTCATGAAATCACCAGACAGCAAAGGTAGGAAAAATGATGTTATTTTCAATTTAGTTATCAAAACGTGTCAGTTTTGAGAATTTATATCTGCCGTCTATATTTTTCTATAGTTACTGAGGTGACCGAGCTCGCAGAGATGGGACGGAAACGGGGTTTTAAAATTTTAGTCCTAGTAGTTTGCCGGTCCACAAAATAATTCTTTTATTTCTGCCGGTCCACGGGTGTAAAAAAGGTTGAAAAACACTGCTCTAGAAGTTCTGCCAGCGACTTCTGCGCTGATTCCAGAGTGCGGAGATACTACTCCACATTGTTGACTCTTTCTTCGTGCTGGGCCAGGAGGTTCTTGGCTCTTTTGAAGTAGATTGGCCTGTACATCCAAACCTTCCTTTGTACCTTAGCCAATTTATCTTCCATTGCTTCAGAAAAGGGAGTGGGTAAGCTCCTAACAATAGCTTCTTGTAGAGTGAACACCAGTGGCTTTTCCTCATCTACCATCTTTGCTTCCTGCTTTCGAGTCTTGTCTTTGGTTCCTCTTTGTGATTTTGCCATCATAGTATACTTAGATGAACTTTGCACCCATTGCTTTATATGATCAAAGACTGCTGCAGCAGTTTTAGGAGAGTGTAAGAAGCTTGAGCCCATCATATGATCTTCCACCAATTTCTGATTTGAAGTCTACAATGTAAGTCCTATGTAAGGAGGAAACAGCTATTTTTCAAGGGTTGGTTTATTCACCAGAACCTGGATGCAGATGAGTGATCTCTCTGTGCCCCTTGAGAGCTGTATCAGAGATATAGGACCCCAAAATAATTGCAGGAACTTCATGGATACCTTAGGTGCAGTCAGTCAGTGTAGACTTATTACTCTTGGGAATAGGAAGAACTTTTTTCACGGAATGTTAGAAAAGCGTCTGGCAACCCTGGTGGGAGGAGATTAGAGCATCAAAGGAAGAAGTGTAGATGGGAAGGAAAAAGGGGTCTGCGGTAAAGTAACCGCTAGCAGAATGCTGGTGGCGACGGCGGCGGAGGATCCTCCAGAGCTTACGTTAAAAGCGCGACCCAAGCTCCCCCAGGAGGGAGAATCAGTGGCGAGAGAATATTGTGAACAAAAAATGAGAGAGCACTTCCTGTTGTAAACGCCTAACTAACACTGTTGGTGGTCCAAGGCCTGTTCATGAGAGAAGCAGGCGGCACGGGCTCCAGGTTCAAATCCTCCCAACCCAGGGCCACAGGAGTTACAAGCTTCCCGCGTCTCGGCGCGAGCAGAGCAGCAGCCCCTCAGCGGACACCTCCGCCCTGCCTCTCGGCCTCTGACTGACAGGCGCTGAGCCAATGACGGCGCCCTGCCCTCTGCCCGCCGCCAATGAGAGAAGGTGTCCCCTTCAAGGCCGGTTGAGCGGTGCAGGTAGGTGCTGCTGCTGGAGCCGCCGGGGCAAATTGGAGGGAGGGGGCGCGGGGCAAATGACAGCGGCTGGCGCGTGGGGGCAGTGGAGAGAGGGGCGCCCCCTCCCCACCCGGCGGGCCGACGGGGCCGGGCCCGGGCAGGGGGCGGCAGCAGCAGGCCACAAGCAGAAGCAACGGCCCCCTCTCTCGGCTTATTTAGCAAGTTGGGGGGCGGTAAATGTCTACCTGAATGTTGGCGAATATTGCAAGAGTGACTCGGACGTCTGAAGAAAGGTGACGAGCAAATGACATTTGCTGTCTGTCTGTCTAATTATAGATATGCATTTTCCATTCTGACTCTAGATGGAAGGCAGCTTACTAAATAATACTATTCTACTTGAAAATATCATTTTCATAAATTCTGACTGCTCGTAATTTTACTAAATCATAAAATCTCTATAAATACTTAACATATGCTTTCATTATTATTTTGTCATAATTGGAGAGTTTAGCTGGATCAGAGTGACAACAAGGCCCTGGTGCTCCAAGCCTGCCTGAATCCGAAGGCAATGTAGTCTGCTGCTTGGGCATGGGAAAGTGCACTTCAGTGTAATAATTGGGACACAAGCAAAAAGCATCAGACTGGATGTGTCTTATTGTGAAGAATAAGAAGCAGTCAAGATAGAAGAAACTAGTGAAATTTCTCAGCCCTGGTAAAAACCTGGGTATATTTTGTACATTTGAATAGACAACAAGCAAAATTCTGATCGAGGGGATCTTGTTGGACTTCTTTTCTAACCTTCTTGCTGATTTCAACATCTTCTCCCACCCCAGTCACTGCTTTTCTTTATTTGAAATCCACCCGTCCATCTATTACTCCTCTACCTCTGACAAGTCCCCTTCTGCCTTTCTCATTCTTGGCTTTCCATCTTCCTTGATTCTTCTTCTCCCTCCCTCCTTCTTGACGATTTTAACATTCACACTGATGAGCCCTCTGACACTTATACCTTTAACTCCTCTTCTTATCTCCATCTACATGTCCTCCCTTGGTGCTCTAATCTCCTCCCATGACTTCCAGAACCATCTCTATGCTGATGACTCACAAATTTACCTCTCTAAGCCCAAAATTTCTATGGGAATCCAGGCCCAAGTCTCAGCCTGTCTGGCTGACTTTGGTACCTGAATGTCTCGCTGCCTCCAGCATTTTCAGAAATGCTCCCAGTTCCATGTGCAGGACCCAAGAGGCAGGCAGAGCTCTGAAGTCTTAATGCACAGAGGTCAAACTCGAGGCCTGCAGGCCGAATCTGGCCCGCCTGGCCAATTTATGCGGCCCACGGTGTGTTGTGGCGTTTTCATTGCCACCCCCAGTGTTATCTGCTCCCTCCTCCTCACTGCCGTAGTGTGCACAAAGCCACGGGCAGCGGCTCCTACACGTGTCCCGCACCCTAACCAGAAGCCTTCTCTCTGATGTTGCGCTTCCAGATGAGGCGTGGGAAGCTCGAGAAGCCACCACCCATGGCTTTGTGCACACTGCGGCAGTGAGGAGGAAGGAGCCGGCCAGAAGATAACACCGGGAGCGGCAATGAAAACGCCGCATCGCACCGCGGGCTATTTAAGGAGTCCCAATAGAAAGGTTTCAATTTTGTCTTGAAACGATTGAGTAGGGGTGTGGACCAGCAGGCGCGGGGAGTTGCTGTAAGGTCGTGCGATGACTGCGTCTGCTAGCTCTGCTCGGAAGAAGTAAGTGACATTGGAGGGGGTGGCCCGGCAGCCACAGTCATCTCGGGACCTTGCAGCAACTCCCTGCGTCTGGCGGTCAACCCCCTCCAACATCACGTATTTCTTCCGGGGCAGAGCCGGCAGCTGCATTCATCTCAGGACCTTGCTGCATGGCTTTGGGAAGGAGGGAGAGAGAGCAAGGAGCAGGATATTGGTATGGAAGGGTGGTAGAGGGAGAGAAAGGGGGCAGATGCTGATGGAATTGGTGTGCAGGGAAAGGGGGAGAGACATAAGGGGGAAGGATACTGGATGGAATTGGGTTGGAGGGAAAGAAAGGGAGCAGATGTTTATTTATTTTTTTTGCTTTAGGGGACATGTGTCACTGTTTCTGTGGTGTTCAGAGTCCAGCTTCTTGGTGGTTCAATTTAACCTTTGGCTACCTATTTCTATTTTAATCCCCCCTTTTACAAGACTGTAGAGGAAATGAAGACGGGAAACTGACAGGGTTGACGGTCAGTCTAGAAGAGGTATGCAGACAAATTGATAAGCTTAAAAATGGTAAATCGCTGTGACCGGACGGCATCCACCCGAGGGTAATCAAGGAACTGAAAGGGGTTATTGCAGAATTTCTTCAACTAATAGCCAATCTGTCAATTCAATCAGGAAAGATTCCGGAAGACTGGAAAGTGGCAAATGTTACGTTGATTTTCAAGAAAGGTTCGAGGGGAGATCCGAGAAACTACAGACCAGTGAGTTTAAAGTTTAAGTTTCAAGTTTATTATAATATTTGATTAATCTCCTATTCCAACTTCTAAGCGATGTACAAATCGATAAAAATTACAGAGATAGGAGAAACAAACATAACTAACAAAGGGACTAAAACTACTAAACATAATGAAAACCAACTTATACAAACATAATAAAACACAAGGAAAGACTAGGAAAGAAATATAATCTGATTAATATAAAGAAAAACAATTAAGGTTAAGAACAATAGGCAATCTAGCCAATCAATGTAACTCTGTATTTCTAAATTAACCTTTTGTAATCCGCCTTGAACCGCAAGGTAATGGCGGAATAGAAATCCCTAATGTAATGTAATGTAATAGGAAAGGGAAGGAGAAAACTCTCAAAAAACAGAAAAATAAAATGAAAGTCATAAGCAATTCATTTAGTCATTGAATGCATCTTTAAAAAGAAAACCCCTGAGTTTGCTCTTGAATTGTTCCAAATTCTTTTCCTCTCTTAAATAAATTGGAAGTGTCTGACTTCAGTACCGGGGAAGATGGTAGAGGCGCTGATAAAGGAACACATCATTGATCACCTTGATGGACACAAAATGTTGAAGACCAGCCAGCACGGCTTCAGCAAAGGAAGATCTTGCTTGACAAACTTACTGCATTTCTTCGAGGGAGTAAATAGGCAGATAGACAAGGGAGACCAGTTGACATTATATATCTAGATTTTCAGAAGGTATTCAACAAGGTCCTGCATGAACGTCTACTTTGAAAAATTGCGTGCCATGGGATCGAGGATGATATACTCACGTGGATTAAAAACTGGTTGGCGGATAGGAAACAAGTGGGGGAAAATGGACAATACTCAGACTGGAAAAGTGTCACGAGTGGAGTGCCACAGGGTTTGGTGCTTGGGCCTGTGCTCTTCAACATATTTATAAATGACCTAGAAATTGGCACGACAAGTGAGGTGATTAAATTTGTGGACAATACAAAGTTGTTCAGAGTAGTGAGGACACAGGATTGCCAAGACCTACAGTGAGATATAAACACCCTTGAGGAATGGGTCGCGAAATGGCAAATGAGGTTCAACGTAAATAAGTGCAAGGTGATACATGTCGGTAATAAAAATCCATATGCACCAATACAGGATGTCCGGTGCTATATTTGGAGAGAGCTCCCAGGAAAGAGACTTGGGAGTACTTGTAGACAAGTCAATGAAACAGTCCGCGCAATGTGTGGCAGTGGCGAAAAAGGCCAACAGAATGCTAGGAATGATTAAGAAGGGGATCACAAACAGATCTGAAAAGGTTATCATGCTGCTGTACCGAGCCTTGGTACACCCCTACCTGGAATACTGCATCCAACACTGGTTGCCATACATGAAAAAGGACATAGTACTACTCAAAAGGGTCCATAGAAGAGCGACAAAAATGGTTAAGGGACTGGGGGAGTTGCCATACAACGAGAGGCTAGAGAAACTAGGCCTCTTCTCCCTTGAAAAGAGGAGACTGAGAGGGGACATGATAGAAACATTTAAGATATTGAAGGGAATTGACTTAGTAAAGAAAGAGAGATTGTTCACCCTCTCCAAAGTGAAGAGAATGAGAGGGCACTTGCTAAAGTTAAAAAGGGATAGATTCCGTACTAATGTAAGGAAGTTCTTCTTCACCCAGAGAGTGGTAGAAATCTGGAACGCTCTTCCAGAGGCTGTTATAGGAGAAAGCACCCTTCAGGGATTCAAGAAAAGATTAGATAGGTTCCTGCTGGACCAGAACATACGCAGGTAAGGCTAGACTCAAATAGGACACTGATCTATGACCTAAGGGCCTCTGCGTGAGCCGACTGCTGGGCACGATAGACCGCTGGTCTGACCCAACAGCAGCAATTCTTATGTTTTAGCACCAGCCGTGGTGGTAATATCTCTGATCTTCAGAATTCTATGAGCGTCTGAGCTGTTACCACCGTGGCTAAAAACCGCACTACCGGTAACACGACAGAGTGAAATCCCCAATGGACAAGGCTAAGCAGCCGGTTTAGAGTGCTGCCAGCCCGACACTGCTTCGGTTGAAGGTAGGGCTCGCTCACGGTCAGCGGGGAAGGAAGGATGGGTTTGGCTGTCCAGTGGTGGTGGTGGGCCGGGTTGAAGAGTTGCTGGCGAATCCCGGGACTAGGGATTATTTTTGGGGTAGGGCTTATTTTCGGGGAAACACTTTTTGCTCCATAACATGTTAGGATGGAGTCCTTGGACTCTTCTAATGTGATTTCTTCCCAGGATTGTGCAAATTGGGCGCTTTTGGAGCGTTTTTGCGCCATGTGTTGTGTGGCACTGCCAGGAGTAGTAACAGCGCAAAGCTTAACCTCTCCCCTGATTAAGCAGGTAACTAAATGCTTGGCTAGCCTGGCGAGGCAAACTATTTTGCTTTTGGGGTATGTGCAAGGTTGCGGACCCTCCGCAGCCTACAAACCACATACTTCAGTCCTCAGGGTAACTGCATCCCAGTAGCCGGAGGCCTTCTCAGACTTTATGGAATATTTGTGGAATGCATTTCAAAGCCAGTGTTCTTCCCCCACTCTACCTCTACTCTGTCTGTCAGCGGCATTGGTTCTATGGGCACATCTTCTTCTCAGTCCACCTCTGTTCCAGTGCTGCATGATTCTGATCTAAGTGATCCATTGGATGATGACCTGCTTGCTGGCCCTTTATTCTCTAGCGCAGTGCTTTCGGGCATGGGAACTCAGGGGCTGAATTCTGGCTCTTCGGAGTCCTCAAGGGCAGCTTTGCCAGATTTTATATATGAGTCTCTACTGAAGTTGAATTTGGTCACTTAGTTGGCTTTGTCCATTTTTTTCCTACTGGCTTTGTAGAGTGCGCTCCCAGTCCCAGAAGCCTTTCCCTGGCACCCTGATATGAGCTTTTTGATCGCCGAGCAGTATGTCTTTATGGAAGGAGCTCTTAGGATAGCGTGGACCTTCTCTTGCTTTTATCTGCTGGCAAAGGAGTGCCAGCAGCTTCTGGGTCAGCCTAAGGTGGCTCTTTTAGTTGCAAAGATGACCACACGCATCCCTTTTCCCAGTGCAGGTGATGTGGTGCTTACGGATATGCAGGGCTGCCAGATGGATATTGTCCTCTGGAGGCGCTTTTATGCAGCTGCTTTAGGCATCAAGGCTACTTCGGCAGTGTCCTTTGTTACTTGCACCTGTTTCTCTTGGCTGTGTGCACTGGAGATTGAGGCTGTGGAGCCTCTTCCTCAACTTCTTTTGGCTTCTGATGTGAGCACTGGCTAAGGTGCTGGCATACTCCATTTCTGCTTTCAGGTTTCTCTGGATCTGACAATGAGTTCTTGATTCCACTTATAAGGCTCCTTTAGCTAAACTTTCCTTTAAAGAGCAGTTTTTATTTAGCAAGGGTCTGGACAACCTCATGAATTCTGTGGTGGACCATCACCCTAAGTCCCTGCCGGATGGCAGACCCAGGATCTCTAAGAACATAAGAATTGCTGCTGCTGGGTCAGACCAGTGGTCCATCTTGCCCAGCAGTCTTCTCATGCGGCGGCCCCTAAATCAAAGACCAGTGCTCCAAATGAGTCCAGCCTCACCTATGTACATTCCAGTTTAGCAGGAACTTGTCCAACTTTGTCTTGAATCCCTGGAGGGTGTTTTCCCCTATAACAGACTCCGGAAGAGCGTTCCAGTTGTCTACCCCTCTCTGGGTGAAGAAGAACTTCCTTACGTTTGTACGGAGTCTATTCCCTTTCAGCTTTAGGGAGTGCCCTCTCGTTCTCCCTACCTTGGAGAGGGTGAACAATCTATCTTTATCTACTAAGTCTATTCCCTTCTGTATCTTGAATGTTTCAATCATGTCCCCTCTCAGTCTCCTCTTTTCAAGGGAGAAGAGGTCCAGTTTCTCCAATCTCTCACTGTATGGCAACTCCTCCAGCCCTTTAACCATTTTAGTCGCTCTTCTCTGGACCCTTTCGAGTAGTACTGTGTCATTCTTCATGTACGACCAGTGCTGGACGCAGTACTCCAGGTGAGGGCGCACCATGGTCTGGTACAGCGGCATGATAATCTTCTCCGATCTGTTCGTGATCCCCTTCTTTATCATTCCTAGCATTCTGTTCGCCTTTTTCTCCACCACCGCACATTGCGCGGACGGCTTCATCGACTTGTCAATCAGAATTCCCAAGTCTCTTTCCTGGGCCCCGGACGTATTTGTGTATGAGATTTTTATTACTAGAGGGTCTGGATGCGCTCATTTTCATAGCTCCAGGCAATTTCATCTGTGTATGACTGCTACATCTCGGAGATTTTCCCAGAGCTCCTTGCAGCAGTACTCTGGCTGCAGGCTAATCCAGTCATCTGCCTCCCATTCCGTGGAAAAAGACGTAATGATGCCAGGCCGAAGTATGCCCCTCTACAGATAGGGGGCAGACTCTTAGTTTTCCTGCTGGCCTGGGCTCAAATTTCATCCAAACAGTGGGTCTTAGCCAATTTTTGATCAGGCTTCAAATTGGAATTGCCTGGCATCTGACAGATTGGTTTGTGGACTCTCCCACAGATCAGCCTGCCACAGTGCTCAAGGTGGAGGGTACTGTACAATGCCTGCTGAATATTCAAACTATAAAGCTGGGTTCACCTGATCTCTCAGGCTCAGGCGGCTACTCAATATACTTCATTGTTCCAAAGAAAGCCTCCAATTGGGGGACCTATTCTAGATCTCCAGAAAGTATATGTGGCGACCATTTGGGCACCGCTGTGGTAAGCTATGGAGTCCCACATGTGAGAATTATCTGCCTGCTTATCCTGGGATAAAGCACAGTTACTTACCATAAATCCAGGGACAGCAGGCAACTATTCTCACAACCTCCCCACCTCCCCTGGTTGGCTTCTTAGCTGGCTTAAAAAACTGAGGAGCTGCGAGCAACGTTGGATGAGAAGCATGCACTGATTGGGCAGTTTGCGAACTTTCTAAAGTTCTTAAAGTGGCCATGCACTTTTAAAGCTGTCCGTTCCAGGGCTCTGTGGATGATGTCACCCATGTGAGACTATTTTTATTTATTTATTTAATTCAATTTATATCCTGTCCTCCCAGTAGCTCAGAATGAATTACAAGCCAACATTTACAGTGGAATACATTTGGACAGAACAATGACTATATAGCAGCTTAGCACAAGTTTAGAAGAGAAGGGAATAGAGGACAGATTGGCAGAGGTATTTAAGGGAACCACATTGGTTAGAAAAGTTGACAATGTATCTGACTGCTGTCCCTGGACGTTGCAGGGAGAGACGTTTGTTTGAGCTCCCCGAAGAGGATTTACCGGCGGCTACACCCTGAGGCAGCATAAAATTGTGAATCGGTGCGCCGATCCTCTGCACAAGACAAGATAAGTAGTTTTTGTACTATTATCCAGTTTCTATTCACTGCATTGCACAAAATCATTTTTAATTTGGCATAAAGGAGGCTTTTATGAGGTTTTGTTAGGGCAGGCCTTAAGCTGCTGTAGCGGCTGGCTTGTGATACATTTTCTTAGGCTTTTTTCTCCTTTTTTTGCATTTAAATTAACTCGTGCAGGCTGGACTGGTTTGTGTTTATTGTTTTTTTTGTGAAGATTCCATTCATTGCACTATATATTGGTGAAAGTGTTTTGTTGTGTTCACCTTTTTGTCTGAGATTTCTGCCTGGATGTCCAGCTGTCACCTGATACTAAACATGTCCAAGACTGAGCTGCTCTTCTTTCCTCCTAAACACTCCTCTCCCTCTGTAAATAATACTGTTATTGTTTCTAAACTAAACCTTAGGCTTATATACCACATCTTCTCTATAACAGTAGAGCTCGGCACAGTTTACAAAAATTAGAAAAGAGAACAAATACAATATGGATTTGGAATAGTATGGAGAGGAGCGGACAACTTTGAAAATAGCCAGGTTTTCAGATGTTTTTGAAATAGTTGTTTCTGATTCCTCTGCTCGCAACCTTGGGGGTCATCTTTGACTCTGACCTCTCATTTTGTACGCATATCCAATCCAAAAGACTGCTAAAGCTTGTTGTTTCTATCTCTACAGCATAAGCAAACTTTGCCCCTTCCTCTCTGAGCACACTTCCCAGACCCTTGTAGATACTCTCGTAACCTCGTGCTTAAACTATTGCAATGTACTTCTAACAGGTCTGCCACTGAGCCACCTTTCCCCCTGCAATCTGTACAAAACTCTGCTGTATGGTTCATCTTCTGCCAACCCCGCTACACTCAAATCATTTTGAAAAGAAATCAAAACCCTGCTTTTCAAAAAATGTATCCAGTTATCGTAATTCTCCCCTTGTCCTTCCCCCCTCCCTTCGTAAATTCTCCCTCAAATTGCTACTCTTCTTCAACTTTCTCCTCAAAGACTCAACTATGAAACCAGTCCCCTAAACTATAATTTCCATGTAATGTCCAATTCTCTTCTGATTTCTTCTCTTCTTGTAATTTCTCCTATGTTCGCCACCCTTCTTGTAATTTTTCCTCTAAGACTTTTTAATGTAACCAGTCCCCTAGAGTGTAATTTCCTGGAAATGTCCAGTTATCTTCTGATGTAATCCGCCTAGAACTGCAAGGTACAGGCAGAATAGAAGTCACTGATGTAATGTTACCCCTCTCCTCAAATCACTTCACTGGCTCTCTATCCGCCTTCACATACAGTTCAAACTCCTATTACTAACATACAAGTGTGTTCATTTTGCAGCCTCTCAGTATCTCTCCCCTCTCATATCTTCTTATATGCCTCCCTGAGAACCCTGTTCCTCAGATAAGTTGCTTTTATCCCAGGACAAGCAGACAGCCTATTCTCACATGTGGGTGACATCATCCACGGAGCCTGGATGCGGACAGCCTCGCAGGCAGACTTGCTTGTAGAAACTCAGAAGTTTCGAGTCTGCCACACCGCTCATGCACGAGTGCCTTCCCGCCCAGCATCTTTTCAGTTTTCTGCGGAGCCAAGAAGTCTATCTTTGATACTCTACACTGAACTTAGTTTGCTTTGTGCCTTCTCTTCACTGCGGTTTCTGTTTTATTTTCTTATTACTAGATCTCTGGGCTTATCTTTTCGGGTTTTTTTTTAAATTAATTTTTTTGTCGACTGACTGGCGGGGCCTTTGGCGCGCCTACAGCCTGCGGGCTTCGACTTTGCGGTGGCTATTTTCCCTTCTATGTCCTGGCCAGTCAAGGGCTTTAAGAGGTGTAGCCAGTGCCTGCGTGTGATCTCCCTCACTGACCCACACCGCTGGTGTCTTCAATACCTGGGGCCTGACCATTGCCTGGAGTTGTGCAATCACTGTGCTACCCTTCAGCCTCGAGCCATCAAACGTCGTCGGGTTCAGGTGGAGAAGCTTTTCAGGATGGACTCTTATGCTACACATAAGAACATAAGAATTGCCGATGCTGGGTCAGACCAGTGGTCCTTCGTGCCCATTAGTCCACTCATGCGGTGGCCCTCAAGTCAAAGACCGGTGCTCTAAATGAGTCCAGCCTCACCTGCATACATTCCAGTTTAGCAGGAACTTGTCCAACTTTTTCTTGAAACCCTGAAGGGTGTTTTCCCCTATAACAGACTCCGGAAGAGCATTCCAGTTTTCCACCACTCTCTGGGTGAAGAAGAATTTCCTTACGTTTGTACGGAATCTATCCCCTTTCGACTTTAGAGAGTGCCCTTTCATTCTCTCTACCTTGGAGAGGGTGAACAATCTGTCCTTATCTACTAAGTCTATTCCCTTCAGTACCTTGAATGTTTCGATCATGTCCCCTCTCCAATCTCCTCTGCTCGAGAGAGTAAAAGCCCAGTTTCTCTAATCTTTCACTGTACGGCAACTCCTCCAGCTCCTTAACCATCTTTGTTGCTCTTTTCTGGGCCCTTTCGAGTAGTACTATGTCCTTCTTCATGTACAGTGACCAGTGCTGCGCGCAGTACTCCAGGTGAGGGCGCACCATTGCCTTCGACTCGGTCAGACCTGCTGCGGGGTGTGCTCCTGTCTCCACAATGCTGACCTCGAGTCTCATCAGACCTTCCTCATTTGGATCGTCCTTGACCTCGAACAAATCTGCCAGGTCTTCTCCTGAGCTTCCCTCAGGTCAGATACCTAAGCAGATGGTTCCAGCGGTGGTCCTCAAGTTATCCAAGCATCACTCCAAGCTGAAATATGCTTCTTCTCCCACCTTGGAACCTTTAGCCTCAGCAAGTGGTCCAGTTTCAGACTCAGATCCACAATTGCAGGCTACTATCCAGACCATTTTAGAGCGGGAATTTGTTCAATTACTGAGCAAATACTGTCTTGCCTCGACTTTGCTTCCTGTAGTCGAGCCTGGGTACTCAGCAGTCTCACAAGAGGTCGAGTCCTTGCCTGTGCCTCGAGCTGAATCTACACACTCTATGCAAGGAGTTGAGTCTTTGTTAATGTCTCGTCGAGAATCCTCACACTCCATACAAGGAACCAAGTTTTTGGGAGTGCTTCGAGATTCCTCAATCCAAACCACTGAGTTTATGGGGTTTCGATCTACAGCTTCCAGCCCTATTCATTCACCAAAGGTATTGCCTGTTTCGAGGCATAGGGCAAAGTCTCCTCGACACACAAGACCTGCTTCCAGGCAGTACTGTCGTCGCCAGTCGAGACCATCGTCGAGGCATTCATCGAGGCGCAGGTCCTCTTCCAGAGAGAAACCTTCCTCGTCCAGCCCTTCCAACTCTTTGAGCTCCAACTCCTTGATCGAGGACTCCAATCGCAGAGCGCGAGGACTCAGCTGATTCCAGTGCCTCGTTCCAGTCTGTATATTCGTTGGGATACCAATACTCCAGAGAGGCCTCGCCTTCATTTTCCACTCAAGGCACCTCAAGGTCATCCAGCCCTTCTCGAAGCCATGCTCTGGCAGATCAATTATCCTTTTCCTCCTTCCTCCGTCAGATGGCTGAGGACCTAGATCTAAAATTGGACGCTGGATCAAAGTACTCTAAGGAGTATTTAGAGGAAATGAGTATGCCTCGACCTCCTGCAGAGTCTCTTAAGATTCCTCTTAATAGACTTCTGTCTCAAAATTTCAAACAAAACCTCGAGATTCCTTATGCTATTCCTGCTGTTCAGGCAAGTTGGATTCGAGATATAGAACTATACATTGCAAGGGCTTTGAGAACTCACAACTATCTCACCAATCCCTTCTTGTGGAATCTTCACTGAAAAGGACCCATTCCTCCAGGGTTTATGCCACTGTACCTACTGGAAGAGAGGGTAGGACCATGGCCAAGTTTGGCTGTCGTCTTTATCAAAATTTGATGATGGCCTCCAGGATTTTAAATTATAACTTCATTTTCACTATTTATTTTAAGTACTTGATTGATATTCTCCCTGTTTTTTTTCTAAAGACCTTGGTCAGCATAGACTTTTGGAGTTTCAGCAAGTCACTGCTACCTTGGCACAACTCAGGTTACATCTTCTTCAATCATCTTATGATGCCTTTGAACTTTCCTTGAAGGGTCACTGCATTCTCGGTAGTGATGCGCCATCTGGCCTGCCTTCGCACCATTGATATGGATCCCAATCTTCAGGATCGTCTGACTAATATTCCTTCTGAGGGCAGCAACCTCTTTGATGAATCTATAGAGGCTGCCACCAAAAAGTTGTCTGAACATGAAAAATCCTTTGCTTCTATCGTCAGACCAAAGCCTAAGCCATCTCCTGCAAAGCCTACTCGACCTCTTCCATCCTATTAGAGGCGTTATCCTCCAAGGGCAGCTCCTTAAACTTGAGCACCCCCCCAAGAAACAACAGCAGAAACAACAGAAACCTCATCCTTCTGCTACACCCTTTTTGGCTGTCTCATACAGAGCATAACCTCCATCGTTCTGCCTCTGTCCTCTCCTCTCCCCATAGGAGGTAGTCTCCATCACTTTTACCATCGATGGGAGACCATTACATCTGACCTCTGGGTGCTGTCAATAATCAGGGAAGGATACTCTCTTCATTTCACTCAGATTCCACCAGAGCTTCCTCCAAGAGAGTATCCTTCCAACCCATCACAGACCACTCTTCTTCTTCAGGAAGCTCAAGCTCTGCTTCATCTCCATGCCATCGAGGAAGTTCCCTTGGAATAGCAGAGCAGGGGGTTTTACTCCTGTAACTTCCTAGTTCCGAAGAAGACTGGCGATCTGCAACCCATACTGGATCTCAGGGCTCTCAAGAAATTTTTGGTCAAAATAAAATTTTGCATGTTGTCCCTGGCATCCCTCTATCCCCTTTTGGATTAGAACGATTGGTTATGTTCTCTAGATCTCAAGGAGGCTTACACTCGCATCCCCATTCATCCGACTTCCCGTCAGTATCTCAAATTTCAGGTGGGGAATCTGCATTTTCAGTACAGAGTGCTACCCTTCGGCCCAGCATCATCTCCCAGAGTGTCTAGTGGTGGTTGCAGCAGCTCTACGGAACCATGGTCTTCAAGTATTCCTCTACCTGGACGACTGGCTCATCAAAAATTCAACATGTCAGGGGTTATTGTAGTGACCCAACCGACTACATGGTTCCTACAAAGCTTGGGATTCACAATCAACTTTCCCAAATCCCAACTTCAGCCCTCTCAGAATCTACATTTAATCAGAGCTATCCTGGACACTATCCAGCTCAGAGCATTCCTTCCTCAGCAGCGTCTGGATGCTCTTCTTCAGCTGTGTCACAAAGTGTCTTCCCTTTCTTCACTCTCAGCAAGACACATGATGGTACTACTCGGTCACATGGCCTTGACAGTTCACGTGACTCCATTTGCCAGACTTCACCTCAGAATTCCTCAGTGGACACTGGCATCTCAGTGGACGCAGGCTTGCGAACCATTCTCTTGACACATTACAGTCACTCCTTCGTTGAGACAGTGTCTCCGCTGGTGGATGCTCTCTTCCAATCTCTCCAGAGGTTTACTGTTTCAGACACCCCCTCATCAGAAGGTCCTCACGACAGATTCCTCGACCTACGCTTGGGGAGCTCACCTTGACGGTCTCCGTACTTAAGGCCATTGGTCCAGCACGGATTGTCAGTGTCATATCAATCTGTTGGAACTCAGTGCGATCTTCAGTGCTCTCAAAGCTTTTCAACATCTTCTTCACGACCAGGTAGTTCTCATTCGGATGGACAACCAAGTCACCAACAAACAGGGAGGAACAGGATCTCTCCCTCTTTGCCAAGAAGCTCTGAAGGTTTGGGATTGGGCATTCCTTTACAACACCTTCCTGAAAACTGTCTATATTCAAGGAGAGAAAAACTGTCGGGTGGACAAATTGAGTCGTCTTCTGCAACCTCACAAATGGACACTCAATTCCTCGCCTCTTCATCACATTTTTTCTCAGTGGGGAACTCCTCAGATAGATCTCTTCGTATCTCCCCACAACCACAAACAGCCTCAGTTCTGCTCCAGGATGTACTCTCCTCATTGCCTCGAGGCATATGCTTTTCTGTTGGAATGGATGAATCTCTTCCTATATGCATTTTCTCCATTCCCTCTCATTCTCAAGATTCTTGTCAAGCTCAAGACCATCATGCCCATTATTCTGATAGCTCCTCAGTGGAACCAAGCATCCTTGATACTCCCTTCTACTTCAACTCAGCAGCAGGGAGCCATACCTTCTACCAGCTTTTCCGTCTCTGCTTACACAGAGGCTCATGGTCTCTCCTTTCATCCCTAACCCTGCAGCTCTAAACCTTAACAGCTTGGTACCTCTCGTGTAACTCCTCTTCAGTTTTTCTCAACCTGTTCGAGATATTTTTAGAGGCTTCAGAAAGCCTGCCACTTGACAATGCTACTACTAAAAATGGATAGATTTTCTACGTGGTGCAGCTCTCAGAACGAGGAGCCTTGAGATGCCTCCTTGTCTTCTGTCTTGGATTTCTTTTTGCACTTATCAACCTCTGGCCTCAAGTCTACACTCTATCTTGAGTCCATCTCTAGTGCAGTTGCTGCTTTCCATCAGCCTATCGAAGGGAAACCCCCTGTCTGATCATCGGTGGTTTCAAATTTATGAAAGGACTTTTCAATGTCAAACCTTCCGCTCAGACCGCCTCCAGTGGTTTTGGGATTCTAATCGAAACATAGAAATAGATGGCAGATAATGGGCCAAGGCCCCATCAAGTCTGCACACCCCAGTGATCCTCACTATCTATCTTTGCAGATAGATCCACATGTCTATCCATCTGGCCTTAAAATCCGCCACACTGATGGCTCAATAACCCGAATTGGAAGACTATTCCAGCGATCAACCACCCTTTCAGTGAAGAAGAACTTCCTAGTGTCACTGTGCAGTTTCCCGCCCCTGATTTTCCACGAATGCCCCCTTGTTGCCGCGGGACCCTTGAAGAAGAAGATGTCTTCTTCACCTTGATGCGGCCCGTGAGATATTTGAATGTTGTTCTTGCTTAATTGATAAAGCCTCCGTTTGAACCAATGTCTAAGGCTCATCTGAAATATCTCACTTGGAAAGTGGTGTTTCTCATTGCTCTCACATCCTGCGTGAAGGGTCAGTGAGCTGCTAGCTTTAGTTGCTGATCCACCTCACTGTTTTTCCATCATGACAAGGTGGTCCTCCATACTCATCCTAAATTCTTACCTAAAGTGGTTTCAGAATTTCATCTCAATCAATTCATTGTACTCCCAGTGTTTTTTCCAAGACCTCATTCTCATCCTGGAGAAACAGCTCTTCATATTCTGGACTTCTAAGCGTGCTTTGGCCTTCTACTTGGTAAGCAATCAAATTACACAGATCTGCTCCTCAATCTTTTTGTCTCATTCAATCCAAACAAGTTGGGACATCTGATTTCTCTAAATGAACCATCTCCAACTGGATGGCTGCTTGTACCTTTTTCTGCTATGCTCAGGCTGGAGTGCATCTACAGAGACGAGTCACAGCCCACAAAGTCGAGCCATGGCGGCTTCAGTAGCATTTCCTCAGATCGACTCCTATTGAGGACATTTGCAAAGCTGCCACCTGGTCCTCGGTTCATACTTTCACCTCTTATTATTGTCTGGATGTTTTTCTCCAGACGGGATGGCCATTTTGGCCAGAAGAGTATTACAAAATTTATTCTCCTAAATTGCCAACACTCCCACCATCCCATTCTAGTTAGCTTGGAGGTCACCCACATGTGAGAATAGGCTGCCTGCTTGTCCTGGGATAAAGCACAGTTATTTACCATAACAGGTGTTATCCAGGGACAGCAGGCAGCTATTCTCACAAACCCACCCACCTCCCCTGGTTGGCTCCTCTGCTAGCTATCTTGAACTGAGGAGACGTGCCCTGTGCTGGGCGGGAAGGCACTCGCGCATGCGCGGTGCGGCAGACTTCTAAACTTCTGAGTTTCTACAAACAAGTCTGCTTTCATGCTGTCCGCATCCGGGCATATGTCACCCACATATGAGCAATAGCTGCCTGCTGTCGCTGGATAACACCTGTATACGGTAAGTAACTGTGCTTTTATCTGTCCCCTTCTCCACTGCCAATTCCAGACTTTGGGCTAGATTTACTGAGGGCACGGATCGGATTTTCCTGAGCGATCTGATCCGTGGGCTGATTCACGAAGCGCCCCTCTTGCAAATGAGAGCGATCGGAATCACGACCCCAACCGTACCGCATGGATCACTCTCCAACGATCCCAACACATGCACAGACCATGTTATTTGCCTGTAGATGGTCTGTGCATGCGCTTGACCTTCAGTGCCCGGGCAGAGCTGGTAAACATTTACTTTTTTACTTTACTGTACTTCACGAGCCGTGGTTTTAACCCACTTTAAACCTGTGGGTTAAACCACGGGTTCGCACTGCGGGGAAGGCAGGAGAATTGGGACAGAGAGCAGGGCGGCGAGTCACGGCCGCCGTATCGATTGAGGGCTGTCTCGGGGCCTGTATGTCAGTGCCACAGCTGGTCACCTGAAGTTCACCAGCGGGGTTAAGGCTGTGATGCAGGCAAGAGCAAGGTTTTTTGCTCAAGCGACTGGTCCTCACCAGTCGCTTGTTTTTGGATTTGGCCAGCCCAGTCAGTATGCCTTATTTTAGTTTAGTGAATTGTGTCCTTCTATCTGTGCATGCCGTTTTCAGCTCATTTGCATGTGCGGATGAGATCGGAGGAATAATCGGCACAAGGTTAGTGAATCGGGTCGGAGGAAAATCGGGTCGGAGGAAAATCGGGTTGCAAAGTGGTTTGGAAACGATCAGTGTCCTTAGTGAATCTAGCCTTAGTTCCTTTCACCTTACTGCCCTGTAAGCCGGAAATAGACTACCTGAGGCCATGCGTCATGCCTTGTTCAAAAACTAGACTTGGAAAAGCCTACCTTTTCCAGATTTGTTCAAACTTAACCCTCTCCCTCTGCTCATCAGTCCCGCTAACTGCAACCCTACCCTGGCATCCTGTGAATCTGTCTTGAATTGATTAGATTTTGAGCTCATTTGAGCAGGGACTGTCTCCTTTGTGACTACGTATAGTACTGCGCACGTCTGGTCGTGCTTTAGAAATAATTAATAGTAGTATTGCAATGGTGATGGTGCTGACTGACTAGTTTTAATTTGAATAGACACAAAACAAAAGGATATTTTTTCAAATTATTATTATTATTATATATATATATATATATATTTTTTTTTTTTTTTTGGGGGGGTAGAGTGTATAATGTGATTCTGCACAAACCCTAGGAGTGACCCATGGGGAAGTGGGATGGGGAGAAGAATTTGAAACTTGTGCTCTGAATTGTCCAGTCAGACAAATGAAGAGTGCCTTGAGTCCTTTGCAAGTATTTTTCATCCTGTTCTCAAGAAAGCAAAAACTTGACTGTCAGCTTTCCCCTTGTCCACACCATTCCATCTGTCTTGAATACTGCTCTTTCAATCCCCATCATCTCTTGGTAAAGATTCACTGTTGCCCCTTACCTCACAGCACTTGATCACTGGTATCTCATCTGCTTTTGAAGGTTTGCGGCTGAGAAAGCACTCTGCAGAGCTTTGACTCCTCCTTGGACCAGAGACAGACTATTTTTGGGGGGGATTACTCCAGACACTATGTATTGCCAGCAGATGTCCTGCAAGGTAGGTTGGATGCTGCCTTTCAAATTTAAATGTGCATGTGGTTTATTCAGACTTAATTACTTTGCCAAAACTTCTGGGGAGAAATTCACTTCTCTCTAAACTGCTACCAAGCTTGCTCTGAGCTAGCACCGAATAACAATTCTGGCTTTTAATCAGACGGACATAAAAGTATATTATCATGAAGTTCTGATCTATTACAGGACTTTCAACCAAAGATTTAATTTTCCCTCCTCGTAGAAGGGAAAATTTTCTTTAGAAGCAGATATAAAACTTGCCAGAAATGGAAATTGCAGGGTTCTGCACAGTTATTCAGCCAAAGGTATAGTTTGCATGTTTAGTTTGGGGTGACATGTAGAAGATCAAAATGATGAATGGGGAGGGGGAGGAGGGAAGAATTAATGCATGCTTTCCCTCCCCTCTTATTGACATAGATAGGGTGCAAAACTTTGGCCCCAATTTCACTAAAGTCAGCGATCATCACTAAATCTGTTTTCACAGGATTAGTGTTGATTGCTGCTAACTGACTCAATTCACAAATGGCCCCACTGTGTGTTTTTTCCCTCGATTGCCCATTTTCCGATCCGGCCATGCAAATTAGTTAAAACCCCTTGCAAAATAGCCAATCGATTGATTCACTTACATTGCTTGGCTATTTTGCATCGGGTTTTACAATCCTAAAACCTGACTGCTGTAGATCTGTCGGTAACTGTGTGTCCCGTGCCCCTGCCTCCTACCTTAATGGGAGCAGGAGGTACTCAAAACACCTCCTGCTCCTCCCTTTTTACTTAATTCTGAAAAAACTAAGATTTTTTTTTTAGCTAGCCCTAACGCTAAAATTCAGGAAACAACTATCCAATTGAAAGGTCAATGTTTTGAGATTGTACCATATTTGAAAATTCTGGGAGTACCTTTAGATCGTAGTTTAACTTTTAGGAAGCATACGGATTCGTTAATTAAAATATTCTATACAATACTGTGGAAATTGAGGACCATTAAGAAATATTTTGATACAGAGTCCTTCCGGATGTTAGTCCAGTCTACTGTACTGTCTACCTAGGATTACCAAAAAAGACTTTACTAAGATTTTGATTAGTTCAGAATGCTTCAGTCGTTTGATCTTTGGTCTTAAGAAATATGATCATGTCAGTTCATTTTATGCCAGACTACATTGGCTGCCATTTGAGGCCAGAGTGTTTTTTAAAATTTGGGTGCATTTGTTATAAGGCTCTTTGGTTTTATTACCTTCTTATTTGATATTTTACTTGAAATTGTTCAAGTCAAAAAAAATGCACCAGAAATTCTGGTATGTTCATCTTCCTTACCCCAAAAGCCTGTCGCTATAAAACCTTTTTGGACAGGACATTAGAATATGAAGCAGGAAAGATGAATTTCCTGGATAATAATAATAATAATAATTTATTTTTATATACTGCCATACCCGGGAGTTCTAGGCGGTTCACATCAATCAATCATTATACATACAGTACAAATAGATATTTAAAATTGAAATAATCTAAAATTTTGGCAAAGTTAAAAGCTAACAGTGGGAAGATACAAACAATTTAAAATGAGATAAAAATTATAAGTAAGTAATAAAATACATTTAAGTTGCCAGTCTATTGAATATTGAGTTTTTTATCAAGATAAGAGGAAGCTTCTAACACAATTTTGGCAAGCCATGTATTCAGTGTGGCCTCCTGAAAAGAAAAGGTTTTATCGAGGAACCTTTTGTAATGGCAGGATTTTATTGAGGGATATGCAAACAAGTGTACTCTTCGAGAGCTCTTATTAATGTAACTCAAGATAAAATGAGGGGTAAGATAGCCTGATAGCATGCCAAATACTGCTTTTGTAGCAGATACATGAGAACTCTTAAATAAGACTCTGGATTCCAATGGCAGCCAATGAAGCTTTTGATAGAATGGAGTAATATGCTCCCATTTTTTTAAACCAATAATAAGACGAACAGCCGTATTATCCCAGGACAAGCAGGCAGCCTCTTCTCACATATGGGTGACGTCATCAGCGTAGCCTGGATGCGGAAGCTCGCAAGCAGACTTGCTTGAAGAAACTAGAAGTTTCGAGTCGACAGCACCGGCGCATGTGCGAGTGCCTTCCCGCCCAGCGTAGGGCGCGTCTCCTCAGTTTTCCGCGGAGCCGAGAAGTCTGTCTTTGACTCTCTACGTTCAACGTTGTTACTTCGTGCCTTCTCTTAACCGTGGTTTGTGTGTTTTTCTTCACGAATCGCAGTTTTTTTTCTTTTCTTTCTTTTATTTCTTAAAAAAAAAAGTATTTTCTTCCATTCGGCTGCCGGGGCCGGCCGCTCAGCTGCAGCCCAGAGGCTTCGATCTTGGGGTGGCTATTTTTCCTCCTGTGTCCCGGCCAGCAATGGGCTTCAAGAAGTGTAGCCAATGCCAGCGTGCGATTTCCCTCACGGACCCACACCGTTGGTGCCTCAAGTGCCTGGGGCCGGATCATCAACGAAGTCATGTGAGCGCTGTGCTACTCTTCAACCATGAGCCCTTAAACGTCGTTGTCTTTTGGTAGAGAAGCTCTTCGGGATGGATTCTTCCTCTGATCCCTCGACTTCGAAGGCGACCTCGGCCTCAGCTTCGACCGAGACGCCTCCTGCTTCTGCTTCCACCTCGAGCCTCATCAGACCTTCATCGTTTGCAGCGGCTCTCTCCTCAACGACATCTGCTGTATCTTCCCCTGTATCCTCAGGTCAGATAGCTCAGCAGAAATGTTCCAGCGGTGGTGCTTAAGGTGCCTAAGACTTCAAGTCGAAGCAAATTTACACTGCCTTGGTGGAACCTCCAGCCAAGCAGGTCTGAATCCGGTTTCAGACGCGGATTCCATCCTTGCCGGCTTGTTTCCAGACCATGTTGGAGAAGCAATTCATTCAGTTCCTTACTAATATGGGACCGAAGCTTCTTCCTCTCATCCAGCCTGGGCATTCTGTAGACTCCCGCGAGATCGAGCGCTTCCTTTGCCTCAGTCTGAGCTTGCACACTCTTTGCAGGGAGCAGAGTCTCTGCGAGTGTCTGGTCTAGCATCAAGCACATAAAGCAAGGAGCAGAATCTTTGCAAGTGCCTCGGTAGGAATCCTCACACTCTATACAAGGAGCAGAGACTTTGGGAGTGCATCGATGTTCTTCCACCAAGCCTCTGGAGCTTCGATCTACAGCCTCCAGTCCTATCCATTCTTTGGTGGCATCGGCTGCTTCTGTCTCCGAGACGAAGTCTCCTCGATCTTCGAGATCTGCTTCCAAGCATCGCTCTCACTGACGATTGAGGCCTTCATCGAGGCATACTTCCAGGCATAGTTCTTCTTCTAAAGAACGTCCCTCTTCAACTAAGCCTCAATCTACTCCTACTTCGACTAGACCCTCCACGATCGAGGTCTCCACTTCCAAACACTCGAGGATACAGTGGTTTCTATTGCTTCGTCCAAGTCTCCCTATTCTTTTGATGCTTTTTTTCCTGCCGAAGCTTCATCTTTGACCAGGCTTCCTCGACGACCTCGAGTTCTTCTCGAGGCAAAGCATTGGCGGATCAGCTATCTTTTTCATCTTTTCTTCGTCAGATGACTATTGACTTGGATCTTCAATTAGATGCTGGTTCCAAATACCCTAAGGAGTATCTTGAGGTCATGCATCTACCTCAACCTCCGGTAGAGTCACTTAAACTTCCTCTTCACAAGCTTTTTTTCAGACTTTTGCCAGATGCCTGGAGACCCCTTATACATTCCAGCTGTTCCAGGCAATTGGACTGTAGATATAAAACTCTCCATCGTAAAGGGTTTGACACCTCACAGTTATCAGAAAACTGGGACTATTCACCCTAGAAAAGAGAAGACTGCAAGGGGACATGATAGAAACTTTTAAAATATTAAAAGGATTTGACAAAATAGGCCAGGAAGCAGAACTACTGACTTTGTCAGATGTGACACGGACAAGAAGTCATAGCCTGAAACTGAGTGGCAGCAGGTTCAGGACAAATGTCAGGAAGTTCTGTTTCGCACAGAGAGTGGTGGATGCTTGGAATGCTCTCCCGGAGGAGGTTGTGACGGAGACTACTGTTCTGGGTTTTAGCGCAAGTTGGATGCACACCTCCTTGCAAATCATATCGAGGGATACGGGAAATCCGGGTCTTCAACAGGGAGCACCTAACTGGGCCTCCGCGTGTGCGGGTCGCTGGACTAGATGGACCTAGGTCTGATCGGTGAAGGCGTTTCTTATGTTCTTATCTCATCAATCCCTGCTTGTTGAGTCATCCTTAAACAGGTCCCATCCTTCCAAGGTTTATGCCACAGTTCCTCCTGGAAGGGAAGGGAAAACTATGGACAAATTTGGACGTCACATCTATCCAAAATTCTATGATGTCCTCTAAAGTCCTCAATTATAATTTTCATTTTATTACTTATTTTTGAGTTCCTTATAACTCTTTTAACTAAATTTTTGAATTATTTGGATACTCAAAAACACTGAATTTCAAGAAGTCATTGCTTCTCTATCACAGCTCAGATTACATCTTCTTCAGTCGTCTTATGATGCATTCGAGTTGTCTGCCCGGGCAGCTGCTTTCTTTGTAGCAATGCGTCGTCTTGCCTGGCTTCGTACCATTGACATGGACCCTAATCTTCAGGACCGCTTGGCTAATATTCCTTTATTGTGTAGGCAATGACCTCTTTGATGAATCGATCGAGGCAGCCACCAAGAAGTTGTCTGACCATGAAAAATCTTTTGCTTCTGTTGTCAGACCTAAACCAAAGCTGACGTCCTCCTCCCATTTACCAGAGGCATTTTGCTCCAAGAGCGGCTCCTTACACTCGCCCTCCCTCCTAAGAATCAGCAGCCTCAGAAGCAACAAAAAACTCAGCCTTCTGCTGCACCTAAGGTTCACAGCCTTTTTGACTGTCTCAAACAGAGTATAACCTCCATCGTTCTGTCTCTGACTTCTCTTCCACCTATTGGAGGTCGTCTCCATCACTTTTTCCACTACTTTTTCTCAATCTGTAAGAGACGTTTAGAGGTTTCTAGGAAACCTACCACTAGACAATGCTATCACCAAAAATAGACTAGATTTTCTACTTGGTGTTTTTCTCATGATAACGAGCCTCAACATTCCTCCTTATCTTCTGTTTTAGATTACCTTTTGCACTTATCCACTTCTGGCCTCAAGTCTACATCAATCCGAGTCCATCTCAGTGCAATTGCGGCTTTCCATCAGCCTATTGAAGGGAAACCCCTCTCTGCTCATCCGGTAGTTTCCAGATTCATGAAAGGACTTTTCAATGTCAAACCTCCTCTCAAACCGCCTTCAGTGGTTTGGGACCTCAATGTTGTGCTTGCTCAACTGATGAAGCCTCTGTTTGAACCAATTGACAAGGCTCATCTGAAGTATCTCACTTAGAAAGTGGTGTTTCTCATTGCCCTCACTTCTGCTTGACGAGTCAGTGAGCTGCAAGCCTTAGTTGCTGATCCACCTTTCACGGTGTTTCATCATGACAAGGTGGTCCTAAGTACTCATCCAAATTCCTCCCTAAAGTGGTATTGGAATTTCATCTCAATCAATCTATTGTTCTTCCAGTGTTCTTTCCGAAGCCTCATTCTCATCCTGGAGAAATAGCTCTTCATATTCTAGACTGTAAACGTGCTTTGGCCTTCTATTTGAAACGCACCAAACTACACAGAACTGCTCCTCAACTTTTTGTCTCCTTCAATCCAAATAAGTTGGGACATCCTATCTCTAAGCGTACCATTTCCAACTGGATGGCTGTTTGTATCTCATTCTGCTATGCCCAGGCTAGATTACCTCTACACAGTAGAGTCACAGCCCATAAAGTCAGAGCAATGGCAGCTTCTGTAGCTTTCCTCAGATCTACACCTATTGAGGAGATTTGCGAGGCTGCTACTTGGTCCTCGGTTCATACATTCACGTCTCACTATTGTCTGGATACTTTCTCCAGACAGGATGGAAAGTTTGGCCCTAAACAGTATTACAAAATTTATTCTCCTAAATTGCCAACACTCCCATCATCCCATTCTGGTTAGCTTGGTGGTCACCCATATTTGAGAATAGCCTGCCTGCTTGTCCTGGGATAAAGCACAGTTATTTGCCGTAACAGGTGTTATCCAGGGACAGCAGGCAGCTATTCTCACAACCCACCCATCTCCCCTGGTTGGCTTCTCTGCTGGCTATCTGAACTGAGGAGATGCGCCCTACGCTGGGCGAGAAGCGCTCGCGCATGCGCGGTGCAGTTGACTTGAAACTTCGAGTTTCTTCAAGCAAGTCTGCTTGTGAGCTTCCGCATCCGGGCTCCGCTGATGACGTCACCCATATGTGAGAATAGCTGCCTGCTGTCCCTGGATAACACCTGTTACAGTAAGTTACTCTGCTTTCTGAGGCCTTTGATTGCCCAAGCCTATTCTTATCTTACATTTAGGAAATTACTGAAAACGTTCCTATTTGATTAACAAGAATGTTGATTCTTAACAGCATATTTGCTATGGTGTATCCATTTAATTGTATTTTTAACTGATGTATTTAAAGTAGCAATGTGTTTTTTGGAAATTGTGTTTTGTACTGAAATGTCTCGGTTCCTTTGTGAACTGCCTAGAACTACTGGTGGGGCGGTATACAAGAAAATAAATTATTATTATTTTTCTGACGCCACTGGGCTTTAGGCCCTGATTGGGTCAGACGCCTGGGTTCCTCCCCTTTGGAGGGGCCTGAGGCATCTGAGCCAATCAGGGCCTAAGGCCCAGTGGCATCGGGAAAAAGGGAGGAGCCTAAGGAAGTCCTTGATTGGCCAATTTCAATTGGTGTATAAATTATGCAAAATATCTGTGCCATTTTAAAAAAATGAATAAAAAACCCAAATCAACCCGTCAGAAGCCCTGATAGCAATAATAGGAGGCTGCTTCTCCTGTCACTAGTGTTAGGGCTCTGCACATGTCTCAATCGCTCACTGAGCATTTGAGTCGGTGGGTTTGCATGCAAATGATTTGTACCTCCGTGCAAATCATCTGCATGCAAACTTGATAGTGAATCTATCGCTGTTTGAAAATCGGCCAACAGCAATTGAGTTGCTATCTTTAGTGAATCTAGCCCTTTATTTCTTCCTCTCTCTGCCATCCAACTTTTGGTGCTACCCCTTTGTTCAGTTGTAGCTGCAGCATGGTGAGCTAATAAAATATTTTCAAACCTTTGTATTTCTTGACATGCTGCTATTATTGTCCTCCTCTTATATTTTTGTATCTGGGGACTTCAGTTTTATTTCTTGTTCTTTCTCTCTCTTTGATCTGTTTCCTTTTTCTTCAATATATAAATAATAATCAAAGGGGAAGGGTAATGAGGTGATATTCCTAAACCTTAAAATATATTGCTTCACTTTACTCATGAGTTGGTTAACCTTTGCTATCCCAGGACAAGCAGGCAGCATATTCTCACAAGTGGGTGATGTCATCCACAGAGTCCCGGTATGGAAAGCTTTTAAAAGTGCATTGCCACTTTAAGAACTTTAGAAAGTTTGCGACTGACCGCACCGTGCATACGCAAGTGCCTTCCTGCCCGACGTAGGGGTGCAGCTCCTCAGTTCAATGTTTTCAGTGGAGCTGTTCAGTTGCACCATTCCCACTTACGTGGATTTTATAAGTATATTTTCTGCATTTATTTCTTAGGCGTCTCGACCATCATCGGTACTGCCTTCTATTTCAGAATCACAATCTTTCGCTCCTTCAGGTAAGCCAGTGAGGAAGTCACCAGTCTCCCAGGTGGGGTCGGCCACTATGGCATTGAGTCCAATCATGCCGGCCAAACAATTGACCCTTGATGCGACTCGCTCCAACTTCCAGGGATTTCTCCTCTTCATAGTCATCCTCTTCAGAGCGGGTTGTGGCATCAATGGTACCGGCGACTAAGCCACAGATACCAGTGTCTTCTAAACTAAACTAAACTAAGCCTTAGGTTTATATACCACATCTTCTCCACTGAAGTGGAGCTCGACACGGTTTACAGAGTTTAAAAAAATATGGGAAGAGAGAAGAGAAGAGTTTACAAAGCATAAAAAGAGGGGATGTAATCAGGAGAAGAGATTATTATATGCTAGAGAAAAGCCAGGTTTTCAGTTGTTTTCGGAATAGTTGGAGGGAGTCCAGGTTCCACAGCGGGACAGTGAGGTCATTCCAGTCTTCTGAGTAGCAAGTAGCGGCACCGGTGGTACCAGCTACAATGCCACAGGTACCGGTTAGCTACTTTGAAAGAACAGTTTTGAGCAGTTCTTTTGCGCAGAGTATGGTAACATTTCAGTCTTTTGACCCTGGCACCGACTCTGCCAGTACCGGTCCAGCTTGATTGTACCATTCCTAATGGATGACGGTACCAGTACTCAGTCTTTGGTACCGTTTCCCTAGATTACGGCAGTGCCCACCATCCAGACATGCATCCAAGACTACTGCTTCTAGTTGCAGCTCTTCAAGTCTAAGCCACAGTCTTCTATGCACAAGAAGCGTGTTTCTGCTAAGCACTTGGATTGGTGCGGGGGCATAAGAAGCATAGATCTCAATCAGCAATACTGGACTCTGACCTCTATGTGCAGTCTTCTCTGGGTGCTTCTCCTTCTCCAACCGAAGTTGATGACTCTTGTGAGTGTTCTCCACCTCAATCTCCTAAAGAGTCTCTTTCTTCCTCTCGCTTCATTAGAGAACTTGGCAAGGACATGTCTCTTAAGCTGGAAGCTGACTCAAAATATTACACCTGAATATTGTGAGACTATGGACATTAAACAGATCCCGAAAGAGGTGCTTAAGCTTCTTGTCCATGTAATATTGAAGGACACTCTCTTTTTAGAAACTGGGAATCTCCCTTATCAGTGCCAGTGGCACTTAGAAAGCTGGACTCCTATGTACAAAGTTGCTCCTACTACAGGGTATTACAAAGCTCAGCTTTCTCATCAATCCTTAGTGGTAGAGTCTACACTTAAAAAATTATCCTTCTGTGAAGGTGTATGCCTCTGTTCCATAGGGAGAGAAGGTCGCACTATGGATAGATTTGGCAGGTGCCTCTATCAGAATGTGATGCTGAACAGTAGAGTCAGCAATTATACTTTTCTTTTCAACTGCTATTTGAAGAAATTGGTGAAACAGTTACCTATGTACCAAAAAATCTACCTTCCCACCGTATTAGAGTTGCGGCAAACTTTGGTACAGTCTGCCTATGATTCCTTTGAGCTCTCCACCCTAGCTTCCTCTATATCTGTGACCTTGAGAATGGCTAGCCTGGCTGAGAGTGGTGGACATGGATATGAATGTTGTTTGTCTGTCTTGCCTGTTTGGATTGTAAGCTCTTTCGAGCAGTTTTCTTACACTTTGTGACTCTGTACAGCGCTGCATGTGTCTTGTAGCGCTATAGAAATAATTAATAGTAGTCCTCAGAAACCTCAGCAATCTGCTCCTGCAAAAATCTACTCAATCGTTTTTGACCGCCTACTCAAAAGCATAATTTCAATCCAGTTGTCCGTGCCTCTTCCTCAAACCCATCAGAGGTCATCTGCAAATTATATTTCAGCATTAGGAGTTAATAACATCCGACCTATGGGTTCTCAAGATCATTCAGGAAGGCTACTCCCTTCATTTTCTCACCTTACCTCCAGATCCTCTTCCAAGAGAGTCTGCTTCCAGTCTCCTTCAGCCCTCCCTTCTTCAAGAGGTTGAGAATTTACTTCTTCTCAATGCCATCGAGAGAGTTCCTCCAGAACAGGAGAACACGGGGTTTTACTCCCGTTATTTTCTCGTCACCAAGAAGACGGGGAGTCTTCAACCTATATTGGATCTCAGAGCTCTTAAAAAAAATTCTGGTCAAAAAGAAATTCAGAATGTTATCCTAGCTAGCGCACTTTGTAAAAGGAACCCTTAGTTTGAATAGTTCATGGCCTAATGTAAACATGTATAGATGAACAGGATAAGTTATAGTGGGGAGCCTTGTGGGACACTAAAGGAGTTGATCCAATGATTGGGAGTAAACTTGTTCACTGATGACCTGGTAGGATCAGTTTTTCAGGATACCTTTGAGCCAATTTAACATGTGGCCAGAGATGCCTATGGCATCTAGACAGCTTAGTAGTATGTCATGGTCTACCAGGTCGAATGCACTACTCAGGTCGAATTGGAGAACTAATTCATGGTAGTGTCAAAACCCCATTCTCAAAGGCATGTTCCTGGCAGAGTGTCCCACATGTGAGAATATATGTCATACTGCCTGCTTGTCCTCAGAAAAGCATAGTTACTCACCTGTATCTGAGGACAGCTGGCAGATATTTTCACAATCCTTCCACCTTCCCTAGTTGGCTCTTAAAAAAAATAATAATTTATATTCCGCATATCCTACAATTCTATGCGGATTACAAATTATTTAGATACTCAAGCATTATTCCCTAACTGTCCCGGTGGGCTCCCACTCTATCTAATATATCTGGGTCAATGGGTATTAATTGAATTGTCCAGGATCACAAGGAGCAGTACAGGATTTGAATCCACAACCTCAGGGTGCCAAGGCTGTAGCTCTTCTTAGCCTTTTTACTGAACTGATGGTCTTGCGATCTACATAGTAACATAGTAAATGACAGCAGATAAAGACCTTGAGCGGTCCATCCAGGCTGCCCAGCATTCATACTCATTATACATTCATGTTTAAATTGTCTTTTCTTTAATATTTCTGGGCAATAGACCATAGAAGTCTGTCCGGTACTGTCTTTAGGTTTATAGAAACATAGAAATAGACGGCAGATAAGGGCCACGGCCCATCCAGTCCGCTCACCCTAATGACCCTCCCCTACCTTTACCTTGTGAACAGATCCCATGTGTCGATCCCATTTGGCCTGAAAATCAGGCACGCAGCTGGCCTCAATCACCTGAAGTGGAAGACTATTCCAGCGATCAACTACCCTTTCAGTAAAAAAGAACTTCCTGGTGTCACCTCGCAGTTTCCCGCCCCTGATTTTCCACGGATGCCCTCTTGTTGCCGAGGGACCCTTGAAAAAGAAGACATCTTCCTCTGCCTCGATGCGGCCCGTGAGATATTTGAACGTCTTGATCATGTCTCCCCTCTCTCTGCGCTCCTCGAGCGAGTATAGCTGTAATTTTTTTTAACCGTTCCTCGTACGGGAGATCCTTGAGTCCCGAGACCATTCCGGGTGGCCATTCTCTGGACCGACTCCATCCTCAGCACATCCTTGCGATAATGCGGTCTCTAGAATTGCACACAGTATTCCAGGTGGGGTCTCACCATGGATCTATACAATGGCATAATGACCTCCGGCTTACGGCTGACGAAACCCCTGCGTATGCAACCCATGATTTGTCTTGCCTTGGACGAAGCCTGCTCCACTTGATTGGCAGACTTCATGTCCTCACTGACGATCACCCCTAAGTCTCGCTCTGCTACCGTTCTTGTTAGAATCTCACCATTAAGGGTATAAGTCCTGCATGGATTTTGGCTACCCAGGTGCATAACTTTGCATTTTTTGCATTTGAAACTGAGTTGCCAGGTCCTAGACCAGCGCTCCAGTAGGAGTAGATCGTGCATCATGTTGTCGGGCATTGAGTTTCGTGTCCGTTGTGCTTTTGCCCACTACATTGCTTAGCTATGGCGTCATCGGCGAATAATGTTATTTTACCTCGGAGCCCTTCTGCCAAGCCACTTATGAAGATGTTGAATAGGATCGGGACCCAAGACCCATTGGAGCCCACTCCAGCTTATTTTAACCACTGGAGCTTCTATCAAAGCCCTCCCGAGCTCATCCTAAACAACATCACCATATAAGGGATGCCCAGAACTGACCTTAGTTTGTTTTATACCATTCATTTTCTAATTAGAGATCCTCTGTGTTTGTCCCAGGCTTTTTAAAATTCTTTCACCATTTTCATCTCCACCTACTTCCTCAGGGAGGGCATTCCAGGCATCCACCTCCTCTCTGTGAAAAATAATTTTCTAACATTATTCCTAAGTCTGGTTTTTGAATTGTCTTGTTGAGGTCTTTAGTCTCCGTGCAGAAACCCCGCGGATGATCTATCTTATCTTTAGTTATTGAACAAGTTTTGTATGTGTTCTGACTGTTTTATTTTCATTTGTATGTGATTTTGTTTTAAATAAAAAATTTTTGGAAAAAAAAAAAATGTTACACTGGGGAATGCTAGGGAGGTAAAATTCCTAGATGTCATAAATGACTGCTTCTTGGAGTAGCAACTGGTCCAGGAACCGAAAATGAGGGGGAGCTATTTTAGATTTGGTCCTTAGTGGAATGCAAGACATAGTACAAAAGTTAACTGTGTTGGGTACGCTGGGAAACAGTGATCATAACATGATCAAATTTGAGCTGATATCGGGAGTGACTTCACCAAAGAAATCTACTGTACAGGGTTTAATTTTCAAAAGGGCAACTATGATAAAATGAGGGAAAATGGTTAAAAAAGAAGTTAAGAGGATGAGTTGCAAAGGTTAGGACTGTAAACCAGGCCTTGGATGTTATTTAAAATACCATTGTGGAAGTCCAGACCACAGATGTATTCACGTATCAGCAAAGGTGGAAAGAAGAAGAAACGAAAGCTGGCATTGTTAAAAAGTGAAGTGAAAGAGGCTGTTAGAGCCAAAAAAAAACATCCTTTAAAGCAGCGGTTCCAACCCTGTCCTGGGAGGACCATCAGCCAGTCGGGGTTTCAGGATAATTCCTAGTGAATATGCATGAGCAAGATTTGCTTATAATGGAGGTGACAGGCTTCAAATCTTCCCTGTGCATTTTTCATTAGGGCTATCCATGAAAAATCTGACTGGCTAGTGGTCCTCCAGGATGGGTTGGGAACACTGCTTTAAAGAATGGAAAAAGGATCCGAACAAAGAAAATAGAAGAGACAGAAGTATTGGCAAGTTAGCGTTGAACTCACAGCCCACAAAGTCAGAGCAATGGCAGCTTCAGTGGCTTTACTCAGATCTACACCTTTTAAGGAAATTTGCAAAGCTGCTCCTGGTCCTCAGTTCATACTTTACCCTCTCACTATGTCTGGATGTTTTCTCCAACAGGATGGCCATATTTGGCCAGAGAGTATTACAGATATTATTCTCCTAGTTGCCAAAGCTCCCATTCATCCCATTCTAGTTAGCTTGGAGGTCACCCATATGTGAGAATAGGCTGCCTGCTTGTCCTGGGATAAAGCAAAGTTACTTACCATAACAGTTGTTATCTAGGGACAGCAGGCAGCTATTCTCACACCCCACCCAACTCCCTGGTTGGTTCTCTGCTAGCTATTTGAACTGAGGAGACTCACCCTGCGCTGGGCGGGAAGGCACTCACGCATGTGTGGTGAGGCCGACTCGAAACTTCTACATTTTTACAAGCAAGTCTGCTTGCAAGGCTGTCCGCATCCGGGCTCCGTGGATTACGGCACCCATATGTGAGAATAGCTGCCTGCTGTCCCTGGATAACAACAGTTACGGTAAGTAACTGTGCTATATGAAGATAAACTTGCAAAAGAGGCGAAAGCTCATAACCATTTTATTAGGTACATCAGAAGCAGAAAACCTATAAAGGAATCCACCTCTGGGAGATGGTCTTACATATGCGCTCGATGCGGAGAGCCTGAAGAAACAAGACAGACCCCTGGAGGGCAGAGTACTGGAACTGGAGGCATTCAATCAGTGGAGAAGGAAGACAGAGATGCAGAGAACATGAAGACATGAGGACACCATCGAGGAAGAAGTCGAGAGCTGGAGAGGTTCATAGACTAGGCATACAGGGAAGGCCATGGAAAATCACCAGCAACAGTGGAACTGCGAGATAACCTACAGAGAGTGTGGACCACCTGATGGATAACCACCACAAAGAAATGGGTGTCAGAGCAGTGAGAATTAAGGACACGGACCTACGGCTGGAGAGATGGATATATACAGGGACACGGACCTGTGGCTTGAGAATCAGGAGAAGATAGAGAGGACCAGCAATCGTTGTGGGGGACTCCATCATCAGACAAGTCGACAGCCACATAGCAGGAGGAAGACTAGATCGGCTAGTGACCTGCCTATCGGGATCCAAAGGTAGAAGACGTAGTGAGCTGCATCTACAGGTTCATCGACAGTGTGGAAAGAAGAAGATACGGCGGTGATGATCCATGTGGGGACAAACAACGTGAGCAACAGGAACTACAACAGGAAAGTACTGAAGGACCAGTTCCGGATGCTAGGGAACTGGTCTCAGACCAGAACGCAGAGGATAAGCATTCTCGGAAATCCTGCCGGTTACCCAGGGCGACGAGAAGAGGGAGATGGAGCTGCAAGCAGTCAACATGTGGATGCGGCGCTGGGTGTGAGGAAGGATTCACTTCGTGCGCAACTGGATGTACGTTCTGGGGGAAGAGCAGCTATTCAGGAAGGACGGACTCCACCTCAGCAGTGATGGAACAAGGCTACTTGCAAGCAACATTAAGAGATAAGTTTTTAAATTAGGAATAAGGAGAAAGCTGACAGTTGACCGAGGGAGAGTCGATGGTTCGGGAACCAGTATACCCGGAGGATACCATGCAGGAAGATAGAGGGAAAGACTCACTGGATCACAGGCAAGACAGATTGAAAGGAACACAAGGGGGAAGGAAATGCAGGAAAGGAACAGACCGCAAACTCAAGTATATGTACACGAACGCAAGGAGCCTTAGGAATAAGATGGGTGAATTAGAAGCTAGGGCAGAAAAAGATAACGTTGACATCATCGGCATCAAGGAAACATGGTGGACTGAGGAAAACGTCTGGGACACTGTGCTACCGGGATACAAATATACCGCAGAGACAGAGTGGCTCAAAAAGGTGGAGGCATAGCCATATACATCAAAGAGGAAATTGAATCTACTGGAGAGAACACGCCACAACTGACGGATAAGTTAGAGTCTCTATGGGTCAAAATTCCGGGAACAAATGGACTGGAAATGAAGATTGGCATCTACTACTGACCCCCAGGGCAGTCCAAATAAATTGATGGAGAAATGATGGATGAGATTAAACGTAACTGCAAAGGAGGCAATGCAGTTATCATGTGTGACTTCAACTGTCCAGGGATAGACTGGAACCTAGGCACATCTGATTACGCTAGGGAGACCAAGTTCCTGGATGCTGTAGGCGATTGGTTCCTGGAACAACTTGTCAAGGAAAACACGAGAGGAAATGCAATTCTGGACTTAATTCTGAATGGACTGTGAGGACTGGCACAAGATGTAGATGTAGAAGGGATGCTGGGAAATAGTGATCGCAATATGATCCGCTTCGATCTGGATGCAGGGGCAAAACATCGGTCCAGAACAGCAGCCACGGCACTGAACTTACGAAAAGGGAATTACGAAGGGATGAGACTTATGGTGGGGAATAAGATTAAGAAGAGGATAAGCAGTGTAAAAACACTAGAGCAAGCTTGGTCCCTTTTTAAGGACACAGTCACCGAGGCACAAACTCTATAGATACCGTGTATCAACAAGGGATCCAAGAGGAAAAAGAACAAAGAACCGGCGTGGCTCATTGTAATGGTGAAGGAAGCGATCAGAGACAAGAAAACTTTGTCAAAGATGGACGAAAACTGGAATAAACACAAACAACATCAACGCAGGTGCCATAAGGCGGTAAAAGGGGCCAAAAGAGACGAGGAAAAAATAGCCAAGGAGGCGAAAAACTTCAAGCCGTTCTTTCGATATATTAAGGGGAAACGACTCGTGAAGGAAGCGGTGGGACCATTGGATGACCAAGGAATAAAGGGAGTGCTAAAGGAGGACAAAGCAATCGCCAACAAACTGAACATATTTTTTGCATCTGTATTTACCAAAGAGGATATACACAGCATACCAGAGGCTATATGTTGGAAACGAAGACGGGAAACTGGCAGGATTGACGGTCAGTCTAGAGGAGGTATGTAGGTAGATTGATAGGCTTAAGAGCGATAAATCCTTGGGACCGGATGGCATCCATCCGAGGGTCATCAAGGAACTGAAAGGGACTATAGCTGGACTGTTTCAACTAATAGCTAATCTATCGATCAAATGAGGAAAGATTCCGGAAGACTGGAAGGTGGCAAATATTACGCCGATTTTCAAGACAGGTTCGAGTTGAGATCCGGGAAACTAGAGACCGGTGAGTCTGACCTCGGTACCGGGAAAGATGGTAGAGGCTCTGCGAAAGGACCGCATTATTGATCACTTTGACGGATATGGGCTGATGAGGGCCAGTCAGTACGGTTTCAGCAAAGGCAGATCATGTTTGACGAACTTGCTTCACTTCTTTGAGGGAGTAAACAGGTAGATAGATAAGGGTGACCCGGTTGACATTGTATATCTGGATTTTCAGAAGGTGTTTGACAATGTTCCACATGAACGACTACTTTGGAAAATTGCAAGCCTTAGAATCGAGGGTGAAATACTCACATGGATTAAAAACTGGCTGGAGCATAGGAAACAGAGAGTGGGGGTATATGGACAATACTCAGACTGGAAGAGTGTCATCAATAGGGTGCCTGGACTTATGCTCTTCAACATTTTTATAAGCGATCTGGACATTGGTACGATGAGTGAAGTGATTAAATTTGCGAACGATACGAAGTTATTCAGAGTAGTGAAGACACAAGGGGTGGCGAAGATCTTCAACGTGACTTAATCAAGCTCGAGAAATGGGCATCGACATGGCAAATAAGGTTCAACGTGGATAAGTGTAAAGTGATGCAAGTTGGTAACAAAAATCTCATGCACGAATACAGCATGTCCGGGGCGGTGCTTGGAGAGACGTCCCATGAAAGAGACTTGGGAGTTCTGATCGACAAGTTGATGAAGCCGTCTGCGCAATGTGCGGTGGCGGCAAAAAGGGCAAACAAAATGCTAGGAATGATTAAGAGGAGGATCACGATCAGATCGGAGAAGGTTATCATGCCGCTGTATCGGGCCATGGTGCGCCCTCACCTGGAGTACTGCGTCCAGCACTGGTCGCCATACATGAAGAAGGACACGGTAATACTCGAAAGGATCCAGAGAAGAGTGACTAAAATGGTTAAGGGGCTGGAGGAGTTGCCGTACAGTGAGAGATTAGAGAAACTGGGCCTCTTCTCCCTTGAAAAGAGGAGACTGAGAGGGGACATGATCGAAACATTCAAAATACTGAAGGGAATAGAATTTGCAGATAAAGACAGATTGTTCATCTTCTCCAAGGAAGGGAGAACGAGAGGGCACTCTCTCAAGTTGAAAGCGGATAGAAATTTCCGTACAAACGTAAGGAAATTCTTCTTCACCAAGAGAGTGGTAGACAACTGGAACGATCTTACGGAGTCTATTATAGGGGAAAACACCCTCCAGGGATTCAAGACAAAGTTGGACAAGTTCCTGCTAAACTGGAATGTACGCAGGTGAGGCTGGACACATTTAGAGCACTGGTCTTTGACCTAAGGGCTGCTGCGTGAGCATACTGCTGGGCAAGATGGACCACTGGTGTGACCCAGCAGCGGCAATTCCACCTGAACTGGAAATGGTTTTCAAGGGTGATGATGCGGAGGAACTGAATGTAATCTTAGTGAATCTGGAAGATGTACTAAGCCTTAAAGGTGTGAATAAACGTGGATAAAGGTGAGCCAGTTAATGTGTAGCTAAATTTTCAGAAGGCTTTTGATAGTTCCTCATGAGAGGCTCCTGTTAAAGTTAGAGTCATGGGATAGGTGACAAAGTTCAGTTTAGGATTAGGAATTGATTATCAGATAGAAAACAGAGAGTAGGGTTAAATGGTCATTTTTCTCAATGGAAGAGAGTAAACAGTGAAGTGCCGCAGGGGTGTGTGCTGAGACTAGTGCAATTTAACTTATTTATAAATGATCTGGAAATTGGAACGAATAGTGAGGTGATTAAATTTGCAGATGACACTAAACTGTTCAAAGTTGTTAAAACGCATGTGGATTGTGAAAAAATTGCAGGCAGACCTTAGGAAATTGGAAGACCGAGTGTCCAAGTGGCAAATTAAATTTAATGTGGACAAATGCAAAGTGATGCACATTGGGAAGAATAACCCAAATCACACTTACCAGATGCTAGGGTCCACCTTGGGAGTTAGTGCCCAAGAAAAGGATCTGGGTGTCATAGACAATAGGATGAAACCTTCCGCCTAATGTGGTGTTGGCCAAAAAAGCAAATAGAATGCAAGAATTATTTAAAAAGGGATAGTTAACAAGACAGAATATTATAATGCCCCTGTATTGCTCCATGGTGCGACCTCAGCTGGAGTACTGCGTTCAATTCTGGTCTCCTTATCTCAAGAAAGATATAGTGGCGCTAGAAAAAGTTCAAAGAAGAGCAACTAAGATGATAAAAGGGATGAAAGGCCTTTTGTATGAGGAAAGACTAAAAAGTTTAGGGCTCTTCAGATTGGAAAAGAGACGGCTGAGGGGTGATGTGATTGAAGACTACACAATCCTGAATAGAACTGGTTACACGAGGATTGATTTTTCACTCCGTCAATAATTATGACGACTCACTCAATGAGGGAACACTCAATGAAGTTACAAGGAAATACTTTTTAAAGCAATAGGTAGTTGTGGTAAGAGCGGATAGCATAGCTGATTTCAAGAAGGATTTGGAGAATTTCCTGGAGGGAAAGTCCATGGTCTGTTATTGAGAAAGACATGGGATGTTGCTACTCCTTGGATCTTGGCTTGGTACTAGGGACCTGGCTTTGGCCACTGTGAGAATGGGCTACTGGGCTTGATGGACCATTGGTCTGACCCAGTAAGGCTACGGTATTCTTATGCTCACCCTTTGTGTTGTGTCTGTCATAATTAGAGTGAAAGCTCTTTTCGGTAGGAACTTTCTCTTTGGTTTTAAAATACAGCACTGCGTGCATCTGGTGGCGCTATAGAAATAATAAATAGTAGTAGTCGTCCCACTATGTGTGGTTTTTCTCTACCATTGATTCCCTAAACACATCCATGCATGTGATTGGCAAAAAAAAACATTCAGCCTGTTTGATTGAGCTGGGCTGATGTGGCAACTTGACAGACCCAAGCAGTCCTAGTTTTGCCATATTAAAAAACAAAACAAAAAACAAGTCTTGTTATTTAGTGAAGGTGGTATAGAGGCAGTGAATTGGCGTGTGCGCTATATGCCGTGGGTGCTCTGTATATCTGCAGCGGTGTGCGGGTGCTGGAGATCGCGTGCACACTCTGCAGGTACAGTACTAACATGAGGAGGACTTTGCGTTGTCATGTGGCGCGCTTGAGACCGAATTCCGACAGAGCACGTGGCCGCGCTCCCACGTGTGAGGACTTGTGCGGGGCTTTGTGTGTGTGCGCGCATCCGGGATGGAGGGAGCCTGGTCTCCACGTTCTGCAGGGGTTTCAGTTCTGTCAAGTAGGTTCTATTAGGGCTTTTTCAAACATTCTCAATGTAAGGAATTGGAAGCCAGTCGCCACTAAGTAGAACTACATTGCCCAAAAAGCTGTGCAGTGTTTGTCGACGTCATATCCGCCCAGTGCCTGTAGCCCCTTAGTCTTGATATGGCGGCGAATGGCTCGGTGCCTTTCGTTCCGATGAGAAACGTGAAAACTTTAAAAGAGTTACTAATATGGAGTGCAGAAAAGTAGTTTAGAAGGTGTGGCGTGATTAGGAGCTTTAAGTTGTTCTTGCAGGTAACTTAAGCATATTGAACGAAATGAAGTTGAAACTAAGAAAGGTGAACTTGCTCCCTCCTTTATTCGAAGAACTGCTGATGGGCGGGAGATGGCTGAAGCGACGTCCGCGCGCTGCTCGCTCCTGCCAATCGCAGCATGGCCGCCGCCGGCCGAGGCCCCGCGCCCTCAGGCGGCGGCCGCTGGTACTGCAGCGGCGCTCCCTCCTCCTTCCCCTCCCTTCCCTTCCCCCTCCTCCTCGCTGTATTTTGTCAGGTTCACAGTAGCGAGTAGAGGGGGAAGAAAAGACGGAGCTGGAGCCGCCATTTTCCGCGCGGCGCTGGGCTGAGAGCGGCGAGGTGCGGGCGTTCCCCGCTGCCTTTTGTTCGGCTCTTCCCTTCTGCCGCCCTCCCCGCCCCGCTGGATGCGGATTTCTCTCCCCCCCTCCCTGCTTCCTCCCCCCTGGGCGGGTGGCGGCGGCGGCCTCGGCCCGATCTCGGTGAGTGTCTGAGAGGGAAGGAGGGAGGGAGGGGGCGCTGCCTTAATGCCCAGCCGTAGCGCGCTTTCCCCCCAATTAGCTGCGGCTTCCTTCTCTCTCGCTCGCCTTTTGCTCTTCATTTGCGCTGCTCTAAGGAGACGTTTTTCGTAGCCCGCTCGCGTCCGGCTGGGCTGATTTCATACGGGGTGGGGGGAGACGAGTGGGGAAGGGAGGCCCCAGAGTAAAAGGGGGGGGGGCTGGAAGAGACCCTGGCTTAAAAGGGTGGGAGGAGAGGGACCTCAGGCTAAACGGGCTAGACAGCTGGGGGGGAGGGAAGGGAGAAAGGGACCCCAGGGAAAGGGGTCAGAACTGGGGGGTGGGGGGACCCCCCCCCCAAATCTGACCTCTTTACCACTGAGATTTAAGACTCAGAGCTTGGGGGAAAGGGAGAATACAGAGGCCACTGGGTGAAAAATAGGGAAGGAAAGGTAAAAAGGGTCAACTTGGGGGGTGACAAGGTTAAAGGGGAGCAAGTGAGAAGGGTACAGGGTTAAAAAGGTCAGAGCTTAAGTGGATAGAGAAAGAAAGGTAAAGAGTCAGTGCTGCTCTCAATATAACTTGAACTTGCCTTTCTCTGAGGAAAGGGGTTCCATATTTATTTTCACTTGTGCTTATAATGTTTTGCTATAATCCTGTTTGTTTTCAGAAAGGACACGTCTTACATGTGTGTGTGTGAGGCATGTGTGACACTGCACATGCATGGGGTGGACATCTGGGAGGTATAGGTGTCTGTGTTCATGGCTCATGTGTTTTGTATACACACAATTGATGTTCTGCTGTTTGGGATTGATTCTTGCAGAATTTGATGCTATTTAAAAATGAAAAAAATCAGTCTACGTTTTAAAAAAATGTGTATTCCCTTTATTTTGTTGTAACTCGCTTAGAAGTCCAGATAAGCGATTGCATTAAATTTAGTAAAACTTGAAACTTAACTGGAAACTTCCAATTTGGAATATTCAGATCGCCAAACTTCCAAAAGTGTTTTCCTACCCCTCCTTCTGTCCCTGTTCCATCTTGTTTTCCACCTCTCTACACTTCTCTCAAATACCTCCCTTTTAATACAGAGAAATTATCAGCATCTTTGTATGTAGGTAGGTATCTCATATGAGTGTAGTTAACATGTCCTCATATTAAGTATTCTGGTCATTTTCTGAAGAAAAACAAAAATGTGGATTTTAAATGCTGTAAACTGGAAGGGGACTGCAGTAAGTAGCTTTATATGATGAAATGGCAGGTGTTATTTGTATACCTGCTTTTTTGCGGGGGGGGGGGGAGTCTGGGGCCCTGCAGAATGTTACTAGGCTTATTAATGTTTGTTATGTTCACTTCCTGGGTTCCACACTTGTATCCTCTCAAATCTTGTTTTTAACCCACCAGTTAAAAAAATAAGGCATTTTTGTTGTTCTCTCAACCCTCTCCCCCCAACACATTTGTCTGAAATCTGTAAAGGTTTGGCTTAGTAATACTTTTAATCCTGTCTTACAAGTAGGCAGATGGTAGGAGTCTAATTCCTGATTGCAGAGCTAACTCTGGTTGGAGTTGGTCTGTTTCAAAATGCTTTGCCTTTGCTGATTTTATTTATGATCTGTAAGAGAGTACATTACTCCACACTAGTTATCAGGCAGGACCTTATTTTGGGAGCTGTTTCCATTCACTTTCTGTATGTGGGCTCTGCAGGTCTCTCAGCCTGGCTTTTAGGGTTCTCCATCAAGTGGCAGCAGGTGTGTCTGACTTTGATCCCTTTGTCATTGATCTATCAGAAGGTTTGAATTGTATTTTACTCAGTCTGTATCATGTGATGTTACTTGAAGCAATCACTTGGGGTATGTTTATGCTACATTGAAGATCAGGCTAAGCGCTGATCTTGGGAGGAGTGTAAGGCTGTCTAGTCATTGTTTAACATGGGCTGGGGAGGGGTGGGCAAACATGTAAACCACTAGTTAACTTAGTATGGCTATTTTTTTTGTTGTTTTTGCTAATCTTTGTTGTTTTTGCTATAACTAAGAATCTGTGGTGCTGGTAGAGCTGACAGAAAGAAGACTGACTAGCAGCTGCATATGCCTAGAATGGGGACATAAATGTTGCTTTGGTCCAAGGTTGGGGAAGAGGTGGTGGTAGCATCAGGTGCTTAATTGGAGTACTTAGGTGAGAGAGCTCTTGCAGTTTGGGTTAGGAAAGAGTGTGTTGGCTGTAGGGCTTATTCTGTACCTGGGCTGCATCTCTGGCAGCTGAGGTACACACATTGATGGGAAGTAGAGCATTGGAGGGAAACAAACCAAAACATCCATCCACATATTAAAACAAGCCACAAAATGGTGCTAGAAATCATAATTTTGAAAGAGAAAAATTACTTTTTTGCATTAAAAAAATTATTTCCTTTTAAAATTTACTTACACATAATAACAGAGCAACTGTGTTGTCTGCATGCTTGGGAAGAGTGAGGTCCACAAAAAGTGAGTATCTGAGCTGAGATCTAGGTGTCATCGTAGACAATACACTGAAACTTTTCACCCAAAGTGTGGTGGTGACCAATAAAAGCAAATAAAATGCTAAGAATTATTAGAAAAAGAATGTTAAGTAAGACTAAGAATGTTAACGCCTCTATATCACTCCATGGTAACGATCTCACTTTGAGTATTGCATTTAGTTCTGATCATTGTATTTCAAAAATGATACAGCGGAACTGGAAAAGGTTCAAAGAAGAGTAACCAAGATGGTAAAGGGGATGGAACTCCTCTCATATGAGGAAAGACTAAAGAGATTAGGGCTCTTCACTTGGAAAAGAGATGGCTGAGGGGAGATATGATTGAAGTCTACAAAATCCTGAGTGGAGTAGAACGGAGTACAAGTGGATTGATTTTTCACAGTCAAAAATTACAAAGACTAGAGGACACTCTGTGATGTTGCAGGGAGGTATTTTTAAAACCAGTAGGAGGAAATATTTTTTTCACTCGGAGAATAGTTAAGCTCTGGAACGCATTGCCAGAGGATGTGGTAAGAGTGGTTAATGTAGCTGGTTTTAAAAAGGTTTGGACAAGTTTCTGGAGGAAAAGTCTATAGTCTGCTATTGAGACAGACATGGGTGAAGCCACTGTTTGCCCTGGATTGGTAGTATGGAATGTTGCTACTTTTTGGGGTTTTGCCAGGTACTTGTGACCTGGATGGCCACTGTTGAAACAGGATACTACTGGGCCAGATGAACCTATTTATTTTAATAGACCCAAGGAGAGCAAATCAAGTGGGCAAACAGCATCATGTGGTTGAGTTGACATATCTTTAGAGGGGATAGGACAAATAGGTAATGAGACAAAAACAGATAACACAGTCTTAACAAGTCAACATGGAGCCCCAGTCAAGCAGGGGACATCCAAATAAGCAGCTAGACAAGGATGGAGGGATAATTACTTGGAGAAGGCATTATTGGTGTGCTAAAAATTTTGTGTGCCAGAAATCTGATAGGAATGTTGCTAATGTAATGTAATTTATTTCTTATATACCGCTAAACTCCGTTAGGATTCTAAGCGGTTTACAGAAAATAGACAATAGTGTGCATTAAAATTATAAGTAATATAGGTTTACAGAGAAATATACATTAAAGGATACAATAAAAATAAGATAAATAAATAAAGAATAGGTACTTAGAAATTCCCTTACTGTCCCGAAGGCTCACAATCTAACTGAAGTACCTGGAAAAATAACAATTAGTTAAGTAATAAAAGTAAGAAATAGAAATAGAAGAAAAAAATAAGAAAATAAACATTCTAACAAGACTACATTGATCTAAGGATTTTGAAAGGTAGAAAAGAAGAGAAAAAGTGAAAATAAAAATCAGAACAGTCGGATTAAAGTCCAGATTGAGTTGACTTCACTGCTAGGCCGCCAAATTTCACCAGGTATCATCCGATCCTTGCCAACACACCGGAAGCCCCAGATCCAGTGTCTCTGCTTTTCGAACTCGACCGAGATGTTCACATCCTCCTCCTGCATCCCAAACCTGATGAACTTGTCTCTTTTTGGACAGGTATTGTGCCACTTTGATCGTGCGCGGCTCCTTGGCGACCATGCCATCCGGGCTAACCATGGCCTCCTCTTTGCGGTGGCGGCGGTGGCTGTGGGGGACGCTCCTCTCCATGGCCGAAGCCAGCGGTTGCAGTGCCTTCGCCGGGTTAACGCTGCCGCAGATCAGGAGTGTTCCCGGTCGCTACTGGGGGGGCGGAGCTTGCTCACACGCCGAGCCCTGGAGGAAGAGAGGTGGCCTGGGAGCCCTGGAGGTGACAGCTGCGGTGCGAGCAGGCAAAAGGCAGGAGCAGGCGAACGGCTCAACTGCCGCAGTTCAGGAGGGTTCTGTGATATTTATAAATCATAAAACATTTTTTTTCTTTGTTATTTCTGGGTCATATATCTAAGCGCCATATATCTAAGTGGATTGCAGGAAAAACAAACACATAATCATAAGATAAAACACAAAAAAAGTATAAAACAAAACAATATCCAGATAACATGTCCATTAATCATGTCATTCCTTCAGTCTGCTGCTTAATTACTTGAAAAGCTTCTATAAAAAGAGACGTTTTTAATATTTTTTAAACTCTGAAAGTTATTATTCATTCTCAATTTTCCAACCAGATTATTCCAAAGCTTCTAGCTGGAGATCTTGATGTACAAATGAGTAGGTTGGGTCAACATAGAGGCACTTGGACATATAAAGAAAGTACCATAGAAACCTATGATACTTTATCTAAGTGCTTTGAAAATGAGCCCCATAGTGTGTAAAAAAAAAAAAGGCCTAAATGTTAAATAAAGCAGCTCTATATAACCTGTATGGGCAGAAATTCTCTGCATCCTTAAGTAGAGTGTTTGGTATTGGCTCTGTATGAACAAGGTACGAAGGCAATGCATAGAGAGGTAGGTAACATTGCAGTAAAAGTCCTTGTTGCTGCATAAATGCATCCTCTAGGTGTGAACCAAGCATAAAATTCCTGGGATCAATTCATACTCCAATGCAAAAAAATAAAAATTCTGTGCACAAAATTAGCAAATTCTCCAAAATCCTGCAAATTTATTTATCATAATTTAAGCAATATTTTTGCTAATTATTATTCATATTCAATTTAAAATGTTTTTCTTCTATCTGTGTTGTCTGAATGTTTTATTTTTCCATCATGTTGGTTCCAGTTTCTTTTTTCCGCTTTCCTGTCTGCTAATTCTCCTGCAAATTGATCTCTTCTACTGTCTCCTGTCTATTCCCTCACTACACCTGCCTCAGATATATTGATCATTCGTTTTTAGCTCTTTTCTGCCTCTTTCTTACCCTTACCCTTCTCAGCTTCCTGTCAAATTTCCATCTTGTCTTCTATTTCCCATCTCATTCCTTCCTCAGCCCTCCATTCCCTTTCATCTTCAGTATACCTCCATTACCATATTTCTGCCCTCTGTTATATCTATCTTCTTCCCCCTCAGGGTTCTACCATTCTCAGTGTCTTCCTTCCTCTACCCTTATAGCTCAATACAGTATCTGCTTTCTCTTCCCTCCCCACCCTCATAACCTAACATCTCTTCCCTGCTGAACTCTCCCAATGGTCCAGCATTTCTCCCACTTTTTTCCTCACTCTCATTGCCAGGCATCTCTCCATCACTCCATTCTGCTGCTGGATCCAGCATTTCCCCCCTCGACCTCCTGTGTATCTCTCCTTCCCTCTCATTCACCTCCATGTCAAAACACCTCTCTCTCCCCCCTCCCTTATACCCTGTCATATCTTTCTATCCCCCTCCATGTACCATCTTTCCCTTCCTCCCTTCCATTACGTGCAGTCTCCTCTCACCATGCATGTCTCCTCCTCCTCCCCCATGCCAGCATCTTTCCATCCTTTCCCCATCCCCTCCCTCTGTGCCACCAGCTTTTCTTCTTTTCCTTCCCTCCTCTGTGCTCAAAGGCTTGCTTCTTCGGGTTGCGGTATCGGTAGCAACTACCACATGCTGCCTGCTGCTAACCCGGAAGCTTCCCCGCTGCTGTGGAGAGACTTATGGGTTAGTGGCAGGCAGTGTGTGGGAATTGCTGCCAGTAAAGCAACCTGAAAATGCTGACATGGTCTAGATTCTGTGCAGGAAAAGGGAGTTCTGCGTAACTGTGCAATTCTGCGGAAATTCTGTATTGCATAGTCACGCAGAATTTCACTAGGAGTAAATTCACAACTGCCCTTTGAAGTAGAAGAGATGAAAATATTCTTAAGTCTCATGCAGAACACTGAGCTGTGCACATAGAAGATACATTGGAAGTAGGATAGATAAAATTACAATTGGAAAAACAGTCAGATCTGAAAACTGCAGTAATCCAGCACAGCTCAAAAAACATGCATGTGGTGTGCAGAAATCTGACAGAATACTATTTTGAAGAGAGGTATTTGGGCTTCAATTGTGAGAGAGATCTGGAGGTTGTTCTTTGAAGATACTGCAATTGGGAACATTAATAATATTGTTTGGGTGCATGAAGAAAACAGACTTCAGTATGAAAAGTGAAGTATTGTTACCTGTTTGAGACCTCACCTTCAGAATTGTCTTTTGTTCTCGAGGCCACATTTTAAAAAGGATATTGAAAAGTTTGGAGACCCTTCAAAGAAGGGCCAACAAAATGGTACTTAGTCTTAATTTATTGTCAGTTATTCCAATTAGAATAATAGCAGAACTCTTTATATTTCATTACCAGTAAAGAATCAAACAATAAATTAGCATACAATATGACCCTAAGACTATCTAAGCAACAAACACTAAAAAAACCATTTAATAAAATCCTAAGACTTTGTACTAGTTTAATATATTCCTAGTAGCTTAATAAGGTTAATTAATTAATCAGCTCAATAACAAGATGCAGACAGTAGTCCACCAGCAAGAGGGTTGCTATCCAGTGTTTTGCATTGAGTGTCACATGTATGATTTTCTCCTAGTTGGCGAGAAGTTGTATGTGTGTGCTCGCTACAAAGAGCTCTTGAAGAACGATTGTGTTCCCTTGAGGCTAGAGTAGCAGACTGGAGAAGCTGAGAGAGACGGAGAAGTACATAGAGGAGACCTTCAGGGATGTTGTAGAGAAGTCCCATCTTCAGTCTGGTAGCCCCTGTGCTGCCTTGGAGGAGATCGATCTAGAACAGTGGTCTCAAACTCAAACCCTTTGCGGGGCCACATTATGGATTTGTAGGTACTTGGAGGGCCGCAGAAAAAATAGTTAATGTCTTATTAAAGAAATGACAATTTTGCATGAGGTAAAACTCTTTATAGTTTATAAAACTTTCCTTTAACAGTTAAAAGGAAAGATATATAAACTATAAAGAGTTTTACCTCATGCAAAATTGTCATTTCTTTAATAAGACATTAACTATTTTTTCTGCAGCCCTCCAAGTACTCTATTTTTTTCTGCAGCACTCACATTTAAAGTTCAATATCTTTTCTTTCTCAAAACTGGCACATTTCAATCACTAAATTGAAAATAAAATCATTTTCCTACCTTTGTTTGGTAATTTCATCAGTCTCTGGTTGCACTTTATTCTTCTGACTGTGCATCCAATACTTCTTCCCTTCTTTCAGCCTCCTGTATGCTTCCTCTCCTCCAGACCTCATTCCCTCCCCCAACTTTTTCTTTCTTTCTCTGTCTGACTTTCTCTGATTCCGTGCCCCATTTTTTGCTTTATTTCTGGTTTCCCTGTCCCCCCTCCTTCTTTCTTCCTTCCTCCGTGCCCCATTTTTTGCTTTTTTTTCTGGCTCCCTGTCCCCACCCCACCTTCTTTCTTCCTTCCTCCGTGCCCCATTTTTTGCTTTTTTTTCTGGCTCCCTGTCCCCACCCCACCTTCTTTCTTCCTTCCTTCCTGCCCTCCCCCATGCCACCGCCGCCGCAGAATAGGCTGCTGCCGCTGCCGCTATCGGGAACAGGCAGAGAGCTCCCTGCTTCTCTTCTGCACCGGGCCGACCAACTCTCGCCGCCCGACGTCAATTCTAACGTCGGAAAGGACGTTCCGGGCAGCCAGGCAGCGATTAGCTAGCCAGAACGTCCTCTCGACAGCTGCGAGAGTTGGTCGGCCCCTCAGGGAAGAGAAGCAGGGGAGATCAAAGAACACGGTGCCGGCCTGATCCCCGATGGCAGCAGTGAGAAGGGAAGGGAAGCAGGTTCGGCACCACTACTCTAGACGAGCCGCGAGCCGCACTCTAGGGAGAACAGTGGACCGCCCCTCCCTTGGTACGCCACTGGAGCAGCAGCGTGTCTGGACGGCTCGTTCGGCTCCTGGCGAGATCCGTGCCTGCGTCTGAAGCCTCTCTGATGTTGTGACATCAGAGAGGCTTCCGATGCAGGAGTGGATAGCGCAAGGAGCCGCCAACCCTCGGCTTTGAACGAACGAGCCGGCTGCTGCTCCAAAAGGAAGAGAATGATGCCTCCAGACCGCGGCCGGCAAATAAAACCTGGAGAGCCACATGCGTCCCGCGGGCCACGTGTTTGAGACCGCTGGTCCTAGAAGGAGAGCATCACCTGTTGAAGTAGGAAATAATCCTGTAGCTAGGACCTGCCCATCAGGGGATGTGTCTCCAGGGGCTTCTGCCCAGGAGGAAAAAGTTAGGACAGCGGTTGTAGTTGGTGATTCAATCATTAGACATATAGATAGCTGGGTGGCTGGTGGGTGTGAGGATCTCCTGGTCACTTGCCTGTTGGTGACAGATCTCACACGTCACATAGATGCAATATCCTCTCGCTCCAAGGATGTGTCTCCAGGGGCTTCTGCCCAGGAGGGAAAAGTTAGGACAGCGGTTGTAGTTGGTGATTTGATAATTAGGCATGTAGGAGGCTGGTGGGCGTGGATTGCCTGGTAACTTGCCTGCCTGGTGTGAAGGTGGCGGACCTCATGCCTTCTTAAGGTACGGCGACCAATATTGGACGCAGTACTCCAAATGCGGGTTCACCATTGCCCGATACAACGGCAGGATAATCTCTTTCGTTCTGGCTGCAATACCCTTTTTGATTATACCAAGCATTCTATTCGCTCTCTTAGCGGCCGCTGTACACTGTGCCATCGGCTTCATTGTCATGTCCACCAATACCCCCAAGTCCCTTTCCTGGGTACTCTTATTCAATAATATCCCTCCCATTGTATAGTTGTACCTCAAGTTTCTGCTCCCCACATGTAATACCTTACATTTTTCAACGTTGAACTTCATCTGCCATCTCGTCGCCCATTCTTCTAGTTTGTTCAAGTCCCTTTGTAATTCTTCGCAGAGGAATGCATGACATAGATAGCAGTGTGGAATCCTTATGGATAGGAATTCCATTTGTGAAGGGAAAGAATCTAAAGGTAGGGTTATACTATCATCCCCAGGACAAAATGAACAGACAGATGAAGAAAGGATTAGACAAATTCCTCCTGGAAAAGGGGATAGAGGGGTATAGATAGAAGATTATTGCACAGGTCCTGGACCTGTTGGGCCACCGCGTGAGCGGACTGCTGGGAACGATGGATCTCGGGTCTGACCCAGCAGAGGCATTTCTTATGTTCTTATATTACATAGATAGGATTTTAGATAGTGCTGGGGAGGAGACAGCTGTCCTGGTACATGTACGTACCAATGACACAGGAAAATGTGGGAGGGAGATTCTGGAAGCCAAATTTAGGCTCTTAGGTACAAAGCTGAAATCCAGATCCTCTAAGGTTAAATGCTCCCAGTTCCATGCGCAGGACCCAAGAGGCAGTTAGAGCTCCGAAGTCTCAATGCGTGATTGAGATGATGGTGCACAGGGATGAGGGATTTAGATTTGATAGGAACTGGGCAACCTTCTGGGAATGGTGGAGTTTGTTCTGAAAGGTTGGACTCAACCTTAACTGGGATGGAACTAGGCTACTGGCGCTAACGTTTAAAAAGGAGATAGAGCAGCTTTTAGACTGAGATGTGGGGGAAAGCTGACAGTCGCCCGTGAGCGGATGGTTCGGTGTGAGGTATGCTTGGAGGATACTATTGAAACAGGATAGTTAGGTGGTCCCGGTAGAGAGGTTCCAATAATGGTGAAAGAAAGCCAGGAGGGTTTAAGAGGAAGGCAGAGTAAAAGACTCAGATTTTACCTGTCTTCTCAGCAGCCTGTAGTTGCAAGGTAAAAACTACAATTTGAAGTGTCTGTATACAAATGCTAGAAGCCTAAAAAATAAAATAGGAGAGTTACAGTATATAGCACTGAATGATTAGATAGATATAATAGGCATCTCAGAGACCTGGTGGAGGGAGGACAATCAATGGGACACTGTGTTACCTGGTACAAATTATATCGCAAGGCTAGAGTAGATCAAATTGGAGGGGGGGGGGGTTGCGCTATATGTTAAAGAAGGAATTCAATCAAATAAAATAAACATTCTGCATGACATAGATAGCAGTGTGGAATCCTTATGGATAGGAATTCCATTTGTGAAGGGAAGGAATATAAAGGTAGGGTTATACTATCATCCCCAGGACAAAATGAGCAGACAGATGATGAAATGTTTTCAGTGGTTAGGAAAGCTGGAGAAATGGACAACAGTATAATAATGGGTGAATTCAATTACCACTTTAATATCTTGGAGGAGCACAGAAATCACACATATATAGAAAAAGCCTGCTCCAAAAAGCAAGCTGGGTTCCTTGCGAGAGCTGTGTACACTTAGGGATAAGAAACAACACCAATCAATATAGCCCAACAACTGATGGCATAAACCAGGGAGGGAGAAAAAACCTCAGTTGGGCGTCATGGGTTTTCAGGCAAAAAACTCCATTCCCTGTAACGAGTGCCAGCCCAAAAATAAGGGCTAAAAAACAGGCAACTCCCAACTGGTTTGCCCCGAGGGTTACACAGCCACAACGCAAGGAAAACCGTAAAGTTAAGGCACAGCTAGACCCTACTGTAGAGAGAGAAACAGTTGAAAATATAAGGACTTACCCGTTTTCCGGCATGACTTCAGCTTTGTACAGAAACTCGGTCCAATTGCTTGCACGGGAACCTGTCGTCCTTAAACCCGACTGGGAAAATTTCCAAGTTTCGCTGGATCGTTACTTCAGGAGTGTAGTAAAATCTAGCAAAGTACTTTCAACTGTTATCCACAGGGACGTAATCCAACAGGGCTTTCCAAAAAATGGCGCTGGCAAACACCGACATCCGGAAGGAAGAGAAAAACACTAAGCTCCTTCCACTCACCCAAAAAAAGCCAATCGTAGACCGAGTCTAGAAAAAAGCTGACCACTCAACACGGGAATTTAACCTGCTGGGAGAATTTAACTTCCGGTCATAAATCCACCGCTGCTTTTGCTGCCGCAGGTAACGTGACAAATCACCCTTATATATGGAGCACTGACACACCTCCAAAACCCAACATCGCAAATCAAAATAGCTGTGGCCCATTGACACAGTAAGATACCAATGATTCTTCAGTTCTCTTAGTGTTTAGACAAGATTTATGTTAAAAAAAAAGTCATTTCTTTAGTGCTTGGGACATCTGCCCCACATAAAATAGCAAACAAGGGCACTGGATGACATTGACCACCCCCTCTGTTTGGTATGTAGACTGATGTTTCAACTTATAATTATGACCAGAGACAGGATGACTAAACAGCTGGGTTTCTCACATGATCTGACACATCCATGCAATGGCCACACTTAATATGTCCACTAGACAATGTGGGTCTTCCACTTTCAGCTTGCAAAATATTTGGGCGCAGCAGGTCTGACAAGTTCCTATGTCTTTCTAAGCAATCATCTCTCTACTCTCAGCGATGCATGGATGAAGTAACAGTAGAGGGGGCATGATGCTGCACTATCGGCTGAATCTTCCTTGACTGGGGGGAGTACCGGGTAACAAAGGGGAGAACATTCTCAGTGTGATCCCAGGTCTAATATGATAGGAGACTGTTGCGAGGGTTGAAAAAGGCCCGTTTACATGCTCTACCCACAATCTCCTTAGGGTACCCTCCATTGATAAACTTATCCCTAAATTCTTCTGCCCGTAATCCATATTCCTGGTTAGAACTGCATATCCGTCGGTAATGTAGGAATTTGGCAAAGGGAATACTCATCTTCATGGGATAGGGGTGCATGCTTCTAAATTGCAACAGAATTCCTGTCCAGCCTTTTGCACCTGAACATCTAAGAATGGCACTGATGATTGCTCAAAATGTATCTCAAACTTAATGGTGGGATGACATGAGTTCAAAAACTGGTGAAAGTTGGTCAGTTCATCTAATGTCTCAGCCCAAAGACAAAAAATTTCATCTATATATCGCTTCCAACAGAGCAGGGAGCCATAAAACGGCGACCCATAAACATTTCTCCTCAAAGTGAGCCATGAAGAGATTGGCTACCGTGGGGCAAAAGATGCCCCCATGGCCACCCCAGAAACTTGCTGGAAAAATTAGCCTTCAAAAATAAAATAGTTGCTTTCCATAACTAATGACTTGGTCATCAAAAATTCGGAAGGGATCAGATGAGGGCGAGGACGCCGCTCCAGGAATGCTCTGATAATTTGCATTGCTTCCAGTTGAGGAATTGAAGTACAAAGGGCACAAACATCAAATGGAACTAGCCAGATGGTAGGGTCTACAGTGTCGGCATATTGATCTAAAACTGAAAAAATGGGTGGTGTCTTTAAGGTAAGATGTTACTTCTTTCAGGCAAGGCTGTAAATGCTGATTGATGAACTTGCAGATTCTTTCCAACAATAATCTCTTGCTGATACAATTGGCCTGGGGTGGGGGATGTGTTGTATAAGTTCTTATGAATCTTTGGTAGAAGATAGAAGACAGGGATCTTGTAAATCAGCCCGGTCAGATACTTGTAATATTTCTAGACTTCTTTCCTCCCATAGCTACCTGGCCAGTCATACCCAAGATGGTGTCAGAAGGGTCTTTAATAATGGAATATAGTTGTTACTCTTCAAGAGCTGATTCCGGGCTTCAGTGAGATACTGCAGTCTATCCCACAGCACGATTGCCCCTCCCTTATCTGATCTACTAATAACAATCAAGCAAGTGAGATCCTGCTTCTGCCAACAACATTTTGCTGTCCTTGTACAATCGATCATTCTTTCCAGACTGGACTATTGTAATTACTTCTATCTAAGTCTAACCAATAAAAAATCTTCAAAGACTTCAGTGGATCCAGAACACTGCGGCTAGGTTGATCTTCGCAAAAAGCAAATTTGACCGTGTTTCCCTGCTTCTGTCAAAACATCACTGGCTTCCGGTGATTTCTAGGATTCACTTTAAATGTACCTGCCTAATATTCAAGATCCTACATGGCATTCTTCCTCCTCTAATTCCACTCTCCTGGAATTCTTCGAGACCCGACACTACCAGATCTGCCCACAAACTCAAACTATCTTTCCCCTTGTTAAAAGGTGTCATGTATGCAGGTAAATTAGGGTAATCCCTTTTCTTCAAATTCACTGAGATTTGGAATAACCTCCCTGCCCCGCTGCAGAACCTAGGCACATTCCAATTATTCCGAAAGCATCTGAAAACCTGGCTTTTCTCCAAAACGTAAAGCTATCTATTTAAAATGTAAAGCTAGCTATCCTCTTCATAACCTCTAATTTCTTATGTCCTTCCCTTATTTATTGAATTTATCTGTAAACCGTGCCGAGCTCTATCTTTATGGAGATGATGCGGTATACAAACTTAAGGTTTAGTTTAGGTTAGTCAGATTCCAAATTTTTCAAGCCTGCCACTCTTCTTTCTCAAGATTATTTTTAAACCTGCCCGGAGAAAATTCTATCTTCTCCACATCATTGAGAATAGCTTTTTAAAAAGCAACCAACACTGGATCCTAAGGACCCAGGGGCACCCAGGCAGATTTATTTATCACCACCGACCTGTCTACCCCGATCTATGGGCTGTTCATAATTTGAGTTGTAGTTTGCGCATAAATTTTTCAAGCTCAATCCTGAACTGGAAAGGTTGATGGTTAGAAGTGGGCACAAACGAAAGTCCTTTGTTCAGCACAGCTTCCTCAGTCACTGTCAGTTGATGCTGGGAGATGTTCGCCACAATTGAGTGTCTGGTCTGGGACCATGTTTGAGGCACCTTGCCCCCTCCCCCTGTTCCTACCTTTAGTGTTCGCTGACAGTAGAGTGATGATTGCTTATGAAAGACATAGGAACCTGTTGGACCTGCTGTGCCCAAATATGTTGCAGGCTGAAGGTGGAGAACCTGCACTTTCTAGTGACCATTACATGATGTGTCAGATCATATGGGAAACCCAGGTGTTCATTCATCCTATCTCTGGTCATACTCTTCCCCCTCCCGATTTGCAGTTTTAGGACTTGTGATTTCGATTATTCATGATTTCCTAAAACCGGAATCGCCTCCTTCCCACTTCCCGGACCTCCTTGGACCTTACCTGGTGGTCTAGTAGTCTTTCGGGGCAGGAGCGATCTTCCTACACTCCTGCCCTGTGCAGATCACTCATCCAAAATGGCTACTGTGAGTTCCCATCATATGAACCCATCCCGTGTGGGTTCCATTACCAACTCCTTGTAGAGAATCCAGAATTTCCCTACTTATAGAAGACCCTTGAAGTCAGTTTCTCCCAACAGGTTAAATTCCCGTGTTGAGTGGTCAGCTTTTTTTCTAGACTCGGTCTGCGATTGGCTTTTTTTGAGTGAATGGGAGGAGCTTAGTGTTTTTCTCTTCCTTCTGGATGTCGGTGTTTGCCAGCGCCATTTTTTGGAAAGCCCTGTTGGATTACGTCCCTGTGGATTACAGTTGAAAGTACTTTGCTAGATTTTACTACACTCCTGAAGCAACGATCCAGCGAAACTTGGAAATTTTCCCAGTCGGGTTTAAGATCGACAGGATCCTGTGCAAGCAATTGGACCGAGTTTCTGTACGAAGTTGAAGTCATGCTTGGAAACAGGTAAGTCCTTATATTTTCAACTGTTTCTCTATCTACAGTAGGGTCTAGCTGTGCCTTAACTTTAGGGTTTTCCTTGCGTTGTGGCTGTGTAACCCTCAGGGCAAACCAATTGGAAGTTGCCTGTTTTTTAGCCCTTATTTTTGGGCTGGCACTCGTTACAGGGAATGGAGTTTTTTGCCTGAAAACCCATGAAGTCCAACAGAGGTTTTTTTTCTCTGTACTTGGTTCATGCCATCAGTTGTTGGACTATATTGACTGGTGTTGTTTCTTATCCCTGAATGTACACAGCTCTCGCATGGAACCCAGCTTGCTTTTTGAGGCAGGCTGTTTCTATATATTTATGATTTGTGTGCTCTCCAAGTTATTAAAGTGGTATCAATACATCTTTTGGATCTACTGCAATGGCACAGTTTTGGAAGAGTGGCGTGGGATTCACTGACACCCAGCAGGAGGAAGTACTGCAGGCTCCATCCCTGGGTATGGAAGACACGCCAAACACTGGGTCTGATAAGTGACTACAACTCTTTTCTAAATACAAAGAACTGACCAAATTAGAACTCCACTGTGCTGTTTTAGTGGATTACAGAGGGGCCCTTTCCCTGTTCTGTAAGGGTTGTGTGTGCCTCCTCTTACCTAGTTGGGGTAATTCTATTTCAGGGTTCTTCCTGAGGAGTCCACAAGGTGAGCCTCCTACCCTTCAACTCTGCTTCTTTGGTAGCTCTACGTACGCCCTTCTGGGTGTAAGACAGGGTTCCTTCCTTCAGTTCATCTCTCTTGGGCCTCCTCTGTCCCCGTGGCACCATTTCTGGCTGCATCTTCCTGCTTTGGTTACATTGCGGCTATGGTTCTCCTGTTGGAATGCGATGTGCAGCTTCATCTGCATAGGTACTGGGGCTCCGTCTCTGGATCCAAAATTCAGTTTCTTCAGCCTGGTTGCCTTTAGCTCTGTCTGGCCGCTGCTTTATTTCTGGAAGTGCAGCGTAGCTTCGGATGCCTGTTTGGCTCTGACCTGTCTCTGGTTGTTGAACTCTGCTCCTCTTTTCTCCTAGAACAGCTCCATCTTTGTCTGTAGGGTTCGACTCTGCTGGCCTGTTTACCCGGATCCAGCTTTGGATATAAAGTGCTGCTCTCTTTGACTCTTTGGCACAGGTCCATCTTTGGTTGGCCAGTGTGCCTTCATTTGGCTGTCTGGCATGGCTCCTTCATGAGTTGTGGAGCACGGGTCCACTTGCCTGTTTGACGTGGTTCCATTTTCAGCTTTAGAGTGCAGCTTTACAGCCCTTTTTGGCACAGTTCCATCCTTACAGGTAGTGCATGGCTACGTTGGCCTGTTTGACAGGGCTCTATCTTCGAATGAGCACGGCTACATTCAACTGCTTGGGGCAGTGCCATCTTTGGGATCCAAGGTGGCTCCACTTCCTTGTTTGGCACGGCTCCATCTCTGGATGGGTAGGGCAATTCCACTTGCCTATTTGGCACACCTCCCAATTGGTACAAGGCTACCCTTCAATGTACTATGCACCTCCTCTTGCACAGGTCCATCTTTGAATGTAGTCTACCACTTTGGATGCCTGCCTAGCATGTCTCCATTTTTGGATGAAGACTAAGAACATAAGAATAGCCTTACAGGATTAGACCAATGGTCCATCAAGCCCAGTAGCCCGTTCTCACGGTGGCCAATCCAGGCCACTAGTACCTGGCCAAAAACCCAAGGTTTAGCAATATTCCATGTTACCAATACAGGGCAAGTAGTGGCTTCCCCCATGTCTTTCTCAATAACAGACTATGGATTTTTCCTCCAGGAACTTGTCCAAATCTTTCTTAAAACCAACTACGCTATCCAGAGCTTAACCATTCTCTGAGTGAAAAAAAATTTCCTCTTACCGCTTTGGATGCTTGTCTAACAGGTCTGTTTTCAGATGTGGACCTCTGCTTTAGCTGCCTATGTAGTGCAGTTCCATCTTCAGATGTAGACCACCGATTTGGATGCCTACTTAGGGGTGTCTCCATGTTCAGGTGTATACCAACACACTGCATGCCTTCTTAGCGGGTCTCCATCTTTAGATGTGAACTGTAGTACTGGTTGTTCACTTCTAGCCTCTCCGGATGTGTCTCCTCCTTTCTAGGCAGGCAACGGTTTTGGATTCTTACTGGTCACGTATCTATATCTGGAGGTAGAGCTCCTTTATCTCACCCTCATCACTACATAAGGGGGGGAGGAGCTTCTCTACTTTGGGACACAGCTCCGTTTGAGGATTACTGGACTGTGCACAGCTCCTGTGCAGTCTACTTATGGAGGGCATCTCATGAAGCCCCTCCTTCTTTAGGGGGGGGGGGCAAGTGCGCGTTGCTTCATCAGCATGGCTTCTCCAGCATGGCCGTATTGGTTGGCGGTCTATGGCATTCTTCGCCTTATTGCCCTTGGCCTAATGGCCTGGAGTTGGCATACTCCTTTGCTGCTGGGTCTGGTCAACAGCAAATGTCTGTTGGCCCATCCTTTGACTCTGGATTACAGGTTTTGGTCTATATTCGTTCTCTGCGCTGATGTCTATGTATGTACTATGGATTGTTTGGTTTCATCCCAGTCGTCTGGGTTTATCTGCTGCTGATGACAAGGAAATAAACATTATTTCCTTAGCAACAGCAGCAGATGAATTCAGAGGCCAATGGGATAGCACACATCTACCAGCAGGCGGAGATAGAGAAACTGATTAACAGATGGTCCTATTAGCTGGCACTCCTCCTGTATCTCCAGTATGCTCTATCTCCCAGCAGGTGATGGTCGCTATTCGAATAGCTCCTGGATTGTGGCTGTGACTGGAACTTTATTTTCTCCTGTTGAGGTTTCTCTTCAGTTAGACTACCATTCTGTTTCTCCTGTTGAGATTTTCTCTTCAGTGAGACAGGAGTGTCCGACTGAACGGTGCCAGCTTTAGAGGTTACACCTGGGCCCCCACAGGTCCCTGCCTCACCCTCCCTCCATTGCTAGAGGGTCTGACTGGGTCTCCATTTTTTCTTCTTTCCCTTCTCTTTTTTTTTTTTTTTAAAGGGAGATCACAGTTGCTACATTTTGCTCTGTTAGTGCTGCACAACCAGCTCTAACTGGCTTCAACCGGCCCTAACAACAAGCATGTGAGTATGTATGTGTTTTTTACTGTTGTTTGAACTTCAGGTTCTGTTTGGGAGTCTTAGTACTGTGGGTCCGGTCAACGTATGTTTAAGGCATGGATATTTTATTGAGGCTAAGTTTTACGACTAGAAATCCATTGAGGGAGACGGGACTTTCCCGCCCTTTGCATGCATGCGCTTGGTTTCCTTGTTGGTTACAGCGCGGCAGTACCGGTGCGATTTCATGCTTGCACTTGTACTCCTCGTTGAGTTTCAGTGCAGCAGTAGTAGTCCTGTTTATTCCGAGGCTCTCTTTCGTCGTTGTTTGTCGTGGCCATGTGCAGCTGATTGTGCAGGTGCCGGTTTATAGCAGCGCACATGAGATGGGACATGTTTTTTCAGGCGCTGTGGGAAGTACCACACCGTTCTTCTGGATATTCCCCGAGTCTGATTTTCTTTCTATGCAGGCCGCGGCAGGATAAATTTTGCGGGGCTTGAATCCGACTATGTTTCTAGGAGCGTTGATGCAGCAACCACGTTTCAGTGAGAAGCAGGCATGTGCTTGGGTCTCCGGCGATGGCGGAAGAGCTGCAGCGTTCCAGTAGTTTATTTACAGCTGACTTTGGTCAGGGTATGCCACGGCTTCTCTCCTTTCCGGTTCAGACAAGTTGTACGTGTTTCACCAGCTTTGGGACAAGCTTGGGCAGATTTATATGTCTATGTCTGTGTTCCTGCTGTATTCCCTTGAAGAAAGCTGCTAGTTTAATCGGACTCTGGGGGTTAGCCCTCAAGGGGATTACCAGAGAGACTCTGACCTGTGCTAGGTCACCCAGTCTCGGTTTGTATCCGGACTGGGTCGACACGGCAACTCACGGCACGGTGAGATCAGCAGTATGTTAGTGCCCTGTATTTCACACAGGTATCTCGTTGTCTCTCTTGGGGTCCCTGCAAATTGAGCCTTTGGCTGTTGGTAACTGTCCTTATTTGGGCCTCTGTGCTGTGCTACATATGTCTAGTAGTGGCGTAGGATATATATGCCTAAAGTAGTACTAATAGTTTCCAAGTTCGGGCTGTCTCTGTGGGCATAATGACACTTCATACCTTCCTGCGGCCAGGACTCTCTTTCTCTATTTCTGAGGGGGCCTGGACTTCAGATTTCCATGCTTATCACGCTGGTTTCTCCTGTCGCCATCTTCTCATGGCACATGCTAGACGGACCCGATGACCAGACAGGAAGGGCTGTGCAGCTCCTTCTAACCAGGAGCCAGTTACCTATTCTATCAAACCCATGGAGGAGCATGCGCTATATGGCGGTTAGCCTCATCCCTGAAGCTCTCATTAGCGATGTGAGCTTTGTCTGATACCTGTTAGGATGCTGTTGTTTTCCACGGGGCGGTAGATGCAGCATCTTGATTGCATCTAGTACGTATTCACTTTAGCCCGCAGGGACAGATAGGGAAAAATGCTCGAGTACCTGAATAAATTCATGTAAACCGTTCTGAACTCCCCTGGGAGAACGGTATAGAAAAATTGAATAAATTTAAAAAAAAAATATTTTGCTCACGTTGCATGGAGTTAGTACTGTTTTCATTGTTCCAGTATACTCCTCTTTACATTGCGAAACTTGATTTTTCCTAGGAGAATTTCTTTCTTCTTACAGATCCTGCCGTTCCCTGACCTTCTGCACTTCATTCTGAGGGGATCTTGATTTCTTCCAATGACTCTTCAGGCTTTCTCATGAGGGAGAAGACGCTATAATGTCAGGTCAGGGGGCTGTGAACATTTTTCAGGATGCTTGCAACTTTGCATCCTACTCAGGTTTCCGGTTCATTCTTGGAGTCTCTATTAGAGAATGACACGAGGAAAAAATCTGTCCCCGTCACTGCCCCGTCCCCGTCCCACCGTCCCCTTCACCGCCCCCGTCACCGGCCCACCGGCCCCTTCACCGCCCCGTCACCGGCCCACCGTCCCCTTCACCGCCCCGTCACCGCCATTCCCTTCACCGCACCGTCACCGTCACTGCCATCCCATTCACCGCCCCGTCATCATAGCATCCATATAAGCCTTAGTACTGCAATATTTAGCTTATTCCTTCCTTATAAATCAAAGTTCTGGCTGCTGAACTAGAGAAAGAGATGTTCAGCTGGCAGGGCTTTGTTTATAAATTTTTATCAACACAACTAATATACTACTTTATCCTAAAGCAAAAAAAAAAAAATAATTTTTTTTTTCTACCTTTGTTGTCTGATTTCTGCTTTCCACATCTTCTCATTCAATTCCTTCCATCCATTGTGTGTCTTCTCTCTGCATCTTCCATTTGCTGTTACTGTGCCTCTCCCTTCACCCCCCCTCAATTGGTCTAGCACCCATTTTCTTCCCTCCGCTCCCCCATAGTCTGGCAACTGTCTTCTTCCCTTCCAGCATCTTCTCCCCACTCTGTCTTCCATATTTCCCTTCAGACTCTGTTCCTCTCTACCCTCTTTCAATGTCTGTTCTATTCCTTTCCACCACTACCCTTCCCTCCCTCCTTTACCATCTGTTCCTTTCTACCACCCTTCAGCTCCTCTCACGTGACCTATCTATCTACCTCCCTCCCTCTTATTTTCATGGCACGTTACAATGTAATTTGTGCAAGCCACTGGAGCCTTCGAGCTCGGTCCCTGTCCCATCCCCACAAACCATCTCGCTTCTGTGTTCCTATTTTCCCCATTTCTAATATCTCCCCTATGTATCTGGCACTGCCCCCCCCCCGTGTCCATATACCATCCCCATGGCATGTCCCCTTTATGTCTCTGTCCCTATGCCCCCATGCACATAATTTCCCCTCTTTCTGTTACCTTCCTGTGTCCAGATTTCCCCTATCTTCCTCTTCCATACCAGTGTGTCTCTTCTTTTCAACCCCATCTAGCTTCTTTCCCCGCCCCCCTGCTTCCAGCATCTGGCTCACCTGCCTGTCCTCCCCTTTCTTTCCTGCTGTGGGTTTCTTTCTTTCCCTCTTCATCCACTTGGCCCAGAATCTTTTCCCCTTTCACTCCCTCCTTCCTAGTGTGAGCTGGGAACAGGCGCGGTCCAGCAGCCTCCACCCGCCCGTTCGCAGCATTCAGCCAGCTCCCTCCCTCTACCTCACCTTAAATTCCGAGTTCGCCGGCTTTCTTTTTCGCCGAGCCGCACGCTTTCAAAAAGCCGCCCACGCGCGGCTGCTCAGTTGTTCAATCTTCTGCTCTGATGCAACCGGAAACAGGAAGTTGCAGCAGAGAAGATTGAAGAACTCCAGCAGCTGCGTGTGTGCGGCTTGGCGAAAAAGAAAGCTGGCAAACTCGGAATATAAGGTGAGGTGGAGGGAGGGAGCTGGCTAAACGATGCGATCGGGCGAGTGGGGGCTGCTGGACCGCGCGATCCTTGATTGCCTCACTGCAGAGACAAGACCATTCACTGCTCCACGGTGTATGAATGGCCACAACCACTGACCCACAAGCTTTGCTTTGAAGAATGCTGGTGTAGGTTCTAGGATCCATGTTGCTGACTCCACTGGGAACTTTGGCTTGCTTTCCCATTATAATGCTACAGCAGTTGCTTTTGTTCCGGTGGTTCCTGGTATCTCAGGGCTCCAATTATTTGGTAGGCTCCTCAAGCATCACTCTGTATGATTTGGTGGCTCAGCGGGATTTCTCTTTTCAAAGGCATGCCTCGGTCTTTGCTGGACTAGCTCATGGCCACCAATAATCCCGGGCTGTTGGGTTGGGGGGCTCGGTGCCTCCCATCCTCAGCTCCAGGAGTCTGGTCTTAAGAGGCGATTCAGTACTTGTTCATTCTTCTACTCTGGAGCATGGTCAGGCTACTGTTTCTGGAGCTTCAGACCATTCTTCTGGAATGACGCTGATGGTCTTTTCAATCAGTATTATGATGGGGGTATTTCTCTACAGCCTGGGCAGTAGGTGATGTACTCAGTTGGCAGGTAAAGTTGTGGTTCTACTTCAGTGAGTGGACCCTCGTCGTCTTCTTCTGTTGGCAGATCATTTTATGGGTCAGGAAAAGAGTTTGGATAGACTTTCTCTCCGCGAAATCTATGCATGCCCCGTTTTTTGTATGTTACAGTGTACAGCGCTGTGTACGCTCTAGAAATTGTAAATGTTAGTACAGTACTAGTGAAATCTTCTACATCCTGGATATTGAGAATTTTGGCTCAGGCATTCCAACTCTTTTTATGGAAGTGAGATCTCCTGGAACTAGACCTCATGGCCTCGTCTCAAAATTTTAAGCTTCCTAGCTTCTTCAGCGGGCATAGGGAGTGGGAGTCAGAGGGGGTAGCAGCGTGGCTTCTTTCTCGCCTCTGGTTTCTCTTTTTTCAGTGTTTTCCCCTGGCTGATGATGGTTTGGATTTGCCATCTCAAGCTCGCTTTCAGGGCACAGTATTTGTAGAATCTCTGGATTGGCTGCGCCTTCCTTGCTATGCGGATCTGATGAGTCTTTCGACAACCGGACTGTTGAGTTTCCTGGTATCTTTGGATTTGCTCACCTAGGGTCCGATCAACATGGATATTCGTACTACTTTGGTATTGCGACCTAGCTTTTAAAAGTCATGGCTGACATGTAAGGGTTATGCAAAGCAGGTTATTTCTTCTCTTATCCAGGCGATACAGACGTCTTCACCTGTGGCTTCTGCTTTCTTTTGGAGGTTTTTTCTTTCTTGGGTACTTCTCAACATTTGCACCCTTCCAGAGTTCTTTTTTGGCACAAGTGTATTGCCAAGGGCTTAACATTCAATTCCCTTCAGCTTCAAGTGCCATTCTTAGCTTGTTACAAGGGCTAGGTATATTGCTCTTCGATTACTTCTCAGCTTCATGTAGTTCCTAAACGGAGTACGGTATATTTGTACACTTCTTAAAAAGCCCTGTCCGGAGTACAATCTTAAGGTACTACTTCGCAGTTTACCGATGGCTTCTTTTCATTCTTGTCTTTTGAGACTCTAAAGGGCTGTGCCGTTGAACACGGGGTTTCTTGTGGCCATGGCTTCAACTTGGCAGTTTTCTGAGTTGCAGACCTTGTTTGGCTGGGATTCCTATTTCTGATTTATAAAATCTGGGGTGTCAGTTCGGATAGTACCACAATTTCTTTCTAAGGAGGTGTCATCCTTTCTTTTATGACTCTCTCTTTTCCTTCCTTCTTCCTGGAAGGAGAAATTGGGAGACGTGCTTTTATTCACTGCATTTTTTGAAAGTGCATAGCGTTTTCGGCAAGCTAGGTTTCTAACGATTTTTAGTTGTTTAGATCACCTTTTTGTATTCTTCACGGGACGCCTCAAACGTATGGTGGTGTCCAAAGCTTCCATCGCTCGATGGGTCCACAAGGACATTCTTTACACTTGCTTGATGGCAGGAAAGCGGTTGGCGAAAGAACTTCATGACCATTCCGCCAGAGCGATGGCTACTTCTTGGACTCTGTCCAGAAGTTTTTTTCCTTGGAGGAGTTTTGTCTCGCGGCTACTTGGTCTTCCGAGAGTGCTTTCTCTCAGCATTACTGGTTGGATGTGGGGGCACATGCGGTAGATGCATTTAGTGCTTCGGTTGTTGCGGAGGCGGCTTTTGCTTCCCACCCAGATTGAGGATTACTTTGCTACATCCCATTGGTCTCTGGATTCATCTGCTGCTGTTGCTAAGGAAGGAAAAATTATGTTCTTACCTGTTAATTTTCTTTCCCTTAGACGCAGCAGATGAATCCAGAGCCCCACCCTTTCTGGATATTGTCTGTCGTTTTTTTCTTTTCCAACTTTAGAAGTTTGTTGTTATTGATGGTTGTATTCTATATTATTTCCTTTTGAGATTTGTTATGGGAAATAAGTTTTTTACATGCTATGCCTATGGATGGTTACGGATACTTGGGCAAGGATCTATACTGGAGATATAGGAGGAGTGTCAGCCAATAGGACCACCTGTTAATCAGTTTCTCTATCTCCGCCTGCTGGTAGATGTGTACTATCCCATTGGTCTCTGGATTCATCTGCTGCATCTAAAGGAAAGAAAATTAACAGGTAAGAACATAATATTTCCATATCTTACCTGATAATGTTCGTTGCTCTTTAAGAATTGGACTTGGGGATTACATTACATTATTACATTAGATATTTCTGTTCCGCCATTACCTTGCAGGTCAAGGCGGATTACAAAAGAGATAAGAACATAAGCATTGCCCCTGCCGGGTTAGACCAGGGGTCCATCGTGCCCGGCAGTCCGCTCCCGCGGCGGCCCCCCAGGTCCATGACCTGTAAGTGCTCCTAACCTACAACTTCCATACCCTGTTCGCTTAATGTCCAGTGAAGTAACCCTGCTATCCCCTTTGCCTCTTAAGTGCATTGAACAGGTGTGAGGAGAGAGTTCTTGACTACCAGGCTTCTTCGTTGATGGATTGAAGAAAAGCAATCATGTTAGTCCCTACTACAGATTGCTGCATTGGTTACCAATGGAGGCACGAATAATGTTCAACTTCTCTTGTATTTGTTTTAAGTTGGTTTGGGAAATAGCCCCTACCTATCTCTTACCTCATTTTGTGCTTCTCATCCCCACTAGGATAACCAGAAATTGTAATCTTTTTGCCTATTCAAGGATCACTGGCTGTAAATACAGGTCCTTTCTGGATAAAACTTTCATGTTTCATGCAAGTAAACAGCAGTCTTGGTTAGGCAATTACATCAATGGAGCCAGGTTGACTTATGGTGCATTTCGGAAAGAAATTAAGACTGCATTGTTTGACAGATTTATCTCTTAAATAGATACTGACTATTCTTGAGAAACACTGTACTTTTACTATTTGTATTCTGTAATTCGCTGATTGTCCAGTTCTCTTCAGTGTAAACCGCCTAGAAGTCGTAAGATCGTGGTGCTATAGAAGAATAAAGTTATGTTATTATGTTATGCTTTGTCATGAGAAATACCGAAATACCAGTGAGCCAACCATCATATACAATACAATTTTTATTTATATACCGTAAATACCTCAATGAAGTTCACTGCAGTTAACATAACAAGAATTGGAGTCAATGTTCAGAATTACAATCTAAAAGCAACATAAATTAAAACAGATGAAATTACCCCTTTTAACACATATTCATTAAACAATTACGTTTTCAAAGACTTCTTAAAAATCTCATAATTACTCATTATATATGGCAGAGTTCAACTTTGGGCTAGATTCACTAAGGACACCTTTGCGACCTGACTTTCCTCTGACCCGATTCACTAACCTCGTGGTCGATCATCCCCCGATCCGTGCAAGCAAATGAGGGGAAACTGCATATAAAGTAGGCAGGCAAAGTTTCACTACAACACACTGGAACACCGACTGGTCTGGCTGATCAAGAAACAAATGACTGCTGGAGACCAGTTGCACACGTCCTTTCCGACTGCATCTCCTGCTCTCTGCCCCGACTCGCCTGCTCTCTGCCCCGATCACTGCCCTACTTCTGCCTTGCCTCGACTCTCCTTGCCTTCCCCGCAGTGCGAGCCTGTGGTTTTAACCCATGGGTTAAAACCATATGCTGGCGAGTTAAAACCATGGGCTCGCAAAGTATAAGTAAAAAAAAAAGTCGCTGCTCTGTAAGCATGCGCAGACCATCTACAGATGACCCTTTATCTCCGCCTACTGGTAGGTGGATAGAGAACCGCCTTCATTACATGTCACATTTTAGACTCCTGGGGCAGGCCCTTTGTGGGCCAAAACACGTTCGTATCGAGTCCATCTTAATAAAAGAGACTGAACACTAATTGTGTGCTAAAGGAATGAACATTATCAGGTGATATGCAGTATATAATGTTTCTTTGTGTGAAGAAATATTTTTTCCGGTCTGTTTTAAATTTACTGCTTAGTAGCTTCATCGCATGCCCCCTAGTCCTAGTATTTTTGGAAAGAGTAAACAAGCGATTCACATCTACCCTGCTTCCTCTTCAAAAGGCTTGGATCCCAATATCAGGTCCTAATGCTCAAAAGCTTTCAGTGCTCATAAGACTCATTAAATCTGTCTTACTGGCATAGAAGTTCCTCAAAAGGGTTTTTGGGGGCTGTTACTGATCCTTGTAGCAGCCACTGAGAACCCTATGCAAATGCATTACAAGGAACTCATTAGTATTTAATTGAGTATTTGTAATGAACAAAGGGGAACGTTCCCCTCCCCCTTTTTCCTGCAGGTCTGGACTTGACAGTAGTTGTTGTGGAAATGTTTTGAGTGTATGTCCTGCACACTAAAACTTTTTTTTTTTTTTTTTTAATTTTTATTAAACCCACCCAAACAGCTTTCCCCCCTTTCCAGTAAAAGGAGGAGGAACTGTGCCTGACATTTATTTTATTATTTATATACCACTTATATCTTAAGTCAGGGGTGCCCACACTTTTTTGGCTTTGAGCTATTTTTAAAATGACAAGTCAAAATGATCTACCAACAAAATTTAAAAAAACACAAAGCACACTCTACGCAGAGAAAATGTTAATTATCATTTATATTCGGGTTTTTTATTTCAAAGAGGTCAAGGCAGATGACTTTAAAATATGCAGTCACCTCAGTAACAACCAGGGCTGTGGAGTCGGTAGATAAATGTTCCGACTCCTCAGTTTTTTGTACTTCTGACTCTGACTCCAACTCCAGGTACCCAAAATTTCCTCCGACTCCGACTCCACAACACTGGTTAATTTTCAGATCGTTAAAATGGAATGTCAAGTTGAGAGAAATGAGCATTTTCGACACCACCTTCTTTTTGCTTTTAATCAAGGTTCTAAGGCCACAGAAGCTGCTCGCAACATTTGTGCTGTGTATATAGTGGGTGCTATAGCTGAAAGAATCGCTCGTGATTGGTATGCCAAGTTCAAAAATGGAGTCGGTAGATAAATGTTCCGACTCAGACTCCTCAGTTTTTTGTACTTCTGACTCCGACTCCAGTTACCCGAAATTTCCTCCGACTCTGACTCCTCGACTCCGACTCCACAGCCCTGGTAACAACTATACAAAATAGACAAATATACCCCCTCCTCTATTACTAAACTGTGATAGCGGTTTTTAGTACAGGGAGCTGCGCTGAATGCCCTATGCCTCGACGTTCATAGGCTCCCTGCTGTCGCAATTTAGTAAAAGGGGGCCATAGTGCAAAATATAGACAGCAGTTATAAATTTGGACACATTTTGATTACTAAATTTAAAATAAAACCATTTTTCCTACCTTTGCTGTCTGGTGATTTCATGAGTCTCTAGTTGCACGTCCTTCTTCAGACTTTAAATCCAATACAGTGGAATCTTGGTTTACGAGCATAATTCGTTCCAGAAGCATGCTCGTAAACCAAATTACTCGTATATCAAAGTGAGTTTCCCCATAGGAAGTAAGGGAAACTCGCTTGATATGTTCCCACCCACCCCTCGAGACCAGCGGCGCTGCTACCTCCCCCCAAACAAACCGGCATCACCCCCGTGAACCGGCACCACCCGCCTGAACAGCATTCATCCTTACTCCATCTGGCACCGGCATGCAGCCCACAGGACATGCCAGTGAAAGAAGTTCCTGCCTCTTGCCTGGCCTTGAGCATCTGCACATGCTTGGAGAGAGCGAGAACCAGAAGGCCTTGAGCATGCGCAGATGCTCAAGGCCCAGGCAAGAGGCTCTTGCACCGGCATGTCCTGTGGGCTGCGTGCCGGTGCCAGATGGGGTAAGGCGGGCGGTGCCGGTTTGTGGAGGGGGGGTGCTCGAAAATCCAGTCTGCTTGGTTTGCTAGACAAGATTTGCGAGAATGTTTTGCTTATCTTGCAAACCACATTACTCGCAAAACGAGGTTTGACTGTATTTATTTCTGCCTTTTTTTTCTTTCTGCCTCTCCTCCAGACCTCATTCCATTCCCCAACCAACATCTCTCTATCCCTCCATGAGTCCAACTTTTCTTCCTCTCTTCCTGCCCCCTCCCCTCCTCTCGCTTGCTCTATCGCTCTCTCACTTGTTCTCGATCTCGCTCTCTCTCGCTCCCTCTTCCCCCCCCCCCAGCCACCACTGTTGATTTCTCCTTGCTTCCCCGACGCCAGGAGCATACAAGCGCTGGGCCCACAAGCCTTTCCCCCCCCCCGACGACAATTCTGATGTCAGAGAGGAAGTTCCGAGTCAGCCTGGCAGCGATTGATTGGCCCAGAACTTCCTCTCTGACATTGAAGGGGGTTGGAAGGCTGTGGGCCTGGCGCTTGTACGCGCCTGGCCTGGCGTTGGGGAAGCAGGGAGAACAGAATGCAAAGGCAACGCAAGTCTATCGCGGCCCCATCCCAGGCTCCGCAATACACTCGCGTTGCCTTTGCGATGTACTGGTTGATCGCAATCGACCTTTTAGGCAACGCTGTCCTAACTGGTTTACATTCTGGTACTTTTATCATATTGACCTATCTGTCCTGGTGGTCTCAAACTCTATCTAGTGTACCTGGGGCAATGAGGGGATTAAGTGACTTGCCCAAGGTCACAAGGAGCAGCGAGGGATTTGAACCCACAGTCTCGGGGAGCTGAGGCTGTAGCTCTAACCCCTGCGCCACACACTCCCATCTGCTCAGAAGAGCAAAGGTAGGCACAGTTCTTCCCCCTTCTCTGTCAACAAAACACCACAACTCTTCTCCCCTGCTTGCAATCAGCTGACTGGCACTGAGCTGCGAGCAGTTGAACAGGCAGGGGAGGAAAGAGCCATGACCATTGGTGTCAGCATGGAGATGCGATCGGCTGATCCGGCACTGCTGATCGGGGCTCTTCTCTTTTCACCTGCTGGCTCAGCTGATCATGGCTCCAGTTCCAGTCAGCTGATTTCAGGCAGGGGAGAAGAGTTGTGTGGGTTTTTGTTTTGTTTTTTTGCACAGTGGGATAAGAGAAGGAGGAAGAGCAGTACTTAGTAATGCTTCCTGATTCACCAATTCAAATTCATTTGAATCAATTTGTTTTCTGAAAAAAATCGGACCCACTGATTCAGTGAGTCTTGACATACCTCTGGGGTCTCCTAAAGCAGCAGCCACGATAGCAGTGGCCGGCCAGAAGAGGAAGCACTCTGAACAGGCTTCTCCTGTCCTGTCCTGCTGGGGCTTTCCCTCTGCCGCGTCGCTGATGATGCAGCAGAGGGAAGCCCAGGAGGGGCAGGCCAGAAGCAGCCTGTTCACCACACTGTCTCTGCCTGCCATCCACCACTACCACTGCTGCTGGTTTGGGAGACCCGAATGTATGTCTGATCTCAACAGTGATGTTGGGGGCGGTCATGAGGTGCACAAAGGGATAGGAGGGATGGAAAGCTGCTGCACAAGGGGATAGTTTATAGTTTATTAAAATTTGATTAAATGCTTTACATAAAACTTCAAAGCGTTTTACAATAAATCTAAAAAAAAACAACCCCAAAACAAAACCAGATACAGTACAGGACAGACTGACTTAGAGGGCGCATCCCACCTCGTGGTCCTCAGTTCAAATTTTTCCGCGGAGCAAGAAAGCCCTGTGGATCTGAGCTCCTGTGTTTTTGCCTTCTAGCTGCCGCGTTTAGTTGTTTTTCCCTTCGAATTAGTTCGCGGTGCTCTTTTCCTTTCGTTTCTTTTAAAAAAAAAAAAAAAAAGTCTTTCGTTTTTCGTCGGGTTCCGGGGGCTCCCGGAAGCCGTGGCCGCGGGACGCCGGTACGTTCCCGGCCTTCTTCTTTTTCTTCGTGGATGTCCCGTCCTGTTACGGGATTCAAAAAGTGCAGCCGGTGTGAGAGGTTGCTTTCCATCACTGACCCTCACCGGTGGTGCATTGTCTGTCTTGGGCCCGAACATCCGACAGACTCGTGTGATCGCTGTGCTACCTTCCAAAACAGGGCCCTCCGTCGCCGTAAGGCAAGAATGGCCGAATTGTTCGCCATCGACGCGCCGCCTAAGGCCTCGACGTCGGCCTCGGCTTCGGCCCCGGCCTTGACCTCGGCCTCGGCGTCCTCGGGGGCCTCGGCCTCGCCTCGGCCCTCCTCCTCGAAGGCGTCGTCAGTGAAGCAAGCTTCGGGTAAGTCCTCTGTTCCATCCCCTTCAGCAAAGAAGCCATCCTCGAGTCAGGCCAAGGCGGGTGGGTCGACCCCGGCCCCGCATCGGACCTCGACTCCGCACACCCCGAGGGAATACTCGAGACCGAGGTCGCCCTCCAGGGAGTGTGCCCCGGACTCGGAACTCCCCACCTTTGTGGGGATTCCGGCCTTCCAGGATCTCCTCCGAGCTCTGATCTCATCGGAGCTGTCGGGAGCCCTGGAAGTGTTGCAGCGTGCTGCGGTTCCGGCGGCCTCGACCTCGGCCTGGACGCCTTCGGTCTCGGAGGCCCCGGCCTCGGCTCCCTCGGGAGCCCCGGCCTCAGCGACCTCGGTCCCGGGTACTGGGACCCCGTTCACCTCGGTCTCGGCCCCCCCCCGGACCTCGACCTCGGGGGAACCCCCTGAGCGGAGTGTAAGGCCCAAAGAAAAGTTGCGCAGAGTGCGCCGTCTTTCCTCCTCTTCCTCCGGGTCTTCCAGACACACCTCGCCCTCGACGCGACCTCGGACGGGGCGTCGATCGAGGAAGTCTAAGCGGCCCCGAGGCTCGCCTCGGCGCGACCGCTCCTTGTCGTTCGGGGGCGAGGCGTTGCAGGTGTCGGAGTTGCGCCTCGACAACCCGAGGCTCCTCCGCTCACCCCATGGGAAGTCTTCCCGGGCCGCCTCACCGAGGAAACGGGAGAGTGTCCCACGAACCCCGGGGTCCTCACCCAAGGGTTCTGCGAGGAGGACAACTTCCCCTTCCCCCTCGAAGGCCCTCGAGAGGGGATCCTGGGATTCGGGATCGGTTAGGGATCCTCATTATTCCCATGAGGCCTCCCCCCTCTCCTCGGTGGGGCGGTCGAGAACCCCCTCTCCCCAGGCTAGGCCGTCCTCATTTTCATCCTTCGTTCAGGACATGGCCCAAGCCCTGGGGATTGATCTGATGGTAGGCTCTCGATATTCCAAAGAGTTTTTGGAGGAACAGGACCTCCCCATTCTTCCGAGGGAGGTGCCTAGACTCCCTCTCAACAGTGTCCTTCTGCAAACCTGGCTGAAGAACTTGTCAAACCCTCTTACAGTCACGTCTGTGCCTTCAAAAATGGAATCAAAGTATAGGACGATTCCCCCTAAAGGGTTCGATAAGGCGCAGCTCTCACACCAGTCTCTTCTGGTGGAGTCTGCTCTTAAAAAATCACAGCCCTCACGGGTTTCTGCGACGGTTCCACCAGGCAGGGAGGGGCGGACCCTGGACAAGTTTGGCCGCCGCCTCTATTCAAATTCCCTGATGGCCACCAGGGTTCTAAACTACGCCTTCACCTTTTCCTCCTTTTTGCGTGGGATGGTGAAGGACCTTCCTCAATATCGGAACTCGTTACCGGACTCCCAAAGAGCAGGATTCGACAAGTTTATGTCCAACCTGTCTCAATTGCGGTTGTACCTATTCCATGCAGTGTACGACGCCTTTGAGCTGGTTTCGAGGGTGTCGGCCCTCGCGGTGGCCATGCGCCGCTTGGCCTGGCTTCGCACCCTCGACATGGACCCAAACCTGCAGGAACGCCTGGCAGACTTGCCTTGTGTGGGGTCCGAGTTATTCGACGAGTCATTGGATGCGGCGACCAAGCGCTTGTCGGAACAGGAGCGCTCTCTAGCTTCCCTGGTCCGACCCAAACCTAGGCCCCCGCCGCAGAAACCCTTTCGGCCTCCGCCGCGCCGATACCCTCAGAAGTCGACCCCGGCTTTCTCGAGACCGCCTCCGAGACGTCCGTCTCAGCGAGGCAGAGGGGGACAACCCCAAGCCCCGGCGCAGGGCCCTTCTAAGCCAGCGCCTTCCTTTTGACGGGATGAGCGGACGGGGCGGGTTCCCCTCCGCACTTTCTCAGGAACCCCTTCCTATCGGGGGCCGTCTTCGGTTCTTCCGGGAGGCATGGACCGGGATTACCTCAGACGCTTGGGTGCTCCGGATCGTCTCCGAGGGCTACTCGCTCAACTTTGTGTCCTCGCCGCCGGACAGTCCCCCAAGTTTAGTCCCCTGCCTATACACATTGTAGTTCCTCCCACTTCCCTTTTTGTTTTTTTGTGACTGTTTACGCATTTTTTTCGTATTCATGTCTTTTGTTCCTAAATTCATTGATTGTTTTTCCCTTATTTTAAATTGTACATTGCTTTGAATTCTTGATAATGCAATTTAATCAAATTTTAATTAAACTTGAAATGTGAAACCTTGTCAAACGGGCAGGAGACCCTGGTGAACGAGTTAATGACAAACAGAAACCAGAGCCTGAGACCAACATGATTTGAATAATAAAATGACCATATGACAACTAAAGAAATCAAAACAGTTCTATTCAAAAAACACGTCCTTACTTACTAATCTCCTCCCACTCGTACATGCTTTCTCCCCTGTGAATAACAAACTAGTCAATTCCTCGAATCATACCAACCAAAAAATATCCAGACCGCTAAATAAGCATCTACCACATGTATCCAATAAACTTATCCCTTCAGTGTTAGGTTATCCTCCTCAGCTACCCGAATATATTGTTATTCTCCACTGTTTCCTGTAAGTACTTGAATCTTTACTATATAATTCCATCGGATAAATACAGATATCCTCTAATTTGTAACTATCAACTGTATCATGTAATGTACATGAATCTTTGTTATACAATTCTCTCGGTAATGTCCAGATGTCTTCTAATTTGTAATCCGCTTAGAACCGCAAGGCACAAGCGGAATAGAAATCACTAATGTAATGTAAAGGTAGAAAAAATATGGGCTGGCTCTTTTTACTAAGCTGCGTTAGGGCATTAATGCGCAGAATAGTGCCAGCATTGAGCTGGCGTTAGATCTAGCTGCATAGCACGGGGTTAGCATGCACTAATCTGCGTGCGCTAAAAACGCTAGCGCACTTTAGTAAAAGGAACCCTATGTCGGGTTTTAAATCTGTATCTTGGCAGAGCTGACGTTAGACAGCATGTGTGAGCTAGGACCTAAAGAAAGTGGAAGTCTCGTTTGATTTTTTGTTTACACCACAGCGCTGGCATGGTGTTGAAGAGGGCAAAGGGGGGTGGGGTAGGTGAAGAGGCTACAAAATAAACCTACAAGGACATTTGAAAAAAATGGCCAATTGGGCAAGAAAAGTGAATTGAATTGCAAAATGAATTCAATAGGCCATATTGAATCAAATCAAATTTTTTTCCCCTGAATCGGGCACAGGTCTCTCCCCCTTTTACCAGGGCTGCTCCATACAAATAGTATGCATATCATTTGCATGCTATTTGTTCTGTGCATCATAGGTGAAAAAAATCACTCCCGACTTAGTATTTATTAGTGTGGTGTTGGAGCTTTGAGCATCGGGGTCTCAGTGTCAATTCTCAAGGCATCTGTTCCTCACCTTGTAGTAGCAACCTCTGCTGCTGCTGCAGCTTCTTCTGCTCCGTAGTCCACATTCAGGTTTACTGGGGATTCCTGGCGTCTGTTGGTGGTGGGATTGGGACTTGTATACCACCATTTTGTAGTTTTACAACCACACTTAAAGTGGTTTACATACAGGTTCTTCAATATTCACTCCTTCACCTTGATGATTGAGCCTCTCAGAATTGTTACTGAGACCTCTAGCAGTACTACCATCTTTATTGCCATGACAGGCTCCTGAAAAAATTAAAGAGTCATGGGATAGATGGCAAAGTTCAATTGTGGATTAGGAATTGGTTATTGGATAGAAAATACAGGGTAGGGTTAAATGGTCATTTTTCTCAATGGAGGAGAGTAAATAGTGGAGTGCCGCAGGGGTCTGTACTGGGATCGGTGCTATTTAATTTATTTATAAATGATCTGGAAATTGGAACGACAAGTTGAGGTGATAAAATTTGCAGATGACACTAAACTGTTGTTAAAACGCATGTGGATTGTGAAAAATTGCAGGCGGACCTTAGGAAATTGGAAGACTGGAAGTCCAAGTAGCAGATAAAATTTAATGTGGATAAATGCAAAGTGATGTACATTGGGAAGACTAACCTGAATGTCCCTGGTGCAACCTCATTTGGAGTATTGTGTTAAATTCTGGTCTCCTTATCTCAAGAAAAATATAATGGACCAAGATGGTAAAGGGGATGTAACTCCTCTCATATGAGGAAAGACTAAAATGGTTAAGGATCTTCAGCTTGGAAAAGAGATGGCCAAGGGGAGATATGATTGAAGTCTACAAAACCCTGAGTGAAGTAGAACGGGTACAAGTGGATTGATTTTTCACTCTGTCAAAAATTACAAAGGCTAGGGGACATTCGATGAAGTTACAGGGATATACTTTTAAAACCAATAGGAGGGAACTTTTTTTCACTCTGAACACGTTGCCAGAGGATGTTAAGAGCGAATAGCATAGCTGGTTTTAAGAAAGGTTTGGACAAGTTCCTGGAGGAAAAGTCCATAGTCTGTTATTGAGAAAGACACAGGGGAAGCTACTGCTTGCCCTGTATCAGTAGCATGGAATATTGCTACGCCCTTGGGTTTTGGCCAGGTAGAACTGACTTGGATTGGCCACCTTGAGAATGAGCTACTGGGCTTGATGGACCATTGGTCTGACCCACTAAGGCTATTCTTATGCTGCTGATGGTATGTTTAAACTTTGAAGATAATTTAGTCATAATGGCAACCAGTGCAAGGAGATAAGATGAGCCCTCCCCCTTCCCCCTCCCCATATCAACATATCCACAATGAGTATGCTTGAGTGAAATTGGCATACCTTGTGCATATTCACTTTGGATATTTGGACTTGGACTTTAATTTTTCTGAAAATTCAAATGGATTGAGGGATCTTGTAAACAGGTTTAATAAACTGTAGTAGACTATGAATCCGATACATGCATTCTCTTCCATGAACACAAGTTAGAGTACCGTATTTTCGCGGATATAACGCGCACCGTTGTAAAACGCGCACAGGGGTATAGCGCGCATAAATCACGAAGATATGTAAAAAAACTTTTCTATACCGCGCTCAGGCATATAACGCGCATGCTGCCCGACTCTCCTCTGGCCACCCCGACTCTCCTTTCGCTCTCCCCGACTCTCCTCTGGCCACCCCGACTCTCCTTTCGCCCTCCCCGACTCTCATCTGGTTGCCCCGACTCACCCTGACTTTCGGTGCACTGCCCCGACTCTCCTCTGGTTGCCCCGACTCACCGTTCACCCGCCCTGACTTTCGGTGCACTGCCCCGCCTCTCCGTGCCTGTCCCCCTTGAAGTCCTGTCCCCCTTGCAGGTCTGCCTGTCCCCCTTGAAGATCTGCCTGTCCCCCCTTGAAGTCCTGTCCCCATCCTGAAAGCCTGATGCCCCCCCTCGACGTCCGATTCTTCTCCCCCCTCGGCAGGACCACTCGCACCCCCACCCCGAAGGACCGCCAACTCCCCGACAATATTGGGCCAGGAGGGAGCCCAAATCCTCCTGGCCACGGCGACCCCCTAACCCCACCCCGCACTACATTACGGGCAGGAGGGATCCCAGGCCCTCCTGCCCTCGACGCAAACCCCCCTCCCTCCAACGACCGCCCCCCCCAAGAACCTCCGCCCGTCCCCCAGCCGACCCGCGACCCCCCTGGCCGACCCCCACGACACCCCCACCCGCCTTCCCCGTACTTTGTGTAGTTGGGCCAGAAGGGAGCCCAAACCCTCCTGGCCACGGCGACCCCCTAACCCCACCCCGCACTACATTACGGGCAGGAGGGATCCCAGGCCCTCCTGCCCTCGACGCAAACCCCCCTCCCTCCAACGACCGCCCCCCCCCCAAGAACCTCCGACCGACCCGCGACCCCCCTGGCCGACCCCCCCACCCCCCTTCCCCGTACCTTTGGAAGTTGGCCGGACAGACGGGAGCCAAACCCGCCTGTCCGGCAGGCAGCCAACGAAGGAATGAGGCCGGATTGGCCCATCCGTCCTAAAGCTCCGCCTACTGGTGGGGCCTAAGGCGCGTGGGCCAATCAGAATAGGCCCTGGAGCCTTAGGTCCCACCTGGGGGCGCGGCCTGAGACACATGGTCGGGTTTGGCCCATGTGCCTCAGGCCGCGCCCCCAGGTGGGACCTAAGGCTCCAGGGCCTATTCTGATTGGCCCACGCGCCTTAGGCCCCACCAGTAGGCGGAGCTTTAGGACGGATGGGCCAATCCGGCCTCATTCCTTCGTTGGCTGCCTGCCGGACAGGCGGGTTTGGCTCCCGTCTGTCCGGCCAACTTCCAAAGGTACGGGGAAGGGGGGTGGGGGGGTCGGCCAGGGGGGTCGCGGGTCGGCTGGGGGGCGGTCGGAGGTTCTTGGGGGGGGGGCGGTCGTTGGAGGGAGGGGGGTTTGCGTCGAGGGCAGGAGGGCCTGGGATCCCTCCTGCCCGTAATGTAGTGCGGGGTGGGGTTAGGGGGTCGCCGTGGCCAGGAGGGTTTGGGCTCCCTTCTGGCCCAACTACACAAAGTACGGGGAAGGTGGGTGGGGGTGTCGTGGGGGTCGGCCAGGGGGGTCGCGGGTCGGCTGGGGGACGGGCGGAGGTTCTTGGGGGGGGGCGGTCGTTGGGGGGAGGGGGTTTGCGTCGAGGGCAGGAGGGCCTGGGATCCCTCCTGCCCGTAATGTAGTGCGGGGTGGGGTTAGGGGGTCGCCGTGGCCAGGAGGGTTTGGGCTCCCTCCTGGCCCGATATTGTTGGGGAGTCGGCGGTCCTTCGGGGTGAGGGTGCGAGTGGTCCTGCCGGGGGGGGGATGTATCGGACGTCGGGGAGTCGGCCGGGCAAGAGGGCTTGGGCTCCCTCTTGCTCCGATCGTGGATGCGGGTGCGGGTGGGAGCGCGTGCGAGCGGTCGTTCGGGGTGGGGGTGCGAGCGGTCCTGCTGGGGGGGTGAATCGGGCGTCGGGCGGGGTGGGAACTATGTTTAAAAACTTTTGTATACCGCGCTCAGGCATATAACGCGCGAGGGGTATGCGCGGTACGTAAAATCACGTATAACGCGCGCGTTATATCCGCGAAAATACGGTAATCTTTGCTTCCTGTATGAATAGAGTTTCTGCCTAAAGCAATAGGATGGAGAATTCCTGCCACCCTGATACTCTGTGGACCGGCAAATAGACAACTGGCACCGCATGTGGGAAATAACATTTCCAAGTTGCTGTGAGATGCTTCTGGGGCTCTGTGGTAGATCTTACTGTTGCTTTTTCTTCTAGGAACTCTTACAGTAAGTAGTTAATAGATACTATTGCTGCTACTTGCTTATACAGCTGCTTGTTTGGATGAACTATACTTTCTGTAATTGTAATTGTTCACTGGTTTATACCATATAATTGTTAATTATTCTCTGCACCTGCATTGCATAATTTGATCTGAACTGTTTTCTGATATACTGTAACTTCGCTGTAAATGTACAGTCTCTTAACCTGTAAACCGCTCTGAACTGTTTTGTGGTATTGCGGTACACAAAAATAAAGTTATTATTATTATTATTCTTGATGAGTAGTATCCTTAGAAATTTCATCACTTGATAAATTTAAAAGTAACTTGAAGGCCTTTCTTTTTAAAGACGCATTTGGAGTACAATAGTCCTAAGGACGCTAATGGAAACCTGTTCCTTGCCATCTTTTAGTCATTTTAACCTATTTTACAAGTACCTGACTATGTTTTCGTTCCCCTCCATTTTGTTTTGATCCTTCTCTCTCTTTGTCTTTATTTAAAATGTATTTCTGCCCTTTCCATCTTGTATCGGTATGTTAATGTTTGTCAGTGCGTTTTGATTGTTTGTAATATTAATTGTAATTTGTTTTTAACTTGTCTTTTTTATTCTTTGTTCTCATATTATGTAAAACCGCTTTGAATTTTGATAAGGCGGTATATCAAATTTTTAAATAAACCTGAAACCTGACTGCTGTAAGTTTATAGAACTGATAAGTAAAATTGCAGTTGCTTCCCTTGTCCCTCATTTACATTGTGGCCTTGAACGCCACATATAGCTTTAGACTTCTCTTGCAACCTCTCTTGTTTGGGGATTCTGTAACTATATGAGTAGTAGCATAGATATACTTTTCAATTCAGAAGCTTATATTTTGCTGTAATTTTTCACTACAGATCTCCAGAATGCACTGAGTTTAGAGAACTAACATTTAAATTGTTGCTGTTCCTCAGCTGGCCTTCTTGCCTTGGTTTTCTTTCCCCTTGTAATGTTGATTTGCTTTTGGAGAGGTGCTTTTTGGCATTGTCCTACTATTTAACATTGTCCTACTATCATTGCTTCCTTGTCAGCAGCAGATGAATCCAGAGATGAGTGGGTAATGTCCACCTACCACCAGGCAGAGATTGAGAACTCAAAGCTGAATTCTGTCATATATGTAATGATCTGCTCACTGGTACTTCAGTATTCTGTATCTCTGCAGGTGGATGAATAGTCTCTCTTGTTCTTGGTTTCATCTGTTTGGTGACCAGCCTGCATGCTGGTCCGCTCCTTTTTTAGCTCTGCTAATTCAGCTGAGCATGGGGATTAGGTTTCCTGGGTGCCTGTTGGGGTATAGCTAGTGGTGCCAATTCCCTACCTCTCCTCTTAACCCCATATGGTGTTTTCCCTGCAGTCCTGCTTCCTCATCACACATACACAGAAAACAACAATCCCAAAACAGAACATGCAAACCCAGAGGGAATGCTGTGGTCATGGGCATTTTCTTGAATCACTGTTCATAGCAGCTTGGCCTTTCAAATAGTGAGTATGTACTCCTTCCTTTCCTTCTGCGGTTGGGTCTGGGGTGGGGGGTTGAATGCTCCTCTCTCCTGGGTTGTGGAGAAATTCTAGTCCTTTGCGGGGGGGGGGGGGGGGGGGGGGGGAGGGGCAATCCTGATGTTCTATGGTTCCAGACCTTTTCAGCAACTATTCTCAATGGCCACTGCCTAGGTGCATGGGGCCTTCTCCCTGGTCTTGGCCTGGTCCTGCCCTTGTACTTCGGCGGGAATGGGGACTCCTTTTCTTCTCCCTAGGCTAGCCCAGGATTGGCGTTGCAGCTCTTGTTTGCTGGTCCACTATGGGCTTATTTTTCATTTAGGGACCCTTCCTAGGGTTGAAATATTATCTTTTCCTCCACCCCTTGGGGGTCTAGTGTCCTTACCCGGCTCCAGGATGCCTTGTGGCAGGGTTGCCTGTTTTGTCTCCATTCTTCTGGAACCTTTTTTTCCTCTGTCTTGGTCCTCTCTTGAGCATCCTTACCTATGTCCTACTCAGCTGTGGCTGGCTGCGAGAGTATAGGGGCTAGAGGATCTTATGGCCAGGAGCAAGAACTAAGGACATCGCTGACAGAATTGATAGGATCCTGGAGGGAACAGAGACGGAGCAGACGGCAGTGTTAGTCCACGTCAGGACAAACGATGTCACCAGGAGAGACTACAACAGGAATGCACTCACCGAACAGTTCAAGATTTTGGGAAGGAAGCTGAAGATGAGGACACAGAAGATAGCGTTCTCAGAGATCCTACCAGTACCGAGGGCTGATGTGAAGAGGCAGACGGAGCTGCAATCAATCAATGCGTGGATGAGGAGATGGTGCGAAGAGGAGGGTTTTCACTTCGTGAGGAACTGGACGTTTTGGGGCAAGAACAAGCTCTTCAGGAGATATGGACTGCACCTGAGCACGGCAGGAACAAGACTACTAGCAAACAACGTCAGGAGAGGAATAGAACAAGCTTTAAACTAGGAAGAAGAGGAAAGCCATCAGTCGACCAGGAGTTGATGATTCGGAAGACAGTATCCCAAAAGGATACTGGGTGGGGAAGATACGGGGAGGACACCGAAGACACAAAACAGGTGATGGAATACCAACAGAACCAGACGAATAATGAGGAGGTTAAGAGGAGTCTACTACAAGGGGGGGGGAGGGGGGTCAAAATGAAACAAGAGGAAGGGATAGACCAAAAGGAGGAAAATAAGAACGTATCACAAAGGAATAACATAAGTAACAATAAACAGGAGTCTGCTGGACAGAAAGGGGACAACAAGGACAACGAACCACGAGGGGAAGTAACAAAAAAACAAAACTATCAAGATTTAAACTGTATGTACACAAACGCAAGAAGCCTGAAGAGCAAAATGGGCGAACTAGAAATCATGGCCAAGGATGAGAACCTAGACGTCATAGCAATCACGAAAACGTGATGAAACGAAGAAAACAAATGGGATGTAGTATTGCCAGGGTACAAGCTCTACTGAAGAGACAGGGCACATCAGAAAGGGGGAGGAGTAGCACTTTATATAAAGGATGCCATTCACTCGATCGGAGTGGACACAACAGTGGCAAATGATCGACCGGAATCAATGTTGGTTAAAATACCAGGAAGAAAGGGAACCGAGATAAAGATGGGACTGTACTATCGCCCACCTGGACAAACAGAGGCAATGGATGAAGAACTGAGGGCCAAATTGAGGAGAGAATGTAAAAACGCAAACACCATAATTATGGGAGATTTCAACTATCCCAGGATAGACTGGAGCCATGGAGCTTCGAAATGTTCCAAGAAAACAGAGTTCCTGGAGGCTGTGCGGGACTGCTTCTTGGAGCAGCTCGTCAGGGAACCAACAAGAGGGACAGCTATACTGCATTTAATCCTCAGCGGGCTGAAAGGACCTACACAAGAAGTGGTAGGACCATTAGGAAACAGTGATTACAACATGATCCGATTCAAAGTGGAAATAGAAATGCCAAAGGGGAGGAGGACCATTGCAGCAACATTCAACTTCAAGAAAGGGAATTATGACGCCATGAGGCAAATGGTAAAGAGAAAACTCAAGAACAGCTCCAGAAAAGCACAGACGGTGGAGCAAGCCTGGACCTTATTCAAGGACACGGTAAACGAGGCGCAAAACCTGTATATACCTAGATTTAGAAAAGGGAGCAAAGGGAATCAAACAAAAGACCCGGCTTGGTTAACCAATGAAGTTAAGAATGTGATAGGAGACAAGAAAAAATCTTTCAAGAAATGGAAAAAGGATAAAACCGAGGAAAACTGGAAAGAGCACAGGAAACATCAGAGAGAATGTCACCATATGGTCAGAACAGCGAAAAAAGAGTATGAGGAGAGTCTTGCCAAGGAGGCATGGAACTTTAAACCATTTTTTCGATATGTGAAGGGAAATCAACCAGCGAGGGAGGAAGTGGGACCCCTGGATGAGGGAGACAGGAAGAGAGTGATAAAAGAGGAAAAGGAGGTGGCGGACAGATTAAACAAGTTCTTCTCGTCAGTCTTCACGAAAGAGGACACATCCAAAGTGCCGAATCCAGAAAAAACCTTCAAAGGGGGGACCAAGAGGAAAAGCTATTGTCAATAGAGGTGAGCCTCGAAGACATAGTCAAACAGATAGATAGATTAAAAACAGACAAATCGCCGGGACCAGATGGAATCCACCCGAGAATACTGAAAGAGCTCAGCGATGAAATAGCGGAGTTACTACTAAAGATTTGCAACCTATCTTTGAAAACAGGGGTAATCCTGGACTGGAGGATAGTGAATGTTACACCTATCTTCAAAAAGGGATCCAGAGGCGACCCGGGGAACTACAGACCAGTGAGCTTAACCTCAGTTCTGGGGAAGATGGCTGAATCATTAATCAAAGACAGCATCAATAGCATATAGAGAGAAATAATCTGATGAGAACCAGCCAGCATGGTTTCTGTAAAGGAAGATCTTGCCAAACGAACCTACTGCACTTCTTCGAGGGGATAAACAAACAATTGGACCAAGGTGACCCCATAGACATCATATATCTGGACTTCCTAAAAGCCTTCGACAAGGTACCCCATGAGCACCTGCTAAGAAAACTGGAACCATGGAGTGGAAGGAGACATGCACAGATGGATCTGTAATTGGCTGGCAGACAGGAGGCAGAGGGTGGGAGTAAAGGGACACTACTCGGAATGGGAAGCAGTTACGAGCGGTGTACCGCAGGGGTCAGTGTTGGGACCATTGCTGTTCAATATATTCATTATTGACCTGGAAGCAGGGACAAAGTGCGAGGTTATAAAATTTGCGGACGACACAAAACTCTCCAGTAGGATTAGAACTGTTGAGGAATGTAAAGAGCTACAAAGGGACCTGAACAAACCGAGTGAATGGGCGAATAAATGGCAAATGTGCTTCAATGTAGAGAAATGCAAAGTCTTGCACATAGGGAAAGGAAACCCGATGTACAACTATAGCATGAGGGGGATGGTATTGGGGCAAAGCAACCTAGAAAAGGACTTGGGGGTTCTGGTGGACCAAACAATGAAGCCAGGGGCACAATGCGCAGTGGCCTCAAAGAAGGCGAACAGAATGTTGGGCAGTATCAAAAAAGGAATCGCTACCAGAACCAAAGAAGTTATCTTGCCGCTATATCGGGCGATGGTGCGCCCGCATCTGGAGTACTGCGTTCAATACTGGTCGCCGTACCTTAAGAAGGATAGGGCGACACTCGAGAGAGTCCAAAGAAGAGCAACAAAAATGATAAAGGGCATGGAAAACCTTCCATATGCCAAGAGGCTGGAAGAACTGGGGCTTTTTTCTCTGGAAAAACGGAGACTTAGAGGGGACATGATAGAAACTTACAAGATCATAAAGGGTATAGAGAGGGTAGAGAGAGACAGATTCTTCAGACTGGCTGGGGAAACAAGAACAAGAGGGCACTCAAGAAAATTGAAGGGAGACAGATTCAGAACGAATGCTAGGAAGTTCTTCTTCACTCAGAGGGCGGTGAATGCCTGGAATGCATTTCCAGAGGAGGTGGTAGAGCAGAGTACGATTTTGGGTTTCAAGAAGGGGTTACATAGAAACATAGAACATGACGGCAGAAAAGGGCCATGGCCCATCTAGTCTGCCCATACTAATGGCCCCACCCCCTAACTACCTCCATGAAGAGATCCCACATGCCAATCCCATCTTTTCTTAAAATCTGGCATGCTGCTTGCCTCAATTACCTGTTGTGGAAGATTATTCCAGCGATCAACCACCCTTTCGGTGAAGAAATATTTTCTGGTCTCGCCATGAAATTTCCCACCCCTGATTTTCAACGGATGCCCTCTTGTTGCCGTGGGTCCTTTAAGGAAAAAGAGATCCTCTTCCACCTCGATAAGGCCTGTGACATATTTGAACGTCTCGATCATGTCTCTCCTCTCTCTGCGTTTGTCTCCCCTCTCTCTGTGTTGGACAAATTCCCGAAGGAAAAGGGGATTGAAGGCTATAGTTAGAGGGGGTACTATATAGGACAAAATGTCTTCAATAATGGATCACTTACAGGTCACTGACCTGGGGGGCCGCCGCGAGAGCGGACTGTTGGGCACGATGGACCTGTGGTCTGACTCGGTAGAGGCGATGCTTATGTTCTTTTGAGGCAGTTCTTTCCCCAGTCTTGTCCATATCTTTGGCTATACAGGTTCCACAGCAGATGTATTTTCCAGATCGGAATTCGGCATCAGGCTTTGGTGGCCTACTGCATAGAGCTGGTGCCTGCTCATCTTGAACCTTTACAACTGAGAGCTGTCTGGAGCAGTTGGCTGCTTTCCCATCTTCTTCTACACTTGGAATTTGTCTCCTTTTTCTCGGCCCTGGCCTCCATGTAGGTACTGAAGGATGTCTGCTGACAGGGCTCCATTAACAGTGTCCACAGTGGTGGCCTTGGGTCTCTTATGAGTGTTGTTGATATATTTATAGGCCACATTTGTATCTAAGCAGTTGAGTTCTCTGGAGGGGCCTTGACTGTGTGTCCTCCTGTTCTTCATCGAAGATAGCAGTCGTCTTTTATGGCTTCAGTTGCCACAGCCCATTCTTTCCAGCTGTAGGTGCTTATGTCACCTGCAGAACTCTGGATGCAGGTTTTCTGTGTCTGTCGCCTTTCTAGGTGACATTACCTTTCACCTTTGGATAGGGCAACTTCTTGCAAGCGCCTCTTTACAGTTGGGCTCCTTTTGCTTGTGCAGCTCGATTTCATCTCAGACTCAGCCCCATCTATGAACTGACTCCCCTTCTGCAGGGAGGGTGTGGCATCTTTTATGTTTGGGCTTACCTCCTTTGGCCTGGTCCCCTTTATGGTCCAGTTTTTCTGTACAGGTGGCACGTGGTACCTCCTGCTTTTTTGGTACAACTCCATTTCTGATTCCATTCCCCTAGGGATTCAGGAGGGGGGGTATTCTCAGCTTTATCTAAAGCTCCGCTCTGAACAGTGAGCCTTCAACTCATTTGAGGTGGCATGTTGGATGGCGCATACAGCTGCAATCCCCTCACTAGCTGTGATGTGCAGCTCTGGATGTAGGGTGCTCTGGCCTCAGCAAGCGTGTGTCTCCAGCTGCAGATGTTCCCCAATTCGGTGTTTGGATGTACCACGGCCCCTTCGCTATATCTAGGACTCAGCCCCAGCTACGTGTAGGTTTTGGCTCCATCAGTAGAGGTGCATGTTCATCGCTGCATGAAGAACGCCGCTTCGGCTGTGTTGGCTCCATGTTTACATCTCTGGATGTGGAGCACAGCTCCAGTTGCATTTGTGCTACATTTCTATTTCTAGATGTGGAGTGCAGCTCCAGCTGCATTTGTGCCATGAGTCCATTTGTGTCAGGCTCTGTCACTGGTTGTGGAGAGCAGCAGCTCCTGTCCCAGCACCAGCTCCTGCCCCAGCTTGAGCGGCATTGGTGCCATTCTCTAGATGTGGTATGCAGCTCTTGCTGCATTGGTGCCATGACTCCATTTGTGTCCAGCTTTTTTGCTGGAAATGGAGCAGCAGCAGCTCCGGCTACATTTGTGCCACAGTTCTGTTGCTAGCTGTGCTGAGCAGCAGCTCTGGTGGCATTTGTGCCATGATTACATCACTGGGTATGGATAGTGGCAGCTCCGATCACCTTTCTGCCAAAGCTCCATCGCTGGATGTTGAGTAGAGGTTCGACTGCATGTGGGCCTATGCTTCATCTCTGAATGTATAGTGCAGCCTTGTCTACTATGTTGACATAGGCTCCCGGTCTTGGCACTGGATCATCTCTGGTTGTGCAGGGCTGCTTCAGCTGCCTGTTGGGCACTGCTCCACCTCTGGCACTATTTCATCTCTCGATGTACAGTACAGCTCTGTCTACCTGTTGGTGCTGCCCCATCTCTGGAGGTACAGAATGGATTTGGCTGCCTGTCTGGCACTGCTTGCTCTCTGAAGCTTACAGCACAGCTTCAGCTGCCTTTTTGCTGCTGCTTCTTCTGTGATCATACGGAAAGACTTTGATTATCTTCTGGCACTTCTGCAGCTTTGATCTTCTCCTGGACTGCTCCTTTGTTGGCTTGGTAGATTGTCTTCAACTGCCTGCCTGACACTCCCCTTGCTCTGGATGAACAGAGGGGGCTTTAACTTCTTGTTTCATACTGGCTACTGGGTTGACCTTACTCTATCGCTGGACGTAGAGCGCTAATTTGGCTGCCTGTGTAGTGCTGTTCCGTCTTGGGATATAGAGTGTTTCTGGCTTTGGCGTGAGTTCCTCTGCAGGGCTCAAAATCCGGTCATAGTGAGTTGCCCAACCGGACAGCTCTATATGCCTCCCTCTCCAGATGCCATCCGTGGCTCCATGCAGAGTGTCAGCCATTGATTCCTTTCACTGTGGCTTCATGGCTGCTTGCCCGTAGTGTCTGCTTGACCCTCAGTTGCACGTGCATCCTGTGTCACTCTGCCATGCGCAAATCGCAGGTCTAGCTTTGACTGTCCTTAGAGTTCTCATGCTTTGCCTGCTTGCTTCCTGGGCTGTGGGGTGCTTTACTTAGTGCAGTTCCTTGGGTCCTGCGTGTCTTCCAGTCTGTTGGTTTGGCTTTAGCCCCTTCCAGTGGATGACCACACAGCTTCTTTGGGGGTTCCAGTTAGGTCTCTTGTATCTCTATCTTTCTTCATTCTATTCCATGTCCTACCCCACTGAGGACTGCTTTGCTAAAGCCCACTCATCTCTGGAGTCATCTGCTGCTGATGACAAGGAAGAAAAAATTATGTTTTTACTTGATAATTTTTGTTTCTTTAGTCACAACAGATAAATCCAGAGTCCCACCCTTTCTGCTATTTTCAGTTTTGCCTTTGTTCCGTTTGGATTGACCAGGTGGGCGGCCTCGATGTAATTTTCGAAGCTATGAGGGAGGGAGCTCTGTGCCTTTAGGCTTGTTCATTGATCCTGCCGCTTTGTTAAGAGAAATACTGAATTTCCAGTGAGCAGACCATCACAGATATGACAGAGCTCAGCTTTGTGTTATCCAGTGCCATCTGCTGGTAGGTGGACTTGACCTACTCGTCTGTGGATTTATCTGCTGTGACTGAAGGAGTGAAAATTAACAGGTAAGAACATAATTTTTCCTTCATGCCTCTAGACTGGTCCTGCACTTCCATCTCCACACTTCCAGTTTGTTTAAGAAAAGCAGGAACTACAGCTACAGGTCTAGTAGGTTTTCTGGTTTAAAACCAGGATTGAACAGCCTGTCATTTTATGACATGGAGCTTGTTGAAGAGATGTGCATATCTGTCTTAAATTGTAGTTTTGTGTAGCATGAGTGTACTTTTTGTACTAAAAATTTTTCCTAGCATTTTTGTCTTGGAGTAACTCTTGTCTTTTGTTTACTTCCCCATTTGTAGGCATCTCTGTGCCTTGGCAGGGAGAAGTGGCTGAGCTGGCGTCTGCGCTGGGACGAGCTGGACTTTCTGTCTCGCTGTGCTGAATGGCTGCGATGGCTCCCGCACTCACTGACGCAGCCGCAGAAGCACACCACATCCGCTTCAAACTGGCTCCATCATCGTCTACCCTGTCCCCGGGTAGTGCTGAGAGCAACAGCAGCACTAGCAATCTCCTCATTGCAGCTAACGGAACTAAACGAAAGACCGCCATCACCACTGACGAGCCAGGCCTAGACTTCCGAAGTAATCCCAAGAAGGAAGAGCTGGGCAAGTTGCAGCCACTGGTGGCCTCTTATCTCCGCTCAGATGTGACTTCGGTCTCTTCGAAGGAATCTCTGAAGCTGCAGGGAGTCTTCAACAAGCAGACAGTGCTGAAGTCTCATTCACTCCTATCTCAGTCCTTTTTAAAGACTAAGGACATCAGAGCGGAGCTGCTAGGGAGACCGCCAGTCCTAGAACTGTCCCTAGAGACCTTAAAAACCATGAGTGCCAGCAGCCAGGCAGCACTGCCACAAGCTCCTGTCAACGGCCTGGCCAAGAAACTGTCAAAGACTGTTAGCCCAGACGAGAACAATCCCCTGAATGGTGGTAGATGTGCTCCTCCCCCCTCCTCCAATAGTATAGAAGAGAATACTTTGGGGGTGGGGGGATCCAAAATTGGCTTGACTGACTGCACTCATCCATGTCAAAACCCAGAGGGGGCAGCTAGCAGTAATGGCACTACCATCAGGTCTCATGCCAGTGCTGCAGAGAGGACAGCTCAGGGAAGTGGAGGTGGGGACAGGTTGCCATCTGTCTCCATCACAGATGCTGGTTGTTCCAGTTTCAGGAACAAGGCGACAGCAGAGGAGCAACAACAACGGCAGAAGGCAATCCTTCCTGGGAGTGTCTTTAGCCTGGATGCTGAAGCACGCATGCGAGCTCTACTGAGACGCCAGAATGACATGGAGGGCCGGGCCCGCAGGCTGCAGAAACGTCTGCAGGTAGTTCAAGCCAAACAGGTGGAGAGACATATCCAGCAGCAGCTGGGGGGCTTCCTGGAGAAGGCCCTGAACTCCCTGCCCACTCTGGATCCAGTGCGGCAGCGCAGCCAGCTTATGTTGACCCGCAAGGCAGAGGCAGCCCTCAGGAAGGTGGCAAGTGAGTCGGGCACCTCTGAAGGGCTCAGTAATTTCTTGAGGAGTGACTCCGTTGCAGCAGAGTTGGAGAAATTTACAACTAGCAGCACTGTCAACCTGCGGGCAGTGGAGAAAGCCTTTGACTCTGATGCAACAGACAGCAGCTCAGGAGGGGAGTCGGATGTTGAGGAGGAGGAACTGGTCAGAGTGAATGTTGAACAACGGCATATACCTCTGTGAGTACATCTATTTATTTGTATTCTAGCCGGAATTTAACATTCTTTACCATGATTTGAAGACATCTTAAAGATCTGCAGTATCATTCCTTCATCTGCTTTTATTTTTGAGTTGCCTGTCGCTACTAAGTCAGGCAGAGTGCAAGGGTTACAAAATAAGGCTTTAGAAGCTGAGTATTGAAGGTATTGGAAAATAGTAACTTGCCTCAAAGTTCACAGCAAGCAGAATCTTAGATTCATGTTGCATTCTCTGTATCCTATATAGGCATTGAAGCCCTATGGGCAGAGTTGTGAAGTCCTGGAAATAAAGGAAAATAAGGAGATAAGAACATAAGCAATGCCTTTCAGTGTTCTCCCCAGAATTTTTTTCCAGCCGGGTGGCATGAAAAAGTAGCCGGGTGGGGCGGGATGCGGAAATTTGGTGGTTAGAATAGGGTCATTAAATCTAGTGGCGTACCTAGTATATATATGACAGCCAGTACTGATCACTTTTTAACAACCCCTTCCTCAATATAAAAAAAAGTTATTTTTAGTAATAATCCATGAGTCACACAACAAGGATGCACCTAGGAAAAGGCAGCATCTTAAACACTGCAGTGAGCATTAGAACACCAAGAAACACATTGTAAAACTAGCCAGATCCTGGACAGTCAATTGATCCTGTACAGTCAATGCTAGAAGAAAATCATGTCCTTTTCATACACACTTGCCCAATATGGAATAATCACAAACTAAAAATAGAAATAAGTAGACCAAAAAAACTGAACTGCCAAGAAACCAGACTCTACATACAATGCAACACTACAGAAACTGTGACACATGTCCCCTAATACTGTGCAAAATCTAAAGACAGTAGATGTAAATTTGAAAAAGGTGATACTTTACAAATTGAGAAATATAAATAAAACAAATAACGAGAAATAAGAAAATATAATTTTATTGAACTAATCCATTTTTCAATTAGGTTTCAGAGGCCTAATATTTCTTCTAAAGAGTACAGTATACTGCTGTTATGGTATCCTGTCCAGAAAAAACTGCCTTATTTCCATTTCCTATTTATAAACTTTTATCAATACAATTACAATACTACTTGATTCTAAGTAAAGCAACAAAAAAAATTATTTCTACCTTTTGTCGTTTCTGCTTTAATCATCTTCTCTTCGCTCTCTTCTTTCTATTCAGCGTTTGTCCTCTCTCCCTTCCATGCAGCATCTGCCCTCTCTCTTTGCCCCTTCCACCCAGCCTCTGCCCTCTCTCTCTCTACCCCTTTCATCCACTGTTCACCCTCTCTCTCTTCCATATGACATCTTCCCTCTTTCTATGTCCCTTCAATAAACTGTATATCCTTTACCCTTTCTCTCCTTTGTACATGATTCATTTCAGCTTCACCCCCTCCCCTGTACTCCGGCATCTCTCTCTTCTCCTTTCCTTCCTTTCTTACAACTTATCCCCATGATTTGTTATCTCTATCCCCTTCCCTCCCCCCATGTCCTGGCATCTCTCTCCTCTCCTCTTCCATCTCTGCCTCCCTCTCCATGGCCTGGTATCTCCTTTCTTTCCCTCCCTCCCATGATCTTGGCATCTCTCTTCCCCCAGGCCTCCTTCCCATCTGCTTTTTTTTTCTCACCTCATTTCTTGTTCAGTGCCAGACAGATAAAAAGGTGGGAATGGATCTTTCACCTTCAGCTGTCTTCAATTTTTCTGCCTCCTTCTCAAATCTGTTTACCTTTTTTTCTTCCCTTTCCTTCATGTGCAGTACATCTCCCTCTTCTTGTTCCCTCTCTCTCCTCCCCCTGTAAATGCAGACTTTCTCCCTTCCTTCCATGTGCATTTTCCCTCTCCCTGTCCTCCTATCCAAATGCAGAATTTCCCCCTTCTCCCCATTTCTCTCTCTCTTTACCCCACCTAGCATCTTCCCCATCTCTCTTCCACCCTCTCTCCGACACCCAATTTTGGGAAGCCAGAAATCCAAGTTGGTGGGCATAAGAATTAGAGAATGACACAGTGGCAAAATTCATCACCGTTCCCGTCCCCGCGGATAATCGCGGGAAATAATCCCATTTCATTTTCTAGTGTCTATTTCAACCTCGGTCCTTCTACACCAGCATTCTTCAAAGCAAAGCTTGTGGGTCAGTGGTTGTGGCCATTCATACTCTGATTCTTCCTTCTTTCCTTAAAGAATGACATGAAGATGGTTTCCCGCGGTTATCCGCGGGGACAGGAACGGTGATGAATTTTGTCATCGTGTCATTCTCTAATAAGAATCCCACCCCACAGGCAATCTAGTCTCTTCCTCTCCCAACTGGGTGATCTGGTCTCTCAACTCCTCTGTTGCCACCGTGACCGTGTACCTTTTAGGATTCATAGCTTCATTGGCAGCAACCATTGTGACCAATACAATGTTTCTGACAATCTATGCAGATAGGAAGTTGTATCTGATGGAAAGCTGTGGGGCTGCTTCGAACAGTATCAGTCATGCTGCTTGCTGCTGGTGAAGATCTGAACTTTTTTTTTTTAAAATTCTTTATTCATTTTCAAATTGAACAGCAAGTGCACAAAATAATATATTGTACAAGTTATTCCACAATAGCACATTAATCTCTACCACATAAAAATCTAGTGATGCAATAATCCCCCCCCAAACCACCCTTCCTTTATCACATTTTCAATAGGAATAAACACACATATTATATAGCATACTAGTCATTAAGCCCGTTACATTAACGGGTGCTAGAATATGTCTGTCTTTCTTTCTTTCTGTGTCTCTCTCTGCTCCTGTTCTTTCTTCCTTTCTTTGTCTCTCTCCCTCCCACTGTCTGTATTTCTTTCTGTCTGTCTCTCTTTCTTTCTGTCTGTCTCTCTTCCTGGCCCCCTTTGCCTGTCTGTGTTTCTTTCTTTCTGTCTCTCTCCCTGCCTGCTGTCTTTCTGTGTGTCTGTTTTTCATTCTCGTGCGCTGCCTGCCTATCTTTCTGTCTCTCTCCATGGCCCCCTTTTGTCTCCCCCCAAAGCAAACCAAGATTGCTCCCTGGCCCCCTTTCCCTTCCCCCCCCCCACTTCCCTGTGCAGCAACAGCAGCATACCCCCTTCCCTGTGTAGCAGCAACAGCATTCCCCCCTTCCCTGTACAGCAGCAGCATTCCCCCCTTCCCTGTGCAGCAGCATTCCTCTCTTCCCTGTGCACCCACCCCTTGCCTGCTCCCCCTGTTCCCTTCATTTTCCCTCCCCCATCCAGCAGCATTCGTTTCCTGCTCCTCCTGTGCATATGCCCCACAGAAATCTACTTGCCTCACAGAAAAGCGCTGCACCGCACTGTTGCTGGCCTCGGTGTCTTCTCTACACTGCGGCCAACCCTAGCGGAAACAGGAAGTTGTGAGAGGGCGGGCCGCAGTGGAGAGGAGATGGTGAGGCCAGTGGCAGCACAGCGCAGGGCTTTTCATTTAAACGCTGTGAGCATGCGAGAGGGAGGAGGAGGAAAAATAGATGCCGGCAGGGGGGTTTGGAGGTCAGGGCTGTGCGGCAAGCCGCCGCTCGCGCCTGAAGATTTAAAAAAGGCGCTTGGCGTTGGGAAGTTGGGGCGCGTGCGGCAAGCCGCTGCTCGCGCCTGAAGATTTTAAAAGCGATTCCAAGGTCGGCTGCATGGGAGTTTAGGGGCAGAGCAAAGGGCGGATGGCTTGGCGTGGGCCCCGTGCAGCAGGAGCTGAAAGCAGCGCTGAGGGCTCGTGAGAGGAGCCGCCGCTGCTGACGGCCAAGGTAGGTGCTGGGAAGAAGGCTGGGGACTCGCGCATGCGCACTCCTGCGGCCACAGACCTACTGATCACAGAACACGCAGATAGGAGTGCGCATGCGCGGCTAGCGTTTTATTATATTTTTATTATATATATATATATATATATATATATATATATATATATATGATGATATGATGATGATTATAACCTTGCTGCTGGTGAAGATCTGAACTTTAAAAAAAATATGCAGGAGGGAGAGGTTTTTGGAGTTTTTAGCTAGCAGGGCCTGGGGATCCCATCCAGCTAGATCAGAGATGTTTGGCTGCTGGGTGGGCCTGGGCCAACCCATTGCTATGCCACTAGGTCTATGTCTTTTCCTGCCCTGAGGGAACTGCTCCTGTTTCCCTTCCCTCCTTTGCTCCTGTCTCTCCCTGACCCTCTTGCTCCTGTTTCTCTTTTCTACTCTCCTTTACTCCTGTCTATCTAGTTTCCCTTCCCCAAGCTCCCAATCAGCATGCAGCTGTTCTTTGTCCTTTCCTCACCCCATTGCCATCTCTGCTAGCCAGTATTAATTATAAGAAAAGCTGCGCAGGATTGCAGCTCTCTGCCTGCCGGCTGTTTCCTCTGGCTGGTCCTGTTTCCTCTGCTCTCTCCCATGGCTGCTTTCTATGCCCCCCCCCCACCTCCTCTGCTGCACAGAACCATGACTGCTTGCTCCAGGCTGACCTTGTCTCTAATTAAACCCCCTCCCCTCCAAATCACAACAGTAAACTAAAGTTTCAAGGCACATAGACAGAGGCCCATTTACAGGCGCGTACAGTGTCATGCAAGGCTCCGCGAGACGGTTTGTAGGCTTGTGCCCTCCTTTCTCGGACTCGCGCAAGGTAGGACTGGATAATAGAAGATTCGCCGAGGAGCCCCAAACACAGAGACGCGAATGAGATGCAAGCCGTGGCGAGAGTCAGCCATCAGGCACAGCCCCCGCCGCTTCAGCCTCTCAGAAACCCAATCCACTTCCTTCTCCTCCACTCTGCTTTGGCTTTGAGGTCACCCACACCCACCGCGGCAAAGGAAGTTGCGGCAGCGGGGTAGCTAGTTCCATTCCAGTTGGAGGCAATTTGTTACTTCTGGCAATGGGGGGGACCCACAGGGGATCGCTAATGCCAGGGGGAGCCCCGGGCCCACGTTGCCGTCGATGTCGGGACGTAACTTCCGGTTTTGGAGGGAAGAGAAGGGAAGCCGGCATGGACGGTGGTACCGTTAGAGCCCCAGAGCACGGGTTCAAGTCGCTTGCTGCTGTTTAAAAAAAAAAAAAAAGTCAGGCGGAAACTTTTGGCGGCTGAACTTTCGGCAGCTCTTCAATGTTGAGCAGCAGCGGCAGCAGGATTCGCGACAGTTGACAGCTGGGCGCTCACTTAAATTAGCTGGGCGGAGTGCCCGGCTAAAAGGCGCAAGGGAGAACACAGCCTCTGCTGGGTCAGACCTGAGGTCCATCGTGCCCAGCAGTCTGCTCACGCGGCAGCCCAACAGGTCCAGGACCTGTGCAGTAATCCTCTATCTATATCCCTCTATCCCCTTTTCCAGCAGGAAATTGTCCAATCCTTTCTTAAACCCTAGTACCGTACTCTGCCCTATTACGTCCTCTGGAAGCGCATTCCAGGTGTCCACGACACGCTGGGTAAAGAAGAACTTCCTAGCATTCGTTTTGAATCTGTCCCCTTTCAACTTTTCCGAATGCCCTCTTGTTCTTTTATTTTTTGAAAGTTTGAAGAATCTGTCCTTCTCTACTCTCTCTATGCCCTTCATGATCTTCATAGTCTAGAAGTGGGCTCATTTTTGGGGCTTTTTTTTTTGGTGGGGGGACGAGGCATTCACATATCTGCTTGATGGGGAAGGTATCCAAGGCTCTTCGGGAGGCTGTTATAGGGGAAAACACCCTCCAGGGATTCAAGACAAAGTTAGACAAGTTCCTGCTGAACCAGAATGTACGCAGGTAAGGCTAGTCTCAGTTAGGGCACTGGTCTTTGACCTACGGGCCGCCGAGGGAGCGGACTGCTGGGCATGATGGACCACTGGTCTGACCCAGCAGCGGCAATTCTTATATTCTTAAGAGAATTATGTAATGGAGATAGCTTTAAATCATGGTGAAGGATTTATTATTGGGACTAATTTTAACTAGACTTTTATTTGTAAATTGTTTTATTATGTAATTCTTTATCTGAGGTTCAGAATTGTAATCTGGCAGGTGATATTTAGTAAAGAGCAGAATATTACGTCGGTAAATCAGTTCAATTGAAATAAAAACATGATGGCAGATAAAGGCCAAATGGCCCATTCAGTCTATCCATCAGCAGTAACCATTATCTCTTCCACTCTCTCCGAGATCCCATGTGCCTATCCCAGGCTTTCTTGAATTTAGACACAGTCTCTGTCTTCACTACCTCTTCCGGGAGTCTGTTCCATGCATCTACCATCCTTTCTTTTTTTTTAATTTTTTTAGTTCAATGATTTTATTGAATATTATAGGAATTATAAACAGAAAGCAGTTCAAACATATAGATCATAATAAAAATCATGTATCAAATATTCGTATCTACAATCATTTGAATAAAACTAGATTAATGAGAAGGATCCAGAGTATCTGGAACTGCTTAGAAAAGGAATAGAAGAAGACAGAGAAGCAGGAGGGATAAGAGAAAGAGAGAGAAAGATAAAGGAAGAGAGAGAGAATGAGAAATAGAGAGAGATAGAGAGAGAGAAAGAGAGAGGCAGAAGTGTCTATAGAGCAGAACGAACATATGAATCTAAGAATGGCCAAGGTGATTTGTTTCGTGTCAAGTTTGTGGAAGATCGAGAAAACAATTTCTTCTCATATGCATAAGATTCAAATTTGTGGTACATACTTAAAGAGTTCCACCAAAAAGTGTAGTCTAGCAATGAGGATGATTTCCAGTTTTTCAGAATATGCATTAGAGCTGTCACGAACATGGTGTCAATGAGTTTAGGGTCTACCATCCTTTCTATAAAAAAAGTATTTCCTTAGATTACTCCTGGGTCTATCACCTCTTAACTTCATCCTATGCCCTCTCATTCCAAAGTTTCCTTTCAAATGAAAAAGACTTGACTCATGCACATTTATGCCACATATGTATTTAAATGTCTCCATCATATCTCCTCTCTCTCACTTTTCCTTCAAAGTATACATATTGAGATCTTTGTCTGTACCCAAATACCCTATAACGAAGACCACACACCATTTTAGTAGCCTTCCTCTGGATCGACTTCATCCTTTTTATATCTTTTTGAAGGTGCGGCCTTCAGAATTGTACACAATATTCTAAATGAAGTCTCACCAAAGTGTTATAAAGGGGCATCAATACCTTTTTTTTTTTGCTATTGGCCATACCTCTCCCTATGCAACCTAGCATCCTTCTAGCTTTCGCCGTCACCTTTTCAACCTGTTTGGCCACCTTAAGATCATCACATACATAGAGAAACATAGAGAATGACGGCAGAAAAGGGTCGACGGCCCAATAAGTCTGCCCACTCAAGAATCCTCCCTCCTCGAGAATCCATCTTTTAAGCAATCCTCTGGAGCGATCCCACCAGACGGTCCCATCGTCCCTTGAAGTCAAGCGTGGTAGTGGCCTTAACTACCTGACGTGGAACACCATTCCATCAATCAATTACCCTTTCGGTGAAGAAGTATTTCCTGGTGTCCCCATGAAATCTTCCCCCCCTGAGTTTTAGCAGGTGCCCTCTTGTCGCCGTGGGACCCGTAGGATAAAAGATTTCTTCTTCCACCTCAATGCGACATATGATGTATTTGAATGTTTCTATCATGTCCCCCTTTCTCTGCACTCTTCGAGAGAATATAAGCGCAGCCTGTTCAGACGTTCTTCATATGGGAGATCTTTGAGTCCTAAAACCATCCTAGTGGCCATTCGCTGAAGCGACTCCATTCTCTTCACATCCTTTTGATAATGTGGTCTCCAAAACTGAACACAGTACTCCAGGTGAGGTCTCACCATGGATCTGTATAACGGCAGTATAACTTCAGGCTTTCGGCTGATAAAGCTTCTAATGAATCCCAGCATTTGTCTAGCCTTTGCTGAATCTTTCTCCACCTGATTGGCAACTTTCATATCATCCCGGATGATTACTCCCAAGTCCCGTTCTGCTGCAGTTCTTGTTAAGTTTTCACCATTCAGGGTGTACGTTCTGCATGGATTTCTGTTGCCAAAGTGCATTATCTTACATTTTTTAGCATTAAAATTCAGTTGCCAAGTACTGGACCATTGTTCTAGTAAAAGTAGGTCCTGTTCCATGGTTGCGCCATTAGGTTCTGCCGCGCTGCATAGTTTAGCGTCGTCAGCGAATAATGTAATTTTGCCTCGGAGTCCCTGAGGCAGATCCCTTACAAAGATATTGAATAGTATTGGGCTCAAGACCGAGCCCTGTGATACTCCACTGGTCACTTCCGACGTTTTTGAGGGAGTACCATTTACCATCATCCTTTGAAGTCTGCCGCTAAGCCAATCTTCTACCCATGATGTTAGTGTTTATCCAAGGCCCATCGTGTTCATCTTGTTCAATAACCTCCGGTGTGGGACACTATCAAAAGCCTTACTGAAGTCTAACTACACAATGTCCAGGGACTCTCCCTTATCCAGTTTTTTAGTCACCCAGTCAAAGAAGTTTATCAGATTGGATTGGCAAGACCTTCCCTTAGTTAAACCATTCTGGTGGGGATCCCTTATTCTTTTGTCATCCAGAAACGTGTCCAATCTGTTTTTGATCAACGTTTCCATAAGTTTACATACTATTGACGTGAGACTCACTGGTCTGTAATTTTCAGCCTCTGACCTACATCCCTTTTTATGGAGCGGAATAACGTTTGCAGTTTTCCAGTCCAAGGGAACTTTTCCCTTGCTTAGGGAAAGATTAAAAAGCTGAGCTAACGGTTCTGCTAGGACATCTCTCAATTCCTGAAGTACTCTGGGGTGTAGATTATCTGGGCCCATAGCTTTGTTCACTTTTAGCTTTGATAGCTCGTGGTAGACATTGCCTGCGGTAAATGCAAAGTCCCAGAATGGGTCCTCCGAGCACCCCTTTGTCTGTAGCTGAGGTCCGGATCCTGGCGCTTCGTGGGTGAAGACTGAGCACAAGTAGTTATTGAGTAGTTCTGCTTTGTGTACGTCTGAGTCCACGAAGTTACCGTCAGGTTTTTTTAGGTGCACAATAACACTTGAATTCTTCTTCCTGTCGCAAACGTACTTAAAAAAGGATTTATCCCCTTTTTAAATCTGTCTTGCTATATTTTCCTCCATACGGAGTTTGGCCTCCCTGACTGCCGTCTTAATATTTCTAGATTTTGCCAGATAGGTTTCTTTAGCTCCCAGCCTTTGCGATAGTTTGTAGGTTACGAATGCTTTCTTCTTTTGCTTTACTAGTTCTGAGATCTCCGCAGAGAACCAATGTGGTCTATTTTTTCTGCACTGTTTGCTTGCAGTTTTTATGTAAATATTGGTTGCTTCTTGCAGGGTGGATTTCAGAGCCGACCATAGTACCTCTACACTGTCCGTCGTGTTCTGGTTTTGCAGCGTTTTGTAGACATAGTCCCCCATGCACTGAAAGTTAGTTCCTTTAAAATTTAGGACTTTAGTCGAGGTATTTGATCTAGTGGTTCCTTTCTTTAGGTGGAACCACACAGTGTTGTGGTCACTGGAGGCCAAAGCTTCTCCCACCGATACCTCTGTGACACTGTCCCCGTTGGTGAGCAGTAGGTCCAGAATCGCCTGATCCCTGGTGGGTTCAAACACCATCTGTTTGAGGTGTGCTCGTATGGAGGTTAGTAGCCTCTTGCTGCTAAAGTTGCACTCTTCTGTCTTGCACATAAGTTATTCATCCCCTAAACTGTGCCGTTTCCTCGGGTTTTTCCAGCTCAAATGCATGACCTTGCATTTCTAGCTGCCAAATTTAAGACCATTCTTCAAGCTTCGCCAGGTCTTTCTTCATGTTATTCACACCATTGGGAGTTCCTACTCTATTGCAGATTTTGGTATCATCTGCAAAGAGGCAAATCTTACCCGACAGCCCTTCAACAATATCGTTTATAAAAATGTTAAAAAAAACAGGCCCAAGAACAGAACCTTGAGACACACCACTAGTAACATCCCTTTCTTCAGAGCGATCTCCATTGATCACTACTCTCTGTTGTCTTCCACTCAACCAGTTCTTCACCCAGCCCGTCACTTTGGGGCCCATCCCGAAGGCACTCAATTTATTTATTAGACGTCTGTGTGGAACACTGTCAAAGGCTTTGCTAAAATCTAAATAAATCACATCTAGCGCACATCCTCTATCCAATTCTCTGGTCACCCAGGCAAAGAAATTGATCAAATTTGTCTGACAAGACCTACCTCTAGTGATTTTATGAATTATTTAAATCATATATTATGTTAAAATATATTATATATTATTATTTAATATATGATATTTGAAAATCTTGAATGATATATAAGTTGCCTGTACAGATAATAGTGCATTGTATGTAATACCTACTGTTCTTTATTTGTTTGGCATGCTTGAGTACCTGATTGTAAAACCGCTTAGATAACCTTGATAGGTGGTATATAAAAAAAACCTAATAAACTTGAAAATAATAAACTTGAAACTTTTTAGTTTTAAAATCAATAAAGATGAAAAAAAAAAATTTGTCTGACAAGACCTACCTCTAGTGAGTCCATGTTTCCTCCTGTCCTGTAATCCACAGGATTCCAGAAACTTGACCATTCTCTGTTTTAAAAGCGTTTCCATTAATTTGCTTACCACAGACGTCAGACTTACCAGCCTTTAATTCCCTACTTCTTCCTTACTTCCACTTTTGTGGAGAGGAACCACATCCACCCTTCGCCAGTCCTCCGGTACCACTCCCGACTCTAGAGACTCGTTGAAAAGGTCAGTCAGCGGAGCTACCAGAACTTCCCTAAGTTTCTTCAGTACCCTAGGATGTACACCATCCGGCCCCATCGCTTTTAGCTAGCTCCTCACGAACACAACCCTCTGAAAATCGATCAGGGTCTATTACTCCTCCATCCCTATTCATGTTTGTCTTCTGCGGTCCCGCTCCCATTGCTTCAGCTGTGTACTGGGAACAGAAATATTTATTAAGCAATTCAGCCTTTTTATAATTAGCTTCTACATATTTCTCTCCTTCATCTTTGAGTCTCACAATGCCACTTTTGCACTTCTTCCTATCACTAATATAGCTAAAAAATGTCTTATCTCCTCATTTTACATTGTCAGCTATTTTTTCTTCCATTTACATCTTTGCTTCCCTGATTACATGACCAGCCTCTCAATTTTTCCAGATATTTTTGCCTGTCTTCCTCTTTCTGTGATCTTTTGTAGTTTATGAAAGCTAACCTTTTATTCCTTACCTTCTCGGTTACTAAACTCCTCCCTCCTTATTTGTGGTTTCGGCACCTGCAGTTTTGACTATTTACGGTTTTTTTGTGGCAGGATCCCATCCTCCCTTAGTGAATGAACCTTACCTGGACCCTGGTGGTCTAGAGGTGACGCAGGGCAGAAGCGATCTTCCTACACTCCTGCTCCGTGTAGAGCCATCATCAAAAATGGCTGCTGTGAGTTCCTATGGTCTCACGAGACTACAACGGGAACTCACGGCAGCCATTTTCGATGACGGCTCTGCATGGGGCAGGAGTGTAGGAAGATCGCTCCTGCCCCTCGTCACCTCTAGACCACCAGATAAGGTCCAGGACGCAGGAGTGAGGCGGGGGTGGGTCAGCCCAAAAGTTATTTGCAAATTTTCAATATTCGCGGGCCGGCTCTGCCCCTAACACCGTCAATATGGAGGGGGCAGTGTACTTTTAAGAACCAAATCAGCCTTCTTTTACTTACTTGCCTCACAAAAAAGGTTTGTTGCTCTTTCAACTCCTTTCACTTTTGTCCACTGCATTCCCATCCAGACAACAGTTCCTTGACGTAATCTCCCATCCGAACAAAGTTAGTTTTTTAAAAGTCTTGAACTTTTGCTTTGAATGAGCCCTCTCCAGGGCTGTGGAGTCGGAGTCGAGGAGTCGGAGGAAATTTCGGGTACCTGGAGTCTGAGTCGGAGTCAGAAGTACAAAAAACTGAGGAGTCGGAGTCGGAACATTTATCTACCGACTCCATTTTTGAACCTGGCATACCAATCACGAGCGATTCTTTCAGCTATAGCACCCACTATATACACAGCACAAATGTTACGAGCAGCTTCTGCAGCCTTAGAACCTTGATTAAAAGCAAAAAGAAGGTGGTGTCGAAAATGCTCATTTCTCTCAACTTGACATTCCTTTTTAACAATCTGATAATTAATCAGTGCTGTGGAGTCGGAGTCGAGGAGTCTGAGGAAATTTCGGGTACCTGGAGTCGGAGTCTGAAGTACAAAAAACTGAGGAGTCGGAGTCGGAACATTTATCTACCGACTCCACAGTTCTGGCCCTCTCTATACCTATCTTAATATTAAACCGTACCAAGCAGTGATCACTGAATGCCTGATGATCACCCATAGGTGTGTGCACCAGTAGTAGTTTAGTGACAATGTAATCAGTCTAAATACCATGAGAAAAATCAACCTCACTCCTGTTTTGGGGGTGAGACTTAATCACAGTCTATTACAGGGGTGCCCAAAAGGTCGATTGTGATCGACCAGTAGATCGCAAATTCAACGCGAGTCGTTCGCGGAATCCATCTCGGGCTCCACGATAGACTTGAATTGCCTTTGCGTTTTTGCGTTCTCCCTTTCCCCGATGCCACAACATGCCTGCAGCAACTACAGAAACGCAGGGAACGCCAGCCTAACACCCCCCCCCCCAACTGACGTCAATTCTGACATTGGAGAGGAAGTTTTGGGCCAGCCAATCGCTGCCTAGCTGGCCTGGAACTTCCTCTCCAACGTCAGAATTGATGTCGGGGGTACGGCTTCTGGCCTGTTGTGGCATTGGAAAACAGGAAGAACTCGGTGGTAACAGTGGCGTTGGCGGTGGCTTGGGGGGCCTGTTTCCAGATGACAACCCCAGCAGTGGTTTGGGGAGATAGGAAGGCAGAACATCAAATGATTGACATGCAATTGATGCCATACAGAGAATCCGGGCCTAAGGGCCATATTGTATAAATGGTGCTGTATCACTGCCTAAATTAATTATTTTAATTGGCATGGTAATTGACTGTTGTTTAAAACCAACTAAAAGCTCGTTAAATAAAGTAGGCAACGGGAGCCATCTAGGTGCTGGAATCGCTCTACAACAGGATGACTAATGGCACCTTTGCCTAAGTGGGGTGGAGTGGGACGTAGACACAATTCACTAAAGAGCTTAGGTGTCTGCAATTTCATAGAAACATAGAAGATGACGGCAGAAAAGGGCTACAGCCCATCAAGTCTGCGCACTCTGCTTACCCACCCCCTGTCTATGCCCTAATGACCAAATTTCCTTATCTTGACCCTCGTAGGGATCCCACATGGGTATCCCATTTATTCTTAAAGTCTGGCACGCTGTCTGCCTCAATCACCTGCACTGGAAGCTTGTTCCAATGATCAACCACTCTCTCTGTGAAGAAATACTTTCTGGTGTCGCCATGAAATTTTCCGCCCCTGAGTTTGAGCGGGTGCCCTCTTGTGGCCGAGGGTCCCTTGAGAAAGAAAATATCATCTTTCACTTCGACACGTCCCGTGAGGTACTTAAATGTTTCGATCATATCTCCCCTCTCCCTACGTTCCTCGAGAGTGTAGAGCTGCAATTTGTTCAGTCTCTCTTTGTATGAGAGACCCTTAAGCCCCGAGATCATCCTGGTGGCCGTCCGCTGAACCAATTCAATTCTGCGCACATCTTTACTGTAATGTATCCTCCAGAATTGCACACAGTACTCCAGATGAGGTTTCACCATGGCCCTGTACAACGGCATTATGACTTCAGGCTTTTGGCTAACGAAAACTTCTATTGATACAACCCAATATCTGCCTTGCCTTAGATAAAGCCTTCTCCATTTGATTGGCAGTTTTCATGTCTGCACTGATGATTACTCCTAAATCTCGTTCTGCTGAAGTCCTAGTTAAAGTTTCTCCGTTCAAGAAGTACGTCCTGCATGGATTTCCGCTTCCGAGGTGCATGACCTTACATTTCTTAGCATTGAAGCCTAGCTGCCAGGTTGAGGACCAACTTTCCAATGTAAGCAGGTCCTGCGCCATATAATTCTGTAAACTGCATTCCCTTACTATATTACATAGTTTGGCGTCATCGGCGAATAGTGTTATTTTACCTTGAAGCCCTTGAGTCAGATCCCCTATGAATATGTTGAAAAGGAATGGACCCAGGACCGAGCCCTGCGGCACTCCACTGGTCACCTCCGATGTTTTAGAGAGGGTACCATTAACCACCACCCTCTGAAGTCTGCCACTCAGCCAATCATTGACCCATGCAGTTAGTGTCTCTCCTAACCCCATCGATTCCATCTTGCTTAGCAGCCTGCGGTGTGGGACACTGTCAAAAGCTTTACTGAAGTCCAGGTACATGACGTCCAAAGACTCTCCCAAGTCCAACTTTCTTGTTACCCAGTCAAAGAAGCTGATGAGATTAGATTGGCAGGACCTACCCTTGGTGAATCCATGCTGACTGGGATCCCGAAGATTCCCTTCATTCAAGATCGTGTCCAATTTGCTTTTAATTAGTGTTTCCATGAGTTTGCACATTATTGATGTGAGACTCACCGGTCTATAATTCGCAGCCTCTGCCCTTCAACCCTTTTTATGCAGAGGAACGACATTAGCTAATTTCCAGTCCAGGGGAACTTTCCCCTTACTTAGGGAGAGATTGAATAGCTCAGCCAACGGTTTTGCCAGGACATCGCTCAATTCTCTGAACACTCTTGGGTGCAAATTGTCTGGTCCCATGGCTTTGTTCACCTTGAGTCTTGCCAGTTCACTGTAAACTTCACCTGGTGTGAACTCAAAATTCTGAAATGGGTCTTCTGTGCTTTGTGTTGGCTTCAACTGCGGACCGTGACTCGGTGCCTCACAGGTGAAGACTGAGCAGAAGTATTCATTCAGTATTTCGGCTTTATCGGAATTTGCTTCCACGTAACTTCCGTCCGGTCTTCTAAGGCGTACTATCCCGCCTGTGTTCCTTTTTCTGTCACTAATATACCTGAAGAAGGATTTGTCCCCCTTTTTAATGTTTTTTGCCAGAATTTCTTCCACTCAAAGTTTTGCCTCCCTAACTGCCATTTTGACTGCCGTAGACCTGGTCCTATATTCTACCTTTGCCTCTCTTTTCTCCGTGCGCTTGTAGGAGAGCTAATGTCTTCTCCTTAATGAGGTGCGAGATCTCCGCGGTGAACCATTGGGGTTTATTGTTTCTTTGTCGTTTATTTACTGATTTTATGAAGCGGCTAGTTGCTTCATGTATGGTTGATTTCAGTGTTAACCACTTAGCGTCTACATCATCGGTCTCCGCTTGGTCCTGCAGCGTCCGATGGACGAAATCTCCTATGCGTGCGTAGTCTGTGCCCCGGAAATTGAGTACCTTTGTTTTCGTGTTTGATCTAGGGAATCCTTTCCTAAGGTTGAACCATAGTATATTGTCGCTGGAGGCTAGCGTATCTCCTACTGAGACCTCTGAGACGCTTTCCCCGTTGGTGAGTACCAGGTCGAGGATCGCCTGGGCCCTAGTGGGCTCCGTACCATTTGTTTGATACGTGCTTCCTTTATGGAGGTTAAGAGCCTCCTGCTACCGCTGTTGTCACTGAAAATGAGTTCCAGTCTGCATCATGGCATATTGAAGTCCCCTAGCAGTACAGCTTCTCCTTGTAGAGTGATATTCTCTATGTCTTCAATTAATTCTGCGTCCATGTCTTCCAGTTGTCTTGGGGGTCTGTATACCACACCTAGATACAGGCATTTTTCTCTGCCTCTTGCCAGATTTACCCAGAGGGACTCCCCGGTGTACTTGACATCTGTGATCCTGGTGGTTTTGATGTCCTCTTTAATGTATAGAGCTACACCCCCTCTTAACCTGCTCTCTCTGTCCTGACAAAGTAGATTGTAGCCCGGTATAGCCATATCCCACCCATGTGAGTCCGTGAACCAAGTTTCAGATATTGCCACCACATCTAGGTCGGCATTCCTTTATTTCAGCCTCTAATTCTAGAATTTTGTTACCTAAATTGTGTGCTTGACATACATGGCCCTCCATATCTTGTGTTTGCTAAGTCCCTGTGAGGCGTATCCTACCCGAGTCGGTGTGACTCCTGAAGAACTGTTTGCAATGTGGGTACTTAGCTTGGACATGGAAGCGGAGTTTCGACTCACCTCATCAGGATAATTCCTTTCTGCACTAATATGTGAATGGGTACCCTCCCCTGACTTACCTAGTTTAAAGCCCAGTAAAACCCTGACCTACATTCAAGATGTCTGTTTATATTAAGCCCCATTAGCTCTGATTCTGTAAATGGCACCTAGGTGTGATTGACATGCTGTTTTGTAGGTGGCTACCAATTTAGGCATCGTTTACAGAATCTGGTCCCAAGTTTATAAGATAGGGCTATAAGTCAGTTAAGTGCAAAACTGCAAATTAGGACCAATTAATGCTTGTTAAAGCCAATTATTGGGTTTTATCACCAACTGAGTGCCCGTTATCTAAATTATGTGCATAACTGGTATTCCCTAGCAACAGCAGCAGATGAATCCAGAGACCAATGGGATAGCACATATCTACCAGCAGGCGGAGATAGAGAAACTGATTAACAGGTGGTCCTATTGGCTGGCACTCCTCCTGTATCTCCAGTATTATCTATCTCCCAGCAGGAAATGGTCGCTATTCAACTAGCTCCTGAATTCTGGCTGTGACTGGAACTTTATTTTCTCCTGTTGAGGTTTCTCTTCAGTGAGACTGCCATTTTGTTTCTCCTGTTGAGGTTTCTCTTCAGTGAGACAGGGGTGTCCGGCTGAATGGTGCCGGCTTTAGGGGTTACACCTGGGCCCCCCCAGGTCCCTGCCTCATCCTCCCTCCATTGCTAGAGGGTCTGATTGGGTCTCAATTTTTTTTCTTCTTTCCCTTCTCTGTAAAAAAAAAAAAAAAGAGACCACAATTGCTACATTCTGCTCTGTTACTGCTGCTCAACCAGCTTTAACTGGCTTCAACCGGCCCTAACAACAAGCTTGTGAGTATGTCTGTTTTGTACTGTTGTTTGAACTTCAGGTTCTGTTTGGGAGTCTTAGTAATGTGGGTTCGGTCAACGTATGTTTAAGGAATGGATATTTTATTGAGGCTCAGTTTTATGACTAGAAATCCGTGGAGGGAGCCTGGATTTCCCGCCCTTTGCATGCATGCGCTTGGTTTCCTTGTTGGTTACACACAGGTATTTCACACAGGTATCTCATTGTCTCTCTTGGGGTCCCTGCAGATTGAGCCTTTGTCTGTTGGTAACTGTCCTTATTTGGGCCTCTGTGCTGAGCTGCATGTGTCTAGTAGTGGCATGCAGACGGTACCACTGAGGTCCGTGAGATATAAGCTACTGTTTATTTTGAAAATGTTTTGAGACCTTCCGCACTTTTGTATGTTGAATAACATATCCCAAAGCTAACATATTCCAGTTAATAAATTCAAAAAAAATTTTTTATTCTACTTTGTTGTCTGGATGTTTTGTTTTTCATCATATTGGTCCCAGTTTCTCTTTCTGCTTTTTGTCTGTCTTCAACTAAATTCTCTTTCGAGTGTCTCTCGTTCCATTTCCTTCTTATGCCTGTCTCCAACGTATTGATATTTCCCTTTCAGCTTTCTTAACTTTTTCTTTTCTTTTTTGCCTCTGTCCATTCAAATCTTGCCTTCTTTCTCACCCTTTTTCTTTTTAAATGTTCAGCTACCTCGTAATTCTCCATCTTCTCTCAGTCCCTAACTCTCCCATTTCCCATCTCACTCCTTTCCCAGCCTCCTATATCCTGCTGTCTACTCCCCATTACCACATTTCTACCACGTACTCACTGCTCTGTCAATCATCTTGTCATCTCCCTTTTGACCTCATCCATCTGGCTCACCACTTTAAGAATCCCCCTCCCTCTCTCCTTTGGTCAGGCTATAATTCCCTGTCCTTTTCTTTCCATCTCCTAGCATCTTCTTATCCAAGCTCTCTTCCATCCTGCCCTCCTATGGGTCCATCTCTGCTCCTCTATCCCCATGGTCCAACATTTTGCTCCCTCTCTTTTCTGTTTTTCTTCTAAGAACATAAGAAGTTGCCTCCGCTGAGGCAGACTAGAGGTCTATCTTGCCCAGCAGTCCGCACCCGCGGCGGCCCATCAGGCCTAATTGCCTGAACAGTACCCCTGATTAATTTTGTAACTGCCTCTAATCCTATCCCTATAACCTACCTCTACTCCTATCTGTACCCCTCTATCCCTTTGTCCTCCAGGTACCTATCCAAACCTTCTTTGAAGCCCTGTAGCGTGCTCCTGCTTATCACATCCTCCGGTAGCGCGTTCCATGTGTCCACCACCCTCTGGGTGAAAAAGAACTTCCTGGCGTTTGTTCTAAACCTTCCCCCTTTCAATTTCTCCGAGTGCCCCCTTGTACTTGTGGTTCCCCATAATTTAAAAAATCTGTCCCTGTCCACTCTTTCTATGCCCTTCATGATCTTGAAGGTTTCTATCATGTCCCCTCTAAGTCTCCCCTTGATGCTGAACAATGAAATGGAGGGGGAAAAATAGAGAGATGCTGCATCTCTCTGCCTTCCATCCACAGACCTAATATTTCTCCCTCCCTCCCTTCCACCCCCAAATCCACCTTCTCTCCCTTTCTCTTTCCAACTGCCCCCATCCCATCCTTCCCCCTGCCTGCCTGCCTTCCCCAGGTCCACCATTTCTCCCTTTCTCTTCCCAACAGTTCTCCCTTCAAATATCTCTTTCCCTCTTCCTCCACACCTCCCCAGGTCCAACTTCTCTACCTTCAGACTATTGCCCACCATCTCTCTCCCCTGTTTGTGGCCATCATCTCTCTGTTTCTGGCCATATAAGCTCTCTTCCCACATCCAATCTAGCACTTCTTTTAATACCCTCCCCATCTGTACTTAAAAAAAAAAGTCCAGGAGGCTTCCTCGGCCCAGTATGTTCTCTCCCTTCTCTCTCCCCAATTGCACCATCTTTTTCCCTCTCTGACACCCAATTCTCCATTTTTACTATCTCCCTCACCTCTGCATCTCTTTCCTTCACTCCCTCCATTCTTCCATCTTTTGGCTCATGTTTCCCTCTATCTTTCCCTTCATTCTGTCTCCTTCACTGCTGTCCCCAGCCCTCTCAGCCTTCTCCTGAAGGGCTACTCGCTGTTGGTGTCTGTATCTCCCAGTTCCTAAGCCCATTGATTTTAAAGATTATTTTAGCACAGGGGAAGAGCTTGGATCTTTGAGACTGGAGAATAGAGAGCTTAGTCCTTGAAGTTCCCTCAAATCTATGAGCTGTACAGAAGGAGGGGAGGGAAGGAAGGTGGTTGGGGGAATGAATGAACTCTGCGCTGCCCTTCGGGACTAGAAACCACTGGATGGGCTTCTCTCTGCAAGACCCATGTGGCCCCGCTCACGCTCACGGGTGTTTACCGTCTTGCCAGCTCCCTCCTCCATCTTGCTATAGTGTTCGTTGAAAGCTGTGGCCAGCGGCTTCCACATGCCTCCTGCGGCTGATCTGGAAGCATTCCCTCTGACGTCGCGATGTCAGAAGGAATACTTCCGGGTCAGCCGCAGGAGGCACATAGGATCCGCTGCCCGTGGCTTTCAGTGAACGCTGCAAGAAGATGGAGGAGGGAGCCGGCAAGATGGTAAAGACCCGGGGGCGGCAGAGGAAAACACCGCATCACCCTCAAGCATGAGCAGGGCCGCACAAAATACTTAATGGGGCCGCATGCGGGCCGCGGGTTGGACACCCCTGTACTAAAGTATCATACTGCTAGTGTATGGGGATCTTATTTGCCTAAAAGACTTCCTAGAAATGTGAAGAAATAACTGGAAGCCCATCATGGGGGCATTGTTGCCCAATCATGATGGAATAACTACCCAGGGCTACATGGAGGAATCTGAAACCCAACAAGATTTATAAGTTGGAGCATTTTATCTCCGATTCTTAATTTAAAACTGCCATTAAGTTAATTTTTGCAAGTAGACTATTCATCATTGAGGCATTTTGTGACCCTCCCAAGTGTATAAGATAACATTTAATAAAAAATGACTGCATGTGCTATGTAGATAGGTTACTGAATGAGTGCAGAAAATCCAGCTCTCGTTCTCTTTGGTTGCATTTCTTGTGGACTTACACATTTCTAGGCATCCATGTTTTTGTTGTGGAGAGGATATATGAAAAAAAACTGCTTTGCTGTTCTGGTCATGGATGCCACTTTTTCATTCTCTGATGTTAATATGATCCCCTTCATAGCTGCTTACTGGGATATTGTTTATAGAGAAATGCCAGCTTCCTTCATGTACCACACATTGGGGTATACAAATCTTTTGAAGCACTGGGGACATGTATTTCATAAGAATGCCTTGGTCTTTAGCATCAGTGGGAGGGTTGCCAAGGACTGGCGTGTGAGGATAGTTATTCCCTGATCAGCATGCATCTATAAAATGTGAAGATGCAAGTTGGGAGCATGGAGGCTCTGATTGTTCATTCTGCAGTTTGAAACAGTAGATGACAGGTACTGAATCTGTAGGGACTTGGGTGTCTTGCCTGATGGCTTATGGGCTCCCTTATTCTGGGAGGAGATGTGGGCTGCTAAAAGTGATCATGGCTTTCCTTTCCTGTCTTATAGGCGACAGCGGTCAGAATGGCGCTGGGCAGAGGATCGAGCGGCAATCGTAAGTCGATGGAATTGGCTGCAAGCACATGTCTCGGACCTGGAATACCGGATCCGGCAGCAGACTGACATATACAAACAGATCCGGGCTAACAAGGTAAAATGCTGAAGGTGACATAGGAGCACAGAACCTTTTTACAAAATGTTGTTACTGCTGGACACTTATTTGTATGGGTGGGGGTGGAGAGGACAGAATCATGGAGAATATCCATATTGTGCTTATAATGCCAAGGATATTGATGTAGACAATCTCTGTGGGAGTAGTAGGGATATGGTGGTCTGTTATGGACTGGTTCATGTTTTATAAGCGTCCAGCAGATGTGTCTTGAACTTTGCCCTACAGGAATCTGCATTTTGCAGTCCTTGTACTTGCAGATTAAAATGAAATTAAAAAGCAGTTAGCTGTATCTTCCCTATGCTGTCCATTAGTGCTGCCCTATTTGCGATGCAAATCGATTCACCTTGGGTGAATGGAATCAATTTGTTTTTGAAAAAAATTGAATTTAACGATTTGTCGTCTCCCTTGCTAGAGACCCGTTCGGACTTTCCCTCTGCCACCAGAGTCCTTCCATCTAATATAACTTCCAGTTTTGCAAACCCGGAAGTTAGATCAGAAGCAAGGACTCAGGTGGCAGAGGGCAAGCCCAAAAGGGTCTCTGCGTGCTGATTGGCGGCTGGAAGCATTTCTCCTCTCCTCCCCGGCCAGGCAAAATCGGCGGTAGCAAATGCGATTCACTACCCTGATGCTACTCCGGGCATCATCTCTTTATTCAGCCGCCCAAGTGGAAACAGGAAGTTTTCATTGAAGGTGGGCCGCAGTGGAGAGAAGACGCAAGGAGTGGCGACAGGAGTTGATCGCTAAATTACTACCGTCACTGACAACAGGTTGTAACGTCAAAATAAAGGTAGATAGGGGCAGAGGGGCGATGGACTTGGGGGAGTTGGTAGACTGGAGAAGGAGAGATGGGGAAAAGGATGGGAGAGATGAACTTGGTGGAGGGGGGGAAGATGGACTTGGGGGAGTTGGTGGACTGGAGAAGGAGAGATGGTGAGAAGATAGATGGGAGAGGTGAACTTGATGGAGGGGGGGAGATCATGGAGAGGGGAGATGGGGGAGGGATAGAAGAAATAATCGATCTGAAAACAGGAGAGGGAGAGAGATGGTGGACAATGGGATTTAGGGAGGGAAGAAACAGAAAGGGAGAGAAGTTGGACACAAGGGATGGTGTGTGGGGTGGGATAGAGATACTGGATAGGAGGGTAGTTAGAAAGAGAAAGGGAGAGCTGGTGAGGAAGGAGGGGAGAGATGCTGGATGAAAGGGTAGTTGAGAAAAGGAGAGATGGTGGATCTTGGGATGGTGGGGTCCATCGCTACAGCTACGGGAATAGAGATGAAAAAAAGGAAAGATGCCAGACCTCCTGAGGAGGGAAGGGAAATGGAAGGGGAGGACAGAGATGGAAAATGGATGGTTACCATGGAGAAAAAGGAAAATTGACAAATGGGCAGGAGACCCTTGCAAACGAGTTATCAGAAGATGTTTGTTGCACAGCCTGGGACCAACATGATTTGAAAAATGACCAGACAACAAAAGGTAGAAAAAATATTTTTATTTTCTGTTTTGTGATTACAATGTGTCAGATTTGAAATTTGTATCTTGCCAGAGCTGGTATTAGACCGCGAACATGAGCTAAGATTTAACAGAGAGAGGAAGTCTTTTTTGTTTATTTTGTTTACACCACAGTGCCAATGTGGGTAGGAGAGGGCAAAGGATGTGAAGAGGTTATAAAATAAACCCACCAGGACGTTTGAAAAAAACACCCACTTGGGCAGGAAAATCGAATCAAAATATTTTTTTCCTGAATTTGGCAGCACTACTGTCCATTGATAGTGATAGGTACAGGTGCTTTGCAGAGAAGACATAGCCTCAGCTGTCCTGATCTCTGAACATTGTACTTGTTAATTCATAGCTTTTATGACCAGACTAATACTTGAGTATTTATTTCCCACCCAAGAAACTCAAACTGTAAAAAAAAGAAAAACCAACCTTATTGAGCAAAACTTCTATAACTATGCCAATTACTTTTTTTTTTTTTTAAATCAACGTCACCAGAGCTCCTGCTTTGGTGTACCACATTGAGACTTCTAATAGCATAAACAAATGAAGACCAAGCAGGTGGACCCCAATTTTTTATGCCATGGGAAGATTTTGAACTTGTGATAACTGGGTTTTTAAGTAGTATCTTTGATTTTGGGAGGTGGGAGGGTGTTCCCTCTCATTGATGCTGTTCCTTAATTTACCTCTTAGCTGACTTCCTAGGGGTAGAGTTGGGAGTGGATTGGATGATATATGGTATTCAGGACCTGTCTCTTTAGTGCTGATAACCCCTATGGTTTCTGTCTCCATCATGCAGGGTTTGCTTGTTCTTGGAGATGTCCTTCCTGCAGACGCCTCAGGAGATGAACGGTCCCGATCTTTAATCCCTGATGGCAAAACTGAGGGTTTGTTCCCACTTCCTACTGCAGTGGACAGAGTGGTAAGAGCCCTTTCCTTGTAAAGTCATTACCCATCACAATGAAATCATTGGCCAGTCCAGATGTCTGGGCTAATGCCGCCCGATTTCCGATTCGAATCAATTCGTTGTTAAGAAAACCACGAGACCTGTTCAGGCTTTCCCTCTGTCGCCTTCCGCCGGAGTCGTTCTCATCTAATGTAACTTCCTGTTTTGTGAAACGGGAAGTTACATCAGAAGAAAGGACTTGGGAGCACCGAGCAAACCTCATGTGCGGCGATGATATTTGTATTTTTTTGGCTGGCTTTCTCCTTTCTCCACACCGCGGAAGCATATCTCCTCTCCTCCCTGCGATTCCACAGTATAAGTATGAGAATTGGGCAGGGTGGCTGTGGAATCTTTGGGGATGGGGAAGCTGAGAATCAGAGAGGGGGCTGGGGAAGCTTTGGGGATGATTTGCTTTTGGGATGGTTAAATTAAATGTTTTAAACTTAAAAAGCTGTGTTATTGAAAGTGAATTGAATCAAATCCAAAAATTGATTCAGCAGGGTGAATTGAAATATTTTTCCCTGAATTAGGCAGCACTAGTCTGTGCTGCCTTTTGTTCAAGATTCCTTTCTCTGCAAAGCTGTTGTGGGTTGCTGGTGAGATGGTTGGACACACAAATGATTTTGTTTGTCATCTTTCTTTACCAGTGGACAATTGTCAAATTTATCTCACCTGTCCTTTTCTGGAATTAACTAGCTGCAGACTTTAGAAGCTGAGAATTCATATGCTGAGGTCATAGCAGCTGTGAATTTTGTAGTTAAGCCACTTAGGAGTCTGTACATTAGGTGATCAATCCATTCCCGCGAATCAGGTTTTTCAGAAGTGTTATGACTTTCAGCACCTCCCACATCGCCAGTGTAGTGTAGTGTTTCCTTCAGTTTTTCATTCTGCAGGTGAACTGTGCAGAGGTGTTTCTTATCTGCTCTGCTTAGTTTTTCTTATTTTCTGTTATAAGTTCATTTTTGTTGTTTTCTTGAGGCTTTGGTACCCTGAGACCCCATATTTGGGGATTTTCTGCCTGGGACCGGACACAGGTTCCACAGAGCCGGACTGTGGCTCAGAGGGCAATCATTTTGGTGGACTTATGCCCGCTGTGTACTACTTCAGGGCTTGGGAAGCCAGATTGCCTGAATTTTTCAGAGGCTTGGGTGCAGGCTGTGGGGTGCACTGATGAGAAAAACCCTCGGGGTATCAGGGAACCTGCTGCATATTCTCCCCTCACCCCAGTTACACTTTGAGGTTCTGTTGGGGGGGCGGTGGAGGTCTTGGATGGAGTAGATCTTGGCAACCTGAAGATTTCCTGGTTTAGAGTCGTTATTTGAAGTTTCTGAGGCAAAAAGTGCATTCCAAATTCCATCTACTCCCGGGTCATTTAAAAAAAAACAAAACAAAAAACCCCAACATTTTAACCCACCTAACAGCCATCCAATATATAAATCAATAATCAGCATTGCACTCCCCTACCAACCATCTAACCATAAAGCAAGAATTCTAGGGAAACAAAAACATCCCCTGCATCAGGAATAATCAAACTACCCTACAATCATGAATCTCCTACTGATCCTATTGATCTACCTGATAAGCGGTAGCATCAAAGACGTTAACTCTCTCTACCCACAATTACAATCTATCCACCACCCAGTTCTATCTTTCATCCACATCACCAACCCACAAGAAGATACTATAAATCATATTAATGTTATTTCAAATAAAAAAAGACTCCACCATACCCTTAAAAAAAGAACAAGGGAAATAAAAACCATCAAAACCACTAACTCAACAGAAATTGCCGCATCCACTTCTATTCCATGTGCATATCTCAATACCAGATCTGTTAGAAATAAGGCATTCCTTATTAATGACTGGATCATCAGCAAGGAAATAGCCTGCCTCTTTCTAACTGAAACTTGGTTACTGTCTGAAGATGATCCAATTATAACTGATCTCCTACCAGACAATTTCAAAATCCTTACGTTAAACCGCACAGGTAAAAAAAGGAGGAGGATTAGCAATTATCCTTAAAGATGGATTTGAGTTTGAACTTCTGGATTCCAAAATGACCGACCACCTAGAAATCTTAGCCTGTAAAATAAGTAATACCCAACTAGAAGAATCCTTATCCTGCATACTATTCTATGTCCCGCCTAAAAGCTGGCCCAAAGCCAAAGAAGACTTCTGTGAATTCGTCCTGCACAATTCTATTGGCCCTAACTACAACATCATCGCAAGGGACATAAACTTACACCTAGACGAAGAGAACAACACAGACACAAAAGAGCTTAAAAACTTTCTATCTCTACTCAACTACAACATCCCCGTACCCACACAAACTCACGAAAAAGGACATCATTTAGATCTGGTTGCCATGTCCACAAAGGAAATCCTTGACCCAGTCATCTCTCTGCCTGAAGGCACCTGGCGTCACGACATCTGGTCCGACCATTTCACTTATTATTTTAAGCTGATCTGGTCGCACCGAAAATCTAAAACACGTCCGATGATAAAAAAGAACATCAAACAAGAGGTTATATTAATCCAGAAGAATACTGGTCAGAATACGTAACTGCAGACAGTAATAGAGGAAGGAGTAGATTTCTGGGACCACTGGAAGACAACCAGCACATCCATCCTAGATAAAATCGTCCCTATACATAAAAGCAAAGCAATGCAAACAATACAACAAATGGTTCGACGCCGAACTACTAAAAACGAAACAACTAGCTAGGCGACTAGAAAGAATTTGGAATAAAACAGGAGAATTGGCAGACCGCAACAAAAGGAGAGCCTACATAAAAACTTACAAACAACTGATAAAAGACAAACGCAAAGCGTTCCACTCTACCAAAATCAACCTATCCTGCTATGGTTTACAAGGAATCAATACAAAAGAGTTGTTCAACATAATCACAAATCTATTTGACACCGCCCGCCACACCACACCCGTGCACAACACGAAGTTACCCACTGCGAAAGACCTAGCCATATATTTTGATTCCAAAATTAAAAACCTAAGAAATAACTGTGTAGGAAATAACGATGTAACAATTATCCCCAGCAATTACCAAATAGCTAACTCACATGACAATGAAATACCAACAGACATGATCTGGAATTCCTTTCAAGATTTAGAATGGAATACCTACACCAAACTATACAACAAATACTTTAAATCTCATTGCGTCCTAGATACATGCCCCCCGGAGATTATGAAAGCGGCACCATTAGAATTTAAACTATCATTGCTACGCTACTTAGCCCACAACCTAAAAAATGGGACTTTCCTCACTAACAACGGTCACATAATAATAACCCCCATCCCAAAAAATAGAAAAGAATCTTCAGCGCTAATAACCAACTACAGACCTATAGCATCTGTCCCATTCATTGTAAAAATCATGGAGGGATTAGTTCACACCCAACTGATGGAATATCTTAATCAGTTCTCTCTCCTGCATAAAACTCAATCCGGCTTTAGACCCCTATTCAGTACGGAGACATTAATCGCTGCTATTTTAGACTATTTGCACCTATTATTTAGCAATGGCCTCAACGCCCTGATCATGCAATTCGACATGAGCTCTGCATTCGATCTGGTAGACCATGAGAAAATGCTGCAATGCCTAGACGCCATTGGTATCAGGGCTGAGGTACTGAACTGGTTTTGTGGCTTCCTTACATCCCGTTCCTACCAGGTACTCTTCAACAACGATCACTCCCATACCTGGAGCAACTCAGCCGGAGTGCCACAAGGGTCACCGCTTTCCCCATTGCTTTTCAATATCTACATGTCCTCATTAGGTGTGAGACTAACCCAACTGGGGATAAAATTATTCAGCTACGCAGATGATTTTACGATCATCATCCCATTTGCTAACTCTATCTCGGAAACCCATTCCCAAGGCATCCGATGCCATAAATGAGATGGAACAATGGATGACAGATTTCAAGCTCAAACTTAACCCAGAAAAAACAAAATTCTTCGTTGCCTCTCCTCACCCGCTTGACAATAAAACCCCACTATGCATCAATAAGCTCAACTACCCTATCCAGCCCACCATGAAGATATATAGGTGTTACCCTAGACCAATGCCTAACTATGAAGGAACAAGTGGACATCCTGTTCAGAAAGGGTTTTTCTTACTCTCTGGATAACTCAGATTCATTAAATCATACTTCGATACATCAGCATTCAGAATCCTAATGCAATTCCTCATGCTGAGTCAACTTGACTACTGCAACATCGCCTATTTAGCAATCTCCCAAAAGAATATGAGATGTCTTCAAATAATGCAAAATGCTGCGGTCAGACTTATCTTCGAGCTGAAGAAATTCGATCATGTGACACCTTACTACCGGCAGTTACACTGGCTGCCAACGGAAGCACGAGCAAGGTTTAAATTCGCCTGCCTCTGCTTCAAAGTACTATATGGACTTGCCCCCAAGTACATAATGGACCTTTTCTCATTTTCCAACAACAAACGCAAGAGAAACACACATTCAAAATTCATTTCCCGTCCAGTTAAAGGTTGCAAACTGAAAAAAACACCATGAACACATTCTCTAGGGCAGAGTACGGTATTGGGGTTTAAGAAAGGATTGGACAATTTTCTGCTGGAAAGGGGGATAGAAGGGTATAAATAGAGGATCACTGCACAGGTCCTGGACCTGTTGGGGCCGCCGATTGAGCGGGCTGCTGGGCACGATGGACCTCAGGTCTGACCCAGCAGAGGCATTGCTTATGTTCTTATGTTCTCTCACCAAGCAGCCTTATGGGGTAAAGATCTAAATCAACTGCTTTCGCCCACTGCCTACAGGGAATTTAGGAAGCGCCTAAAAACATACCTGTTCTTGAAATACCTAAACAATTGACCCGCTCTCCCCTCTCTCTCCCCAATAATGGTCCCCCCAACCTCCTACCCTTATCCCTCTCCCCTCCTTAGCCCACTTGAATTTCACGGTACTGTGATACATATAAACTGTTATCTTTATCATATCGTAATTTTTCACCGTATTTTCTGAAATGTGCGGCTTATTCCAAGCAGGTCCTATCAGACATTACCTACCAAACTGTATATCTTATACTCTTGCTCAGCAAATTGTATTTCTATATTCTTGCTTTCTTAAAGTCTCTGCTCTCTGTATTTCCTCTGACTATCTGCATATTGTAATTCGCTGAATGTCCAGCTGTCTTGATTGTAAACCGCCTAGAAGTCGCAAGATTGTGGCGGTATAGAAGAATAAAGTTGTTATTATTATCTCTTCCAGCTTCAAAGAAACCTGACAAGCAGGTTCTTTCACAGAATTGTAAGTACAGCCCCATTATTTCCTATTGGAAAATTGGGGTGTGGAAGGGTTCCTCCAAAAATCTAATTTTTGAAGGTTTCGGGGGTCAGGTCTCCCTCCAAACCCCCTATTTCAGCATTTTTTTTTTGTTTGTTTTTTTTTTTTTCCAAAAAAGTTTCCACAGGCCATTTTTGGCATGGGGCGCAGCCTGAAAGCGCTCTCCAATTAATCCAGGGAGCCTTTTTGCTTCCTGTGATTTCTCCTCAGATAAGCAAGCTGGCTTCCTGCTCCAGCGACCACTTGGAGTCGGACTGACAGAATTGAAGATCAGACTCTGTGCCACTTATCTCAGGGCACGGAGACAGTCCTGGACGAATCCCGTTCCCTGTTTGGGTCCAGCAGCCAAGATGCCTCTCTGGCATTTTTAATCCACCTGCTTTTCAAGTTGGTCTCTGTCCATCATTTTATAGCGGATTCTGTTAAGGAGTTGAAGCTGGAGGTGAGCAGCTCTCTACTTCTCAGTGCATAATCATGACCTCCTTTTTTACCAGTGAATCCGGACATTACTACCCTATTTACTGAGCAGTGGGAGACCCCAGAAGGATCCTTAAGGATTGCAAAAGCCATGTCCAGACTTTACGTGATGGCATCTGAGTTCCAGCAGCTGTTTAATCAGCTGAAAGTAGACTCTGAGGTGGCTCAGGTCACCAAGTACATAACTCTCCCATTGAGGGGGAAATTATGATGAAAGATGTGTAAGATCGCAAGATGGACATAGTTTCTAAGAGACAATTTGAAGCTCTAGCTCTGGGAATCAAAGCAGTGGCGGTAGCTTCGTTTGCTGCAAGGGTCTTTCAGACCAGATTGAGAAAAGAACCCTTTGCGGAGGAGGACATCCCCAGCTGGTGCTAGAAGGGGTGGATTATGTGGCAGGTTCATGAGCAAGGAATCGGTGTATGCGATCTCTACTGGCAGAATGCTCTGGATCAGGGGAAGATGCTTTTCGTTAAGGGCCAAATAATCTCATGGCCAGTGTGATGGATCACCACCCTAAGTCTCTGCTGGAAAACAGGCCACACCGACCCCCTGGAGGGAGTAGAGCAGTGGTCTCAAACTCAAACCCTTTGTGGTGCCACATTTTGGATTTGTAGGTACTTGGAGGGCCGCAGAAAAAATAGTTAATGTCTTATTAAAAAAATGACAATTTTGCAATGAGGTAAAACTCTTTATAGTTTATAAATCTTTCCTTTAACAGTTAAAGGAAAGATTTATAAACTATAGTTTTACCTTATGCAAAATTGTTGGCTGGTGACTTTATTTTTTGTGCTTTTAACTATGTTTCCAGGGCCTTCTTGTCCTCTGACTGTTTTTCTCTCCATCTTCACTTTCTGCCTTGCATCCATCTTTGGCATTAACTTAATATTCAATTTTTTCTGCTTTCTTTTCAAAATCAACGTTTCCATGTCTTCCCTTCCCTTCCTATGTCTCTCTTCTTCCGTCCCTATTTCCATGGTCTGACATCTTTCCTTCTTCTCCCTCCCTCCCTCCTTCCTTTCTTTCCCCTGGTGTGGCATCTGTCTCCTTCCCTCCCCCCATGGCCTGGCATCTCTCCCTCCTCCTCCATGGTCTGGTATATCCTTTCCTTTCCCTCCCTCCCATGGACTTGGCATCTCTTGTTCCTCTCCTCTCCCTTGTCTTCCTTTTCCTTCCTTCCCTCTCTTTCCCCAGTTGGGTGCAGCAGCAACAGCAGCAGCATTTCTTTTACCCCTTCTCTCCCCCTCCCTTTCCTTGTGCTGCTACTGCAACAGCAGCATTTCCCTTCCCCCTTTCCTGTGCAGCAGAAGCATTTCTCTTCCCCTTCCCTTCCTTGTGGAGCAGTAGCATGTCTGGCCGGCTCCCTTGCTCAGTCAATCGTTCCGTTCAAAGCCGTGGGTGGCGGCTCCTCACGCGATCTGCGCCTCTGTCAGAAGCCTTCTCTCTGATGTCCTGATGCCAGAGAGGCTTCCGACGCAGGTGAGGATAGCGCAAGGAGCTGCCACCCGCGGCTTTGAACGGAACGATCGATTGCAGCAAGGGAACCGGCCAGACTGCTCCACATGGAAGGGAAGGGGGGGAAGAGAAATGCTGGTGTGGATGGCGCGAAGTGCCGTCGCCGGCTGCAGCTTTGACCAGAACAATCGACTGCAGCAAGGGAGCAATTGATCATCGTGTCCAGACCGCGGGCTGCAAAATAGCACCTGGAGGGCCGTGAGTTTGAGGTCACTGGAGTAGAGGTAATTTTTGCCCTTCCCATTGTTCTCACCAGTACAACCTAAGTTCCTATGCCAGAGATCCTTCCAAGGTTACAAATAACGATTTAGCAACTCCAGATGCCATCAGTCCTCAGGGTCTCACATTAACCTGCCCTCCATAAAATGCAAATTTGGTGGTCACACTTCCAGTCATTGGAGGGAGGCTGTCAGTGTTTCAGAGGGAGTGGGAGAAAATGTCCTTGGACCAATGGGTGCTGGATATTATCTGAGTGGATGAGGAGATCAAGTTTTATCATCCTGCTGCAGATTTCCTCGTTTCTCTAGCTGGATAGCCGGAAAAAGAGGCCATGCTCAGAGCCACACTTCAAAGGCTTTTTGATATTCAGGCTATAGAACCTGTCCCTGACGTTGAATCGGGCTCAGGCAGATACTCCCAGATAATTCATTGTGCCCAAAAAAGGCACAGAAGACTTGGAGGCCCATCTTGGATCTCAAGGCCATCAAAACGTTTCTAAGAATCTCATATTTCCTCATGGAAATGGCCCATATGGTCATTGGCTCCAGCGGAGTTTCTTGCCTCTGGATCTGACAAACATATTTGCATATTCCCATCTTTCTGGGCCACAGGATATATCTGAGGTTTCATGTAAGGAACATTTCCAGTCTGTGGCTCTCCCGTTCGATTGGCACTAGCCCCTTGCACTTTCACCAAGGTAATAGTGGTGGTTGTGGCTCATTTTCGAAAGATTGAGATCCAGGTACACCTCTATCTGGACAATTGGCTTATCGGTGCTCTGTCCATACCAGACTATGAGCAAGCAGGTGACAAACATTGGATCTACTCCAGTGGTTAGATTGGATAGTCAGCTTCAAGAAAAGATATCTAGAACCAACCCAGAATTTTAGAGTATCTGGGCATTCATTTCAACATGACTCAGGTCTGCGTCAATGCCACAATAGTAGCATATGTGAACAGACAAGGAGGCACTAGAATGTCTGGAAGCTCAGATGCTATTTTAATGGGTGGAAGTCCAATTGCAGGCTCTTTCCTTAGCAACAGCAGCAGATGAATCCAGAGACCAATGGGATAGCACACATCTACCAGCAGGCGGAGATAGAGAAACTGATTAACAGGTGGTCCTTTTGGCTGGCACTCCTCCTGTATCTTCAGTATGCTCTATCTCCCAGCAGGTGATGGTCGCTATTCAACTAGCTCCTGAATTCTGGCTTTGACTGGAAAATTATTTTCTCCTGTTGAGGTTTCTCTTCAGTGAGATTGCAATTTTATTTCTCCTGTTGAGGTTTCTCTTCAGTGAGATGGCAATTTTATTTCTCCTGTTGAGGTTTCTCTTCAGTGAGATGGCAATTTTATGTTTTCCTGTAGAGGTCTCTCTTCAGTGAGACAGGGATGTCCGGCTGAACAGTGCCGGCTTTAGGGATTAAACCTGGGCCTCCCAGGTCCCTGCCTCACCCTCCTTGCATTGCTGGAGGGTCTGACTTGGTCTCAATTTTTTCTTCTTTCCCTTCTCTGTTTAAAAAAAAAAAAAAAAGGGAGACCACAGTTGCTACATTCTGCCCTGTTAGTGCTGCACAACCAGCTCTTACTGGCTTCAACCGGCCCTAACAACAAGCTTGTGAGTATGTATGTGTTTTTTACTGTTGTTTGAACTTCAGGTTCTGTTTGGGAGTCTTAGTACTGTGGATTCGGTCAATGTACATTTAAGTAATGGACATTTTATTGAGCCATGACTATGACTAGAAATCCGTTGAGAGCGCCGGGACTTTCCCGCCCTTTGCATGCACACGCTTGGTTTCCTTGTTGGTTACAGCGCGGCAGTAGCGATGCAATTTCATGCTCGCTCTTGTTCTCCTCATTGGGTTTCAGTGCAGCAGTAGTAGTCCTGTTTATTCCGAGGCTCTCTTTCGACTGTGTTTGTCACGGCCATGTGCAGATGATTGTGCAGGTGCCGGTTTATAGCAGCGCACATGAGATGGGACATGTTTTTTTCTGGTGCTGTGGGAAGCACCGCACTGTTCTTCTAGTTATTCCCCGAGTCTGATTTTCTTTCTTTGCAGGCCACGGCAGGGTAAAATTTATTGAGCTTGAATCCGACTATGTTTCTAGGAGTGTTGATGCAGCGACCACGTTTCAGTGAGAATCAGGCGCACACTTGGGTCTCTGGCGATGGCGGGAGAACTGCAGCGTTCCGGTAGTTTATTTACAGCTGACTTTGATCAGGGTATGCCGCGGCTTCTCTCCTTTCCGGTTCAGACAAGTTGTACGTGTTTCACCAGCTTTGGGACAAGCTTGGGCAATCTATATGTCTATGTCTGTGTTCCTGCTGTATTCACTTGAAGGACGCTGCTAGTTTAATCGGACTCTGGGGTTAGCCCTCAAAGGGATTACTTGAGAGACTCTTACCTAGGTTAAGTCACCCAGTCTCGGTTTGTCTCCGGACTGGGTCGACATATGGCAAATCACAGCACAGTGAGATCAACAGTGAGATAGTGCCCTGTATTTCACATGGGTATCTCATTGTCTCTCTTGGAGTTCCTGCAGATTGAGCCTTTGTTGGTAACTGTCCTTCTTATTTGGGCCTCTGTGCTGCTCTGCATGTGTCTAGTAGTGGCATAGGATATATATGCCTAAAGGTAGTACAAACAGTTCCCAAGTTCAGGCTGTGTCTATGGGCATAATGACACTTCGCATCTTCCTGCAGCCAGGACTCTCTCTATTTCTGATGGGGCTTGGACTTCAGATTTCCATGCTTATCACGCTGGTTTCTTCTGTCGCCATTTTCTCATGGCACATGCTAGACAGACCCCCCCGACCAGACAGGAAGAGCTCCTTCTAACCAGGAGCCAATTATCTATTCTATCTCTATCAAACTCGCGGAGGAACACGCGCTATGTGGCTGTTAGCCTCATCCCTGAAGCTCTCATTAGCAATGTGAGCTTTGTCTGATACCTGTTAGGATGCTGTTGTTTTCCACATGGCGGTAGATGCAGCATCTTAATTGCGTCTAGTACGTATTCACTTTAAAGAACATATATTTCGTTCACGTTGCATGGAGTTAGTACTGTTTTCATGGTTCCAGAATACTCCTCTTTACATTGCAAAACTTGATTTTTCCTAGGAGAATTTCTTTCTTCTTACAGATCCTACATATCTTACAGATCCTCATCCTGCCGTTCCCTGACCTTCTGCACTTCATTCTGAGGGGATCTTGACTTCTTCCAATGACTCTTCAGGCTTTCTCATGAAAGAGAAGACGCTATAATGTTAGGTCAGGGGGCTGTGAACATTTTTCAGGATGTTTGCAACTTTGCATCCTCCTCAGGTTTCTGGTTCATTCTTGGAGTCTCTGTGTTTTGTGTTTCCCTTTTAAGTGTTACTGGTCCTCAAGGCAGTTCTTGTAGTTCTTTAGGATGATATTTTCTTTCTCAAGGGACCCTCGGCCACAAGAGGGCACCCGCTCAAACTCAGGGGCAGAAAATTTAATGGCGACACCAGAAAGTATTTCTTCACAGAGAGAGTGGTTGATCATTGGAACAAGCTTCCAGTGCAGGTGATCAAGGCAGACAGCGTGCCAGACTTTAAGAATAAATGGGATATCCATGTGGGATCCCTACAAGGGTCAAGATAAGAAAATTGGGTCATTAGGGCATAGACATGGGGTGGGTAAGCAGAGTGGGCAGACTTGTAGCCCTTTTCTGCTGTCATCTTCTATGTTTCTATGGGACGTTGTTCCACTTACTGCCCAAGACGGGGGCATTGGGCAGGCTGGATCCCATTCTGCTGAATTAGTTTCTCAGGGTTACACATTTCTGCAGAAAAACTGGGAGAATATTTACATTTTTACTATGGACTCTGAATGGGCACTAGGTTTGCTTGCCTCTCTTGGAGCAGCTCGTTCGGTTTTGGCACATGCCATTTCGCCTACCCAAGGCTTCACAAACATTTTAGAAAATGTGGGCAGTGGTACCGTTTTGGCACTACCAGGTGATTCACCTACTTTCTTCTTGACTAACTACTTGATTCGGACGTCTTCCAGTCGGGCCATTTGACTGAGACGAAAAGGGTGGTTTCTTTTCTTCAGTTCTTTGGACGTGAATCTTCGAATTTGCACAGCGCTCTTTTCTCCTGTACTATTTATAGGTATATCGGGGAGATGTTTTTATTCATATAGGAGAGAAATGTGTTTCTTCCCAGAGACTAGGGCGATGGGTCACAGTCTCAGGTTTGCATTCTTCTTCGGTCACCATGACCAAGACTATAGGATTCTGTATAGGTTCTAGGATCCATGTTGCTGACTCTACTGGGAACTTTGGCTTGCTTTCCCATTATAACGCTACAGCAGTCACTTTTGTTCCGGTGGTTCCCGGTATCTCAGGGCTCCAATTATTTGGTAGGCTCCTCAAGCATCGCTCTGTATGATTTGGTGGCTCAGCGAGATTTCTCTTTTCAAAGGCATGCCTCGGTCTTTGCTGGACTAGCTCATGGTCACGAAACATCCCGGGATGTCGGGTTGGGGGGCTCGGTGCCTTCCATCCTCAGTTCCAGGAGTCTGGTCTTAAGAGGCGACTCGGTACTTTTTCATTCTTCTACTCTGGCGCATGGTCAGGCTACCTTTCTGGAGCTTCAGACCATTCTTCCGGAATGATGCGGGTCAGTCAGTATTATGATGGGGGTATTTCTCTACAGCCTGGGCAGTAGGTGATGTATTCAGTTGGCGGGTAAAGTTGTGGTTCTACTTCAATGGGTGGACCCTCATCTTTCTCTTCTGTTGGCAGATCATTTTATGGGTCAGGAAAAGAGTTTGGGTAGACTTTCTCTCCGCGAAATCTGTGCATGGCTCATTTATTGTATATTACAGTGTACAGCGCTGTGTACACTCTAGAAAGTGTAAATGTTAGTAATAGTGAAATCTTCTACATCCTGGATATTGAGAATTTTGGCTCAGGCATTCCAGCTCTTTTTATGTGAGATCACCTGGAACTAGACCTCATGGCCTTGTCTCAAAATTCTAAGCTTCCTAGCTTCTTCAGCGGGCACAGGAAGTGGGAATCAGAGGGGGGTAGTAGAGTGGCTTCTTTCTCACCTCTGGTTTCTCTTTTTATCAGTGTTTTCCCCTGGCTGATGATGGCTTGGATTTGCCATCTCGAGCTCGCTTTCTGGGCACAGTATTTGTAGAATCTCTGGATTGGCTGCGCCTTCCTTGCTATGCGGATCTGATGAGTCTTTCGACAGCCGGGACTGTTGAGTTTCCTGGTATCTCCGGATTTGCTCACCTAGGGTACGATCAACATGGATATTCATATTACTTTGGTATTACAACCTAGCTTTTGAAAAGTCATGGCTGACGTGTAAGGGTTATGCGAAGCAGGTTATTTCTTCTCTTATCCAGGCGATACTGATGTCTTCACTTATGGCTTCTGTTTATTTTTGGAGGTTTATCCTTTCTTGGGTACTTCTCAACATTCCCTTCAGCTTCAAGTGCCATTCTTAGCTTGTTACAAGGGCTAGGTATACTGCTCTTTGCTTACTTCTCAGTTTCATGTAGTTCAGTTCCTAAACGGAGTACAGTATATTCGTACACCTCTTAGAAAGCCCTGTCTTGAGTACAGTCTTAAGGTACTTCTTCGCAGTTTACCGAAGGCTTCATTTCATCCTTGTCTTTCGAGACTCTAAAGGACTGTGCCGTTGAACACGGGATTTCTTGTGGCCATGGCTTCAGCTCAGCAGTTTTCTGAGTTGCAGGCCTTGTTCGGCGGGGATTCCTATTTCTGATTTACAAGATCTGGGGTATCAGTTCGGACGGTACCACAATTTCTTTCTAAGGAGGTGTCATCCTTTCTTTTATGATATGCTCACTTTTCCTTCCTTCTTCCTGGGAGGAGAAATGGGAAGACGTGCTTTTATTCACTGCATTTTTAGAAAGTGCGTAGCGTTCTCGAGCTAGGTTTCTAATGAATTTTAGTTGTTTAGATCACCTTTTTGTATTCTTCAAGGGACGCCTCAAACGTATGGCGTCGTCCAAAGCCTCCGTCACTCGATGGGTCCAGGAGGACATTCTTTACGCTCGCCTGATGGCAGGGAAGCGGTTGGCGAAAGAACTTCATGACCATTCATCTATGCTGATACCTAGTACGTCATTATCTAGCCGCTCCTCTATCCTTAACCTCTCACACGCCTGTCTAGCCCATAGGTCCCCCAACTCTCATCATGAAGCCACCTTCTTGGCTCCTTCTCCTACTCTGCTCTTCTCTCAAACTCTCTCCCTGCCTTACACCTCCTTCCCCCAACCTCCTCGACCCTGTAAATGCCTGCAGTACCTGCCCTGGCCTCAGAATCCCCACGCTAATATGCCCCAAACACCACCCATCCTATAAAAACCCTCGTAAAGTCAACCACGCCTCCCCAAAACCTGTCCCCGCTTCCAATCTCTCCGACCCTGCCTCTGATTCTCTCACTCCAGTCCCAACACTTTATTGCAATGCCAGATCCTCTTGTAATAAGATTCAAATCTTAAAGGACCTACTCGAGGATTCAGACCCCGGATTCCTATTCATTACAGAATCTTGAATCACAAAAGATGACCAATTTACTCAAAACGAACTTTGCTCCCATGGTTACCAAGGCCTCTTCTCTCCCAGAACTAATTGAAAAGGAGGCGGCCTGGCTCTCCTTTTCAAATCATTCTTCGATGTCCAGCTCCTTGAAAAGGGCAGCTTCTCCTCATTAGAATACTTGCTAGCCTCAGTTAACGATGAATACCACCCTCATCCACTGGGTATCCTGCTCCTATACCGCCCACCTACCCCTTGGAACAATTCCTCCGAACTCGTCTTTGAAACCATAACAAACGCCTTCCTCAAATTTCAAAGATTACTGATCATCGGAGACATCAATCTCCACCTTGACGATGTCACCAGCAAGAACGCATCCGAATTTAATAGCTTCCTCCTCTTTAGGCTTTCCCCCTCCCACTCTCTCCCCTACCCACGAAAAAGTCCACACACTAGACCTCATCAGTTTTCTGGATCTCACTACTCACAAAACCTCAACCACTGACATTTGCTGGGAAATCGTTCCCTGGTCCGATCTCTTCCTTTCTTTCTCCCAATCTTCATGTCACATTTTGGGCCTCCATCCCGCACCTCAAATTCTTTTAACTTCCGCAAAAAAATCTCGAGCAATCTGTTCTGGACCAATTTTCTTGACAAATTCTCCCCCATCCCTAAACCTGCAGAACCAGAAACAAACTCACAAAACTGGGTCGCCCTCTCCGAGTCCACCTTCCTTTCCCTCGCCCCTCTCTCCACTAAAATCATCTCCTATTCCCATAAGGCTCCTTGGTACCTCCCATACCACAGAGAACTGAAACAGAAATGCCGAGCTCTGGAACGAAAATGGAAAAAAATCTAAATCCCCTACAGACAGACACTCCTGGAGGGTCAATATTAAATTCTACAATACTGTTCTAAAAAAAAGCAAGGAAAAACTTCTACGGTGACAAAATCTCCAAATCCAACAACCAGACTAGCACATTATTTAACATCTGGTGTTCCTTAATCTCCAAAAATGCTCCATCCTCCCCTCCTCCCCCTCAGCCGATTCTCTAAAGTTGTTATTATTATTATTCCCTCCTGCAATCTCCTACAAATCTCTGATTCCAATCGACCCCAAACCTATCCTTACAGACTCCTACCCTATCCCAGCTGACAGTTCCTGGTCTTCCTTCGAACTTGTTTCTGAATCCCTGGTCCATAATCTGTGCCTCAAATTGAAATCCTGCAATTGTACCTTGGATCCATTTCCCGCCTACCTTTACGAGAACACTCCCCCTCAGGCCATCTCATCTCTTACCATTCTCATAAACTCCGCCCTCCATTTGGGTCTATTCTCCCCAGAAATGGGCTATATCTCCTTAACCCCACTACTGAAAAAAACCTGATCTAGACCCCTCTACACCTTCCAGCTACCGTCCAATAGCAAACATTCCTCTCCTTACCAAGATGCTAGAATCTATCATATCCACTCAACTATCTTCCTACCTTGAAAAATTCACCATTCTGCTACCCTACCAATACAGCTTCTGACCCAACTTCAGCACTGAATCCCTTCTGACCTCCTTAATCTCAAAAGTTCAACATCTCCATTCTCGCAACAAGTTCGCCGTCCTTCTTCAATTCGACCTCTCTGCAGCTTTTGATGTCGTCCATCATGATATCCTACTTTACCAACTCACCGAGATAGGCATTCACTCCACAGTCCTTGACTGGTTCTCGAAGTTCTTACGCTCCCGCTCCTACACAGTCAACATGAAGGGCATTTCTTCCTCCCCCTGGAACCCGATCTTTGGAGTCCCACAAGGCTCACCTCTCTCACCTATCCTTTTCAACATTTATATGTCCTCCCTTAAACTCCTCCATCTCTCCCCCCTTGAAACACTTTACACTTACGCAGATTACATCTTTGTCCTCCTTGAGACTGACCGGAACCTCACCAACCTCTCTGCGAACATATCCTCATATATATCGAACCTTCAGTCCTGGGCCCACACTGTGCAGATGAAACTGAACGAATCCAAAACAAAACTTCTCTGGCTCGGCCCAAAATTGGACCAACTGCCCACCTCCATCCCTCTGTCCTCTGGCCCCACTCTGCATCTTGAATACTCAAGTAAAATTATGGGAGTCATCATTGACTCTACACTTTCCTTCAGTGATCACCTCAACTCCCTAATAAAAAAATGTTTCTTCAGCCTTCACATGCTGAGGAAAGTGAGAACCTGTTTCCATCAAAAACACTTTGCCGTCCTTGTCCAATCCACCATCCTTTCCAGACTGGACTATTGTAACTCTTATCTACCTAAGCTTAACAAAGAAAAACCTTCAAAGACTCCAGCAGATTCAGAATGCCGCTGCTAAGCTTATCTTCGCAAAAAGCAAATTCTACCACGACTCACCGCTTTTGTCCAAGCTCCACTGGCTTCCAATAATCTCCAAAGTCCACTTCAAATGTGCCTGCCTTACTTTCAAGATCCTACACGGCATCCTCTCCCCCTTTATTCCTCTTTCTTGGAATTCCTCTAACCCCAATTCCACCATATCCACCCAAAAACTGAAACTCTCCTTCCCCTCTCTAAAAGACGTCTCCCTTATAGGAAAACTAGGTTCCTCCCTCCCTTTTAGAATCACTGAGCTCTGGAACAACCTTACCTCCCCTCTCAGGAATCTGAGCTCCCTCCAACTCTTCCGTAAACATCTGAAAACCTGGTTATTCTCAAAAATGTAACTCTTCCTCCCTCTCTGATTATTCTAGTCCTCTAAATTTCCTCGTCATCCTTCTCTCCTCTGGAGTTCCTTTCTACCCTAACTCCTGTTAACCGTGTCGAGCTTTGCGAATGTAGAGATGATGCGATATACAAACCTAAGGTTTAGTTTAGTTTACCATTGCGCCAGAGCGATGGCTAGTTCTTGGACTCGGTCCAGAGGTTTTTTCCTTGGAGGAGTTTTGTCTCGTGGCTATGTTGTATTCCGAGAGTGCTTTATCTCAGTATTACCGGTTGGATGTGGGGGCGTATGCGGTGGATGCGTTTAGTGCTTCGGTTGTTGCGGAGGCGGCGTTTGCTTCCCACCCAGATTGAGGATTGCTTTGCTACATCCCATTAGTCTCTGGATTCATCTGCTGCTGTTGCTAAGGAAAGAAAAATTATGTTCTTACCTGTTAATTTTCTTTCCTTTAGACGTAGCAGATGAATTCAGAGCCCCACCCTTTCTGGATATTGCATGTCGATTTTTTTTTCTTTTGCAACTTTCGAAGTTTGTTATTATTGATGGTTGTATTCTGTATTATTGCATTTTGAGATTTGTTATGGGAAAGAAGTTTTTTACATGCTATGCCTATTGATGGTTACGGATGCTTGGGCAAGGAGCTATACTGCAGATACAGGAGGAGTGCCAGCCAATCAGTTTCTCTGTCTTCGCCTGCTGGTAGATGTGTGCTATCCCACTGGTCTCTGGATTCATCTGCTGCGTCTAAAGGAAAGAAAATTAACAGGTAAGAACATAATTTTTCCTGCCACGGGGTTAGATTTTAAAATGTTCAGGCCATCTTTCTCAGTTGGTAGTTCCTGGACCCAGGGGAATGATCTCTATCCCAAAGGGCATACAATCTCACTTGGGGCAGCCTGGTAATGGATTTGATGGCTTCTGCTAAAACAGGGGTGTCCAATGTCGGTCCTCGAGGGCCGCAATCCAGTCGGGTTTTCAGGATTTCCCCAATGAGATCTATTTGCATGAGATCTATTTGCATGAGATCTATTTGCATGCACTGCTTTCAATGCATATTCATTGGGGAAATCCTGAAAACCCGACTGGATTGCGGCCCTCGAGGACCGACATTGGACACCCCTGTGCTAAAAACTTGAAAGTGAAGCACTACTTCAATTGGATGTCTCGCTGCCATCTCAAATTGAATATGTCTAAAACTGAACTCCTTATCTTTCCACCTAAACCTGCCTCCCCCCCTCTCGCCATTCTCTATTTCTGTGGCTAACACTATCCTCCTCCCTGTCTCGTCGGCTCGCAATCTTGAAGTAATCTTTGAGTCCTCTCTCTGCGTCTCTACTCAGATCCAACAGACCGCCAAATCCTGTCACTTCCTCCTCTGTAATATGACCAGAATTCATCCTCTTCTCTCTGAACACATTACCAAAACCCTTGTCCACGCTCTCATCACCTCACGCTTAGACTAGAAACATAGAAGATGACGGCAGATAAAGGCCATAGCCCATCAGGTCTGCCCACTCTACTGACCCACCCCCAAGTCTACTATCCTAGGGATCCCACTCCTGGTGACAGGTTCCCTTGGCTTAACCCTCTAAGGGATCCCACATGGGCATCCCATTTGCTCTTAAATTCTTGCACGCTGTTTGCCTCGATCACCTGCACCGGAAGCTCGTTCCAAGGATCAACCTACTGCAACATTCTTCTCTCAGGCCTCCCACGCACCCATCTCTCACCTCTTCAATACGTTTAAAATGCTGCTGCGCAACTCAGATTCTGTGAGAGCCACTAGTCTCACATTACCCCTCTCCTCAAGTCTCCCCATCCATTTCCGAATACAGTTTAAACTCCTCTTGCTGACTTACAAGTGCATTCGCTCTGAAACTGCCTGATATCTCTCCTCACTTATCTCCTCCTATGCTCCCTCCCCATGATCACCACTCATCGGGCAAGCCTCTCTTATCTGTACCCTTCTCTTCCACTGCCAACTCCAGACTTTGTCCCTTCTTTCTTGTGGCACTGTATGCCTGGAACAGGCTGCCTAAATCAATATGTCGTGCTCCGTCCCTAGCAGTGTTCAAATCCAAACTAAAGGCCCACTTTTTTGAAACTACTTTCAACTCTTAACTCCCACTCACTGCTGTCAGATACCTTACCCTCTATAATCTCTCCAATCCTGAAATGTCCTGTCTAAATTAGATTGTAAGCTCTTTTGAGTATGGAGTGTCAATTGTACATTAGAATGTACAGCGCTGCGTAGGCCTTTCAGTGCTATATAAATAATAAATAGTAGTAGTACTTAAAGAGAAGAACCAGGAAGCTTAGGGTTGGATGTATTGGTTCAGCCCTGGCCCAGCCAAGGCCTCCTTTGTCTTTACACCTTGGCCCATGGTGGGCTGGGGCATCCACAGGATCGTGACTCATCCAGGACTTGTGATCTTAGTGGCCTCAAACTGACCTTGCCATTTGTGGTATGCAGACCTAGTTTATCTTTAGCAGGACAGGAGCATCAAGCTTCCTCTTCATCATGAGCTTTTCATTTAGGGGCCAGTCCCCATGGAGAATCCAGTGCACTTTAGTCTTACAGCATGGTTCTTGATCGCAGAGCCCTAGTTCGCAAGGGATATTCAACAGTGGTGTGAAAGAGACCAGTGGAACTGCTCCAAACTCCCATTTCAGTTACCTTTGCTTTATTGCAGGCTGTTCTAGAAAACGGTTTTGTAGTAGCTTCCCTCAGGGTGCAAGTAGGCCTTTCATGTTTCTGGGGCACAAAGTGGTAAAGCTTTCACTGATAGCTTACTCAGATGTCCTTTCTTGTCATACAATGTTCACCATCCTAAAGAGCTTCATTAAAGCCCCATATGAGCCACTGAAAGACTCATCCTTCTTGGAGCTCACAGTCTTACTCCGTCGAGACAGGGAGGGCAAGTTAGGAGGAGGGGTAGCTCTATACACTAGAGAAGACATTAAAACTACCATAATCACAGATGTCAAGTATACCGGGGAATCCCTCTGGGTGAACCTGGCTAGAGGAAATGAAAAATGCCTGTATCTTGGTGTGATTTACAGACCTCCGAGACAACAGGTAGACAAGGATATGGAATTAATCGAAGACATTGAAAACATCACCTTGCGTGGGGACACAGTACTGTTAGGGGATTTTAATATGCCCGATACAGATTGGAATACACTTACCGCACAAACTAGCGGCAGTAGAAGGTTGTTAACCTCCATAAAGGGTGCACAGCTCAAACAATTGGTATTGGAGCCCACTAGGGACCAGGCGTTACTAGACCTGGTACTCACCAACGGAGACAGCGTATCAGAAGTTTCGGTAGGTGATACGCTGGCCTCCAGCGACCATAACATGGTTTGGTTCAACCTTCGGAAGGGTTTCTCCAGATCGACCACAACAACAAAGGTCCTAAATTTTCGTGGCACTGACTTCAAACGCATGGGAGACTTCGTCCATCGGGCACTGCAAGACCATGCTGAAACCAATAATGTAGAGGCTATGTGGGCAAACCTGAAATCTACCCTACATGAAGCAATAAATCGCTATATAAAAACAACAAGCAAACGACGGAGGAATAACAGACCCCAGTGGTTCACTACAGAAATCTCGGACCTCGTTAAGAAAAAGAAAAAAGCATTTGTTTCCTACAAACATTCAGGAAGAGGAGCAGTAAAAGAAGACTATTTGGCCAAGTCCAAAGCTGTCAAAACGGCAGTCAGAGAGGCCAAGCTTCAGATAGAAGAGAATCTAGCAAAGGACATTAAGAAAAGGGATAAATCCTTCTTCAGGTACATCAGTGATAGGAAAAGAAACACAAATGGGATAGTACGCCTTAGGAAAGCAGACGGGACTTATGCAGAATCAGATCCCGATAAAGCCGAACTACTAACGAATACTTCTGCTCAGTCTTTACCTGCGAGGCGCCAGGGTCCGGTCCACAGTTGCAAGCAAGGCATAGCTCAGATGACCCATTCTGGAATTTCGAGTTTACACCCAGCAGCGTCTACTGCTAACTATCAAGACTCAAAGTGAACAAAGCCATGGGACCGGACAATCTACACCCCAGGGTGCTTAGAGAGCTGTGTGATGTCCTGGCAGAGCCATTGTCTGTGCTCTTCAATCTATCCTTGAAGGCGGGAAAGGTCCCCTTGGACTGGAAAACAGCCAATGCAATCCCACTCCACAAAAAGGGCTGCAGGACAGAGGCTGAGAATTACAGACCGGTGAGTCTCACATCCATAGTGAGTAAACTCATGGAAACACTAATTAAGCATAAATTAGATACAATCCTAGATGAGAAGAATCTACGGGATCCCCGCCAACATGGATTTACCAGAGGCAGGTCCTGCCAATCCAATCTGATTAGTTTCTTTGACTGGATAACAAGGAAACTGGATGTGGGTGAGTCCCTAGACGTCGTTTACTTGGACTTTAGTAAAACTTTTGATAGCGTTCCGCACCGCAGACTATTGAACAAGATGAAATCAATGGGACTGGGAGAGACGTTAACTACATGGGTCGGTGATTGACTAAACAGTAGACTTCAGAGAGTGGTGGTAAATGGTGCCCCTTCAAAAACGTCGGAGGTGATCAGTGGAGTGCCTCAGGGCTCGGTCTTGGGCCCGATCCTCTTCAACATATTTGTGGGAGATCTGACTCAGGGGCTTCAGGGTAAAATCACATTATTCGCCGATGACGCCAAACTATGCAACATAGTAAGTGAGAACACTTTACCAGACAGTATGACGCAGGACCTACTTCTATTGGAACATTGGTCCTCGACTTGGCAGCTAAACTTCAATGCTAGAAAATGTAAGTTCATGCACCTCGGCAGCAGGAATCCATGCAAAACTTACACACTAAATGGTGAAACCTTAGTTAGGACCAAGGCGGAACGTGATTTGGGGGTGATCATTAGCGAAGACATGAAGACTGCCAATAAAGTGGAGAAGGCTTCATCAAAGGCAAGACAAATGATGGGTTGCATCCGAAGAAGTTTTATCAGCCGGAAGCCCGAAGTTATAATGCCATTGTACAGATCCATGGTGAGGCCTCATCTGGAGTATTGTGTACAATTCGGAGGCCATATTACCAAAAGGATGTGCTGAGAGTTGAGTCGGTTCAAAGAATGGCCACCAAAATGGTCTCGGGACTCAAAGACCTCCCGTATGAAGAAAGATGTGCCTTTGCGAAGAGTTTTACTTCACTACTTGGTAAAGACAAATGTTTATGCTAACCAGCCAGTTCAGTTGCGGCAGACCTCTATAGCCAGATTGCCTGTGGTAAGCAGCTGCTGGTTTCTCTCAAGCCACACTCGACCAGGGATGTCACATCTTCATGGGTGGAGTCTTGGGAAGTTCCTCCCACAGAGATTTGTAGAGCAGCTACTTGGTCTACTCTTCATACCTTTACAAGGTTTTACAGAGTGGATTGTGACGGCTCGAGAGGACGCTGCCTTTGGATCCTCGGTCATGCGGGCAGGCTCTTCTGTCCCACCCTAGATGCTGCTACTGCTTTGGTACATTACCTAACTTACAGACTCCTGAGTAGACGTAACAGAAGAAAAGGTTAGGTAGTTACTTAGATGATCTTCTTTCTTTTAATCTTCTCAAGAGTCCGTACGGCCCACCCTCAGTATATCCTGTCTTGCCTGCTTTTTGCCCTGTATATTCTTAGATTCCAGGTCTGGAATACTTCTCTTATCAGCAAGATGACTAAGCATAATGAAGACTTGTATAAATAAGTGAATTGCTCAGCCTCTGGCTCCTTTGAAGTTGCTGCTTGTTGCATACAGCAGGTTGGGTCACTCTTGCTACTGTGTTATAAATTTATGTTGATAATTAGTTTTTTCTAAATTGCAGAGCAGAACAGAATTGTATGATGTCATCAGGGACCTTCCCCATAACTCTTTCTTTGTATTTTATTCCAGTGGAGGTCGATTTGCTTTGGAACATACTTAAGGGGGCACTTCACTCCACTGGCAATGTGGGAAGTGTTGAAAGTTATGAGTAACACTTCTGCAAAACCCAGTGGGAATGGATTGATCAGTTAACCTACAGACTCCTGAGAAGATTTACAGAATGAAGATTATCCAAGTAGGAACCTAGGACTAGATTTTCAAAAAACCACTTAAAAAACTGACTGGCTGCTGTCGCAGCTGTTATAGTAGTGATTTTTTTTTAAAACGAGTCATTTTGCAAAAAAACACTCAAGCAAATTAGGTTGGCTGAGAGAAGCGAAGACTCGCTAAATTAGCATGTGCCCATCGCTAGGTATAGTGATGGGTACATGAAGAAAATAAGCGAAAAAACAAAACACAATAGCGGGAGAGATGTCCAATGTCTCCCGCTGCCAACCGACACACAGCCCCTGGCAGTGGGAGAGAAGCCCAATGTCTCCCGCCGTAAATCAACACTGCCCCCCCTACCCTCCCTCGTCAGCGGGGGAGTTGTCCATGCTCTCCCGCTGCCAACCAACACACACCACCGGCAGCAGATCTCCTGCCCAACTGACACATCCCCAGGCAGCGGGAGTGATGCCCAGTGTCTCCCGCTGTCAACCGACATACAGACCCTGTCAGCGGGAGAGATGCCCAATGTCCCTAACCCTTCTCCTTTACTTTTGGGTTAGCAGGGAAGTCTTTAGGCAAATGTTGCATGCTCTAGGGTACTTGGCTTGGAGTGGGTGGGCTCTGAGATCAATTCGTATACTTTCCTTCCTTCATAGGTCTCCTCTGTTTGCCGCTCTTCAGAAAGTCCTGCACAGGACAGCACTCTAACAGAGTCCTCTACTTCCAAATTTTGCAGCGCTCCTAGACCTGTCAACGGTGTCATCAACAGGTGAGTGATAGCAGAGTTGCAGTGGTACCACTTAACTTTGAATTTCCTCTGATATCTGACAGTTTCTAGAATTTCTAAATTAGTTTGGAACTTTACTCTTGATATCCATGTTGCTTCCTGCTCTCCCCATCCTCTCAGTGTTCAGTTTTGTACCTGTATTTGTACAGAGCTAGGCAGAGTGGCTTAGTGGTTAGAGCAGCTGTCTCAGCTCCCTGAGGAAGTTTGATTCCTACTTCAGCTCCATTGCCCCAGGTACAAAATGAGTACCTGTCTAAAATATGTAAACCATTTTGATTGTGCAGACTACACAAAAAAATTGATATATCAAGTTCCATCCCATTTGCCACCATCTCTCATCCTGTGGAGCCTCCTTGATATATCTCCCCATGGCTGATTCTGAACCATTGAAAACTACTTTAGGGTCTGTTTTCCAAGCCTATTTTGTACCTTTTTAAATACTGTGCTTTAGTCTGGCTTCCTGGGGTTTGAACCACCATCTTGTGCAATGATCTCAAAGCTGACCATGATCCATGGTAGAAATATGGTTATTGGAATACCAGAAGAAAATGTAAACTTGCTTCTGTCTTCTAGCCTGAAATTCCAGGCCAATTTCAGAATGACTTTTTAGTGAAGGATAAAGCAAAACATAGGTATCAAATGTAAAACCAAGGGTTGTGATTAAAAGAGGTATGAACTAAAAAGATGTTTATCCCAGGACAAGCAGGCAGCATATTCTCAACATGTGGGTGATGTCACCAACGGAGCCCCCTAGCGGACGTTTTTGTAAGCAGACTTGCTTGGAGACCTTCGAGCTTGCGACTGGCCTGCGCATGCCCCTCCCGCTCGACCTAGGGCATGCGTCTCCTCAGCGTGGCCTCAATTCTATGTTTTCCGCTGAGCCAGAAGCACTGCTCCCTTGCTTCGCGTGATCTCGTTGTCCCTCTTGCACCGTGGCTTATTTGGTTACTTTCAGTTGAGTCGCTGTGCCCGCGTCTTTATTTTTCTTTTTTTCCATTCGTATATTTTTGACCGGATTCACCGGTCTTGTTCTGGCTGCCTGGCCTCGCAGGTCCGCGGCCGTCCTTTTTCTTATGTCCCGGCCTCGTTCCGGGTTATCTCCATCACCGACCCTCATCGCTGGTGTGTGGAGTGCCTGGGTGCGGAGCACCGCGCTGAGTCGTGCCCACGTTGTGCGACTTTGCAACTGCGGGCTCTTTGTCGGAGGGTGGCCAAGATTCTCCAACTCTTTGGCCCCATGGATCCTGCGGGACAGGCCTCAGGCTCCGGCCTCGGCTCCTCCTGCTACTCCGGTCTCGGGTAAGTCTCCTCTTGCCTCCTTAGGTGTGCCGGCAAAGAAGCCTGCTTCAGAGTCTCATGTCAGTGCCGCCTCGTTGGCGTCTTCCAGACATCATTCTAAACGTGCCTCCTCACATAGGGAATACTCTTCCTCGAGGTCGCCTCCGAAGGAGCACACTGCTGCACCTACAATCCAACAGCCTTTGGTCTCGGTGCCTATATTCGAGGACATGCTTAAGGCTATACTTACCACGCAGCTTTCCTCAGTGGTGAGCCAACTGGTCCCAACCTCGACGCTTCTGACCTCGGTCTCGACCCTGCCTCCTTCTCTCGTGTCTCAGGGCCGTGCCTGCAAGACTCGTCAGGTTCCCTCAAGCGATTCTTCATCCCCCGAGTCACCTGTGACTTTTCGAGGGTCCAGGACAGGGGCCTGCTTTTCACCCGCTACTATGTCGAGGCTTGCCCCTCCTAAAAAGCTCCGGTCTTCTCCGCCCCTTCGGGGAAGGTCTCCGACCGCAAAGCCTTCCAGGCATACCCTTGTCCTCGAGTTGGACTTCAGTGTGCGTTCCCCATCGAGGCAAATGCCAGCCTCTTCGAAACTGGTGGAGGAATTTTCCTTTGCCCCATCTTCTCCGAGGTTCCGCCAGCTGATTCCTCGGACTCTGGAATCCTTCTCAGTCCACCTTGCACGGGGTCATTCCTCGACGCCCCCCAGGCACTTTAGTCGAGCCTCTTCGATCTCCCATTCGCGGGACTCCGAGGCCCCGGCTTACTATTCGAGGGAAATTTCTCCCTCTTTCTCGGCTGCCCCAGATCTCACTAGGGGTCTCCTCAGGGGGATGAGTCTTCTTCTCGAAACTCCTCCTTTATTCATTTCATCTTTGACATGGGTAGGGCCTTGAACCTGGACCTCCAGTCTGAGTCCCGTTATAGCCAGGAATTCCTGGCAGAAATGGGTGTTGATCATCAGCCCCGTAAGGCGCTGCGCTTGCCATTGCACCAGGTTCTCCGGCAAACATTTCTCCAGAACCTGGAGACCCTCTATGTGGTCACGACCATTCCTTCCAAGTTGGAGTCCGTTACCGGACCATCCCGGTTAAGGGGTTTGAGAGTTCTCAGCTTTCTCATCAATCCTTGGTGATTGAGTCTTCCTTGAAGAAGTCCAACCCCTCGAAGGTTTACGCTGCCGTCCCTCCGGGCAGGGAGGGCCTTACAATAGACAGATTTGGTCGCCATCTTTATCAAAACTCGATGATGGCGAACCGTGTCCTCAACTATAACTTTATCTTCACGTCTTACCTCCGGTTCTGTGTGGACGCCTTCCGCTGGTTCCGGGAGGAGGTGCCGGATTCTCGGCATCAGGAATTTTGTCTCCTCGAGGAGACCCTCTCCCAACTCTGCCTCTATATGTTTCAGGCAGCATGTGACGCCTTCGAGTTGTCCTCGAGGGTCACGGCGTTTGCAATTGACATGCGCCGCCTCGCTTGTCTCAGGATTGTGGACATGAATCCAAATCTCCAGGATCGACTTGCCAATCTCCCTTGCGTGTGTAATGAGCTATTTGATGATTCCATAGAGGCAGCCACCAAGCGCCTCTCGGAACACGAACGGTCCTTCGCTTCTCTGGTGAGACTTAAGCCGAAGACCCCTCCGGCTCGGCAATACAAAATTCCTCTCCGGAGGTACCCGCAGAAATCTACTCCTGCGTTTTCTTGGCCTCCTTCGAAGCGGCCTCAACAGCAGCAGCAGCGACAAGCTAAGGCCCAGCCGCCGGCTCCGGTGAAGTCTAGGCCGTCTTTTTGACAATTCTGGTCTGAGCCTTCGGGCTTCCTTCCTCCTGGAGCCTTCCCCCTTCCCTATCTCGGGGATCGTCTCCATTATTTCTATACCCAGTGCAGTGTTCTCCCCAGAAATTTTTTCCAGCCGGGTGGCATGAAAAAGTAGCCGGGTGGGACAGAATGGGGAAATTTGGTGTTAGGAAAATTAAGGGCTCCTTTTACTAAGCTGCAATAGCATTTTTAGCGCGTGCAGAATTGCCGCGCTACACGGCTAGAATTAACGCCAGCTCAATGCTGGCGTTAGTGTCTAGCACGTGCGGCAATTCTGTGCGAGCTAAGTGCGCGATAAAACTGCTATTGCACTTCTCATGTTATCTTATCCATTATACAACTGCCCAGATAAGCATCATTCTTACACGGCTAGAACTAACGCCAACCGCTATCGCAGCTTAGTAGAAGGAGCCCTAAATGTGTACTATTTGTATTAGTTAATTATTATTAGTTATTTTCCAATGTTCAATATGACTTCCTTTCTTAAGGTTTGACACTTGTTCCATAATTTTTTATTAAATTTAAGAAGTATCCAATTCTAGAAGTGAAATAATTAGATATTTGCCCTCTTTCAAAGGTATAGAGTAGCGCATCTCAAACTTTTTAAACTCCGGCACACTAAACGGAGCAAATGTATTTTGTGGCACACTAAATGCAGCAAATGTTTTTCATGGCTGGAAAAAGTTTCTGGGGAGAACACTGTTGCTGTTAGTTTTCAAGGTCCAATCACGTCAAAGAATGATGCTTATCTGAGCAGTTGTATAATAAAAAAAAAATGGATAAGATAACATGAGAAGTGAAATTGTCATGAATCAGAGGGATATATAACCCACGGCACGGCACCCAGTTATCTAAACAAACCGTTTTCACTACTACCTCTCACCCAGAAGAAGGAGAACACAGAACCTTTTCACCTACCCACCTCTCAACGGTACTCGTCGTAAGAAACTTTACGACAACCTTCTGGGGACACAGGCAGCTAAAATCGACTCTGACATCTCAAAACTACTGACCAAAACAACAGACATAAAAGAGTTCCGAAAAGAAATAAAAACACTACTGTTCAAAAAATATCTCCCATCACTCTAACCACCACCCAACGAGTTCCCAATCAATGCCTTTGAAAATAATAGGAACTAGACGCCATGACATCTTCTCAGTTATGGCACCTCTTATCTGGAATACTCTCCCCCTATATATCAGAAACATCAAAGATCTTAACTTATTTAAAATTAATCTAAAAACATATCTCTTCAAATCCTCATTTAACCTTTAGAATAACTTTTCTGCGTACATCTAAACAATTAATACGTCCTCACACATTTTCCCCAACCTAATCGTTTGGTCCTACCCATATCATACCCCTTTCTTCCCTTGAGGAAACAATAATTTGTAACTTTTATTCCCTAATGTCCTCTCCTAATGTTTCTTAGTTCGTCTGTAATGTCAATCTGTCATAGCCCTTTGAAAATTGTTAATGTAAAATAACTTGTTTTACTGTTTTATACTACTATCCTTTTTATTATGTAATTCGCTTAGATTTAATAGGCAAACCATCAAATTTTATTAAACTTGAAACTTGAAACTTTGGAAACACCCACCTATAGTATCTCTTTGTCTGTGATCTAGAATGTACTGTAACTCTTTTACACTACACCCGATTTAACTTGATTCAGTTGACATGTATTATATTCTGTGAAATCGAAGTATCATATTTCTTTACTGTTCCTGTAACTTACTCTTATCCTGTAATGTAATTCTACTGGAATTGCCCAGATATCTTCTATATTGTAATCCGCCTAGAACCGCAAGGCACAGGCGGAATAGAAATCCCTAATGTAATGTACCCTGTAGGTCCCCTAAAAGCAGGCTTGTGGATTAGATATAAACTATGAAGGCAGTGATGTACCTAGCATATGTGACACCCGAGGCCCATCATTTTTTGACACCCTCCCCCCATCTGTATGAAAAACATGATTTTTAGTAACAATCTACACATCACACAAGAGTGTACCTAGGAAAAGGCAGAATCTTACATACTGCAGTGAGCAGTACATCAATACACCCATTGTAAAACTAAACAAGCCAGACTAGTACAGATCAATCCTACATAGTCAATCCTAACTGAAAACCATGTCTTTCGAACACACAGAACACAGAAAACACCTTCGCCTAGTATGGAATATGTAATCACAAACTAACCCCTCTCCCTTTTACAAAACTGTCATGTGGTTTTTAGCCTTGGTGGTAACAGATCAGACTCTCATAGAATTCTGAGCAATTACCACCATGGCTGGTGCTAAAAAAACGCTCTACAGTTTTGTAAAAGGGTGGATAAAATAAAAAAAATGTAGAGAAAGGTTAAATTGAACCACCAAGAAGCTGGACTTTGCATACAATGCAACACCACCAGTGTTCTCCCCAGAAATTTTTTCCAGCCGGGTAGCTTGAAAAATTAGCTGGATGGGGAGGGACGGGGAAATTTGGTGGTGGGGAAAATGAAATGTATACTATTTTTATTAGTTAATTATTATTAATTATTTTCCAATGCTCAATATGACTTCCTTTTTGAAGGTTTGACATTTGTGCCAGAATATTTTTACTAAATTTAAGAAGTATCCAATTCTAAAAGTGAATAATTAGATATATGCCCTCTTTCAAATGGTATAGAGCAGTGATTCCCAACCCTGTCCTGGAGGAACACCAGGCCAATCGGGTTTTCAGGCTAGCCCTAATGAATATGTATGAGAGAGATTTGCATATGATGGAAGTGATAGGCATGCAAATTTGCTTCATGCATATTCATTAGGGCTAGCCTGAAAACCCAATTGGCCTGGTGTTCTTCCAGGACAGGGTTGGGAACCACTGGTATAGAGGTTTAAAAACAGGGAAATGCATTAATGAAGTCATTAGGTTCAATCTAGCCATTTATTTCTGCATGAATATAAACAATTAAAAAAAAAAAAAGATAAATATAGTTCATCCAGTCATACAAGAAATGGCTCTATAGCACCTCTAATAATGTTTAGACTTTAGATCACTAGGTTAATTCCAGAGGTCTCACTGAGGATAAGAAAGAGATGCAATCCCCACTTCCAGACTTCTTCCACATAATTTATGGAGAGCTGTTACTGAGCCTTGAAGGAGACCTGTGCGATTGCACTACAGCAAAATAAAAAAATAGCAGATAAAGATCAAAACGAGATCTAGGGTAAAACAGTTTAGGTAAATATGCAGGTAATAATTAGCAATGCAGTAAAAATATTATTTGCTTATAATGTAATTTGAAAGCTGCTTGATGTTAACACAACTTTAATTTAATTCTCTATATTGTGTGTGTGTGTGTGGGGGGGGGGGGGACAACACCACTTACGTCAGCAGTAAAGTTAGAATAGGGTCATTAAATCCAGTGGCATACCTAGTATATATGACAGCCAGTGCTGATCATTTTTTTAACAACCCCTTCTTCTATATAAAAAGTTATTTTTAGTAATAATCCATGAGTCACACAACAAGGGTGCACCTAGGAAAAGGCAACATCTTAGACACTGCAGTGACCACTAGAACACTAACACATACATTGAAAAACTAAACAAGCCAGATCGTGCAGTCAAACCATATCCTTTACATACACACAGAATACAGATACACCCTCGTACAATATGGAATAATCACAAACAAAAAATAGAAATATGTAGACAAAAGTTAAACTGAACCGCAAAGAAACCAGACTCTGCATACAATGCAACACCCTAATACTGTGCAAAATCTAAAGACAGTAGATGTAAATTTGAAAAAATTGCTACATAACTAGAGAATGACACAGGGAAAAAATTTGGCCCTGTCTCCTTGAGCTCACCCCCGTCACTGTCCCGTCCCTGTGGGCTTGGTCCCCATCACCATCCCGTCCCTGCGAGTTTGGTCCCCGTCAGCGTCCTATCCCCGTGAGCTCGGCCCTCGACCCCGCAAACCTAGAAAGAAGATTGTTCTTTAAGTAGAAGAGTTAACCAAAGTGGATGGGATTGGGGAAAGGAGGTGGGGAGGTAAGGAGAAAAGGCAGGGGAGATTGATAGGGAAGAGTCAAAAGGGGATAGCGATTCAAATATTCTTAATCTATCCTCTTTCCCAGCATCTTCTCCCCATTCTCTCTTCCCCATTTCCTAGCATCTTCTCCCCACTCTCTCTTCCCCATTTCCCAGCATCTTCTCCCCATTCCCCAGCGTCTTCTCCTCTCTTTCTTGCCCAGTTCCCTTCAGACTGCTTCAGCATCTTCTCCTCTCCATCCCCCACCCCCAGCACCCTTCGCGCAGTCCAGCAGCTCCCTCCCGCCAGCTCTGCATCTCCTTCCCTCTCTTCCCCTTACTTTCTCTTTGTGGCGATTTCTATAAGGCTCTGCGTTGTATTGCAGCCGGAGCCTTGAAGTCACGTCTCGTTGGCTGCTGGAAAAGTCTCCTCCAATGCAACCGGAAACAGAAGTTGTGTCGGAGACTTTTCCAGCAGTCACACGCTATGTGACTTCAGGGCTCCGGCTGTCTCCACCCTCACCCCTATGCTCTGGTATCTCTTTCATCTCGTTTCCTTCCCTTCCCTCCCCCCATGCCCTGGGATTTCTCCCTTATCTCGCTATCCTTGCTCTGGCACCTCCTCTTTCCTTCTGGTCTGGCACTTTATGTCTCCTTAGTTTCCCTTCCCTCCCCCATGCTCTGGTATCTTTCTCCTCTCCTTCCATCTCCCCTTCCGTTATCTGGCACCTCTTCTCCTTCCTTACTCTCCCTCCTTCCTTCCTTACACCTGGTCTGACATCTGTCTCCTTTCCCCCCCCATATGCCCTGATAGCTTTCTTTCCCCCTCCATGGTCTGGTATCTCCTTTCCTTTCCCTCCCTCGTTTTGGCATCTCTTTCCTTTCCTCTCCCTTCCCTGGTCTTCCTTCTCCCTCCTTCCCTCTCCTCCCCACAAACAAGGTACAGCAGCATTTTGCTTCCCCCTCACACCCAACTGGGTGCAGTAACATCAGGATTTCTCTTCCCCCAATAGGGTGCAGCAGGATTTCTCTTCCCCCTCCCCCCACAATTGGGAACAGCAGCACCAATTTTTTTTTCCCCCTCCCCCCAATTGGGTGCAGCAGCATTTCTCGTCCTCCTCCCACCAAAGACTTGATGCAGCAGCAGCAGCATTTCTCTTCCCCCCCCCAATTAGATACAGCAGCAGCAGCATTTCTCTTCCCATCTCACACACCTGTCGGAAGATTCGCTACACAGACTAAGGCAAGTTGTAAGTTTCCCTCAGTCGCTGACGTATTTCCCATAGGTCAGTGATGGAGGGAAGCATACAACTTGCTGCTCTTGGTTGCTTCGGGCCTTCCTCGTTGCCGGGTCTTGGATTCGCAGAAACAGAAAGTAGGCAGGACCCAGCAGCGAGGAAGGCCCGAAGCAAGAGCAGCAAGTTGTAAGCTTCACTTCGTTGCTGACCTATCTCCCGCATGCTCTGGGGCTCTAATGCTACCACTGTCCGTGCCGGCTTTCCTTCTCTTCCCTACCCCCCGGGACGTAACTTCTGGTTTCAGAGTGAAGAGAAGCGAAGTTGGCATGCGCAGTGGTGCCATTAGAGCCCCAGAACACGGGTTCAAATCGCTTGTTGCTGTTTTAAAAAAAAAGTCAGGCGGAAGTCACACTGAACTTTTGGCGGCTCTTCAGGCTGTGCCGAGTCAGCCCGGGGAATCCCCAAGCCAGTGAGAGGGTTTAAATGAGCAGCGGCGGCAGCAGGATTCGTGACAGATGACAGCCGGGTGCTCATCTAAATTAGCCAGGCGGAGCACCCGACTAAAAGGCGCTAGGGAGAACACTGACCACAGAAACAGTGATGCAGCTCCCCTAAAGCAAAAAAAATAAATATATTTTTTTTCTACATTGTCTTCTCTGGTTTCTGCTTTCCTCATAGTCTTGTCACTCTCTTCCTTTCATCAACTGTCTACCCTTCTATATGGCATCTTCTCTCCTTGTATTCCTCTTCCATCTCTCCCTTCACCCCTATTATTCTGGCATCCATTTTCTTCCCTTCCCTCTCCCACACCCCCATGGTCTGGCATTTCGCTCTCTCCTTTCCCCTTCCCCCCACTTCCATCAGCATCTAGAAACATCTGCTCCCTTTCTTTCCCTCCACCCAATTCCATCCAGTATCCTTCCCCTTAAACATAGAAACATAGAATGTGACGGCAGAAAAGGGCCGACGGCCCCAACAAGTCTGCCCACTTGAGAACGCTCCCTCCAACTAGTCTGCCCACTCAAGGACCCTTCCTCCCTGGAGTATCTATCGATTGAGCATAACTCTGTAGTACTCCCACCTGTTTGTCCCATCGACTCTTGAAGTCGAGCACGCTACTGGCCTCGACAACCTGGCGGGGAAGATCATTCCATCGATCAATCACACGTTCGGTGAAGAAGTATTTCCTGGTGTCACCATGAAATCTTCCCCTCTTAAGTTTTAGTGGATGCCCTCTTGTCTCTGTGGGACCCTTTAGAAAAAAGATTTCCTCCTCCACTTTGATGTGACCCATTATGTATTTAAATGTTTCTATCATGTCCCCCCTTTCTCCGCGCTCTTCAAGAGAATATAAGCGCAGTTTGATCAGGCGTTCTTCATATGGGATGTCTTTAAGTCCTGAGACCATCCTAGTGGCCATTCTCTGTATCGACTCCATTCTCTTCACATCCTTTTGATAATGTGGCTTCCAAAACTGGACACAGTACTCCAGGTGAGGTCTCACCATGGATCTGTATAACCGTAGTATGACTTTCGGCTTTCGGCTCCTTCTGATGCAACCCAGCATTTGTCTGGCCTTCGCTGAAGCTTTCTCCACCTGATTAGCAGCTTTCATATCTTCCCGGATGAGAACTCCCAAGTCCCTCTCTGCAGTAGTTCTTGTTAAATTTTCACCATTCAAAGTGTATGTTTTGCATGGATTTCCTCTCCCAAGGTGCATTACTTTACATTTCTTGACATTAAAGTTTAGTTGCCAAGTACTGGACCATTTTTCCAACACAAGCAGGTCTTGCTCCATAGTGTTGGGCCTGGTTGCACTGTCAGGTTTTGAGGCCCTGCCCACAACGCTGCATAGTTTAGCATCGTCGGCAAATAGTGTAATTTTGCCCCGAAGTCCCTGAGTCAGATCCCCAAAAAAGATATTAAATAGCATCGGGCCCAAGACCGAGCCCTGCAGCACTCCACTGATCACTCTCGACGTTTTTGAGGGGATACCGTTTACCACAGTGGTCTCAAACCCAAACCCTCTGCAGGGCCACATTTTGGATTTGCGGGTACTTGGAGGGCCTCAGAAAAAATAGTTAATGTCTTATTAAAGAAATGACAATTTTGCACGAGGTAAAACTCTTTATAGTTTATAAATCTTTCCTTTTGGCTAAGTCTTAATAATATTGCAATTTGTAGCTAAAGAGACACATGTTTTATTTTAGTTTTGTGATTATGATAAACATACCGAGGGCCTCAAAATAATACCTGGCAGGTTGCATGTGGCTCCCGGGCCACGAGTTTGAGACCACTGGTTTACCACCACTCTTTGAAGCCTTCCGCTAAGCCAATCTTGTACCCATGTTGTCAGTGTTTCTCCTATTTCCTAGCGAGTTCATCTTGTTTAATAACCTTCAGTGTGGAACACTATCAAAAGCCTTACTAAAGTCCAAATATACTATGTCCAGGGATTCACCCTCATCCAGTTTTTTTGTTACCCAATCGAAGAAGCTTATCAGATTGGATTGACAAGACCTTCCTGTTGTAAAGCCATGCTGGTGGGGATCCCTTAATCTTTCATCATCCAAGAGAATATCACTCTACGAGGAAAAGCTGTACTGCTAGGGGACTTCAAATATGCCTGATGCAGACTGGAACTCATTTTTAGCGACAACCAGCGGTAGCAGGAGGCTCTTAACCTCCATAAAGGGAGCACGTCTCAAACAAATGGTAACGGAGCCCACTAGGGCCCAGGCGATCCTTGACCTGGTACTCACCAACGGGGAAAGCGTCTCAGAGGTCTCAGTAGGAGATACGCTAGCCTCCAGCGACCACAACATAGTATGGTTCAACCTTAGAAAAGGCTCACAAAAACATAGGTACTCAATTTCCGGGCACAGATTTTGCACACATGAGAGATTTCGTTCATCGGACGCTGCAGGACAAGCGGAGACTGATGATGTAGAAGCTAAGTGGTTAACACTGAAATCAATCATACATGAAGCAACTAGCCGCTTCATAAAATCAGTAAATAAACGACAAAGAAACAATAAACCCCAATGGTTCACTGTGGAGATCTCGCACCTCATTAAGGAGAAGAAAAAAGCGTTTCTCTCCTTCAAGCGCACGGAGAAAAGAGAGGCAAAGGTAGAATATAGGACCAGGTCTACAGCGGTCAAAATGGCAGTTAGGGAGGCAAAACTTTGAGTGGAAGAAATTCTGGCAAAAAACATTAAGAAGGGGGACAAATCCTTCTTCAGGTATATTAGTGACAGAAAAAGGAACACAGGCGGGATAGTACGCCTTAGAAGACCGGACGGAAGTTACGTGGAAGCAGATTCCGATAAAGCCGAACTACTGAATGAATACCTCTGCTCAGTCTTCACCTGTGAGGCACCGGAACACGGTCCGCAGTTGAAGCCAACACAAAGCACAGAAGACCCATTTCAGAATTTTGAGTTCACACCAGGTGAAGTTTACAGTGAACTGGCAAGACTCAAGGTGAACAAAGCCATGGGACCAGACAATTTGCACCCAAGAGTGCTCAGAGAATTGAGCGATGTCCTGGCGAAACCGTTGGCTGAGCTATTCAATCTCTCCCTAAGTAAGGGGAAAGTTCCCCTGGACTGGAAATGAGCTAATGTCGTTCCTCTGCATAAAAAGGGTTGCAGGGCAGAGGCTGCGAATTATAGACCGGTGAGTCTCACATCAATAGTGTGCAAACTCATGAAAACACTAATTAAAAGCAAATTGGACACGATCTTGAATGAAGGGAATCTTCGGGATCCCAGTCAGCATGGATTCACCAAGGGTAGGTCCTGCCAATCCAATCTCATCAGCTTCTTTGACTGGGTAACAAGAAAGTTGGACTTGGGAGAGTCTTTTGCGTCGTGTACCTGGACTTCAGTAAAGCTTTTGACAGTGTCCCACACCGCAGGCTGCTAAGCAAAATGGAATCGATGGGGTTAGGAGAGACACTAACTGCATGGGTCAAAGATTGGCTGAGTGGCAGACTTCAGAGGGTGGTGGTTAATGGTACCCTCTCTAAAACATCGGAGGTGACCAGTGGAGTGCCGCAGGGCTCGGTCCTGGGTCCACTCCTTTTCAACATATTCATTAGGGGATCTGACTCAAGGGCTTCAAGGTAAAATAACACTATTCGCCGATGACGCCAAACTATGTAATATAGTAAGTGAATGCAGTTTACAGAATTATATGGCGCACGACCTGCTTACATTGGAAAGTTCGTCCTCAACCTGGCAGCTAGGCTTCAATGCTAAGAAATGTAAGGTCATGCACCTCGGAAGCGGAAATCCATGCAGGACGTACTTCTTGAACGGAGAAACTTTAACTAGGACTTCAGCAGAACGAGATATTAGGAGTAATCATCAGTGCAGACATGAAAACTGCCAATCAAGTGGAGAAGGCTTCATCTAAGGCAATGCAGATATTGGGTTGTATCAATAGAAGTTTCGTCAGCCGAAAGCCTGAAGTCATAATTGCCATTGTACAGGGCCATGGTGAGACCTCATCTGGAGTACTGTGTGCAATTCTGGAGGCCCATTACAGTAAAGATGTGCGCAGAATTGAATCGGTTCAGCGGACGGCCACCAGGATGATCTCGGGGCTCAAGGGTCTCTCGTACGAAGAGAGACTGAACAAATCGCAGCTCTACACTCTCGAGGAACGTAGGGAGAGGGGAGACATGATCAAAATATTTAAGTACCTCACGGGACATGTCGAAGTGGAAGATGATATTTTCTTTCTCAAGGGACCCTCGGCCACAAGAGGGCACCCGCTCAAACTCAGGGGCGGAAAATTTCATGGCGACACCAGAAAGTATTTCTTCACAGAGAGAATGGTTGATCATTGGAACAAGCTTCCAGTGCAGGTGATTGAGGCAGACAGCGTGCCTGACTTTAAGAATAAATGGGATATCCATGTGGGATCCCTATGAGGGTCAAGATAAGAAAATTGGGTCATTAGGGCATAGACAGGGGGTGGGTAAGCAGAGTGGGCAGACTTGATGGGCTTTAGCCCTTTTCTGCCGTCATCTTCTATGGTTCTATGTTAACTTGTTCTTAATCAATTTTTCCATGAGTTTACTCACTATTGATGTGAGACTCACTGGTCTATAATTTTCAGCCTCCGACCTACCTCCCTTTTTGTGGAGCGGCATAACGTTGGCAGTTTTCCAGTCTAGGGGCACTTTTCCTTTGCTCAGGGAAAGATTGAAGAGCACGGCCAATGGCTCTGCCAGGACATCGCACAGTTCTCGAAGTACTCTAGGGTGTAAATTGTCCGGGCCCATAGCTTTGTTCACTTCTATTTTTGATAGCTCATGGTAGACTTCGCTTGCAGTAAATTCCATGTCCCGAAATGGGTCCTTCCGACCCCCCCTTGTCTGTAGCTAAGGACCGGATCCTGGCGCTTCGCAGGTGAAGACTGATGCAGAAGTAGTATTAAGTATTTCTGCTTTGTCTGCATCTGAGTCTGTAAGTTACCGTCAGGTTTCTTTAGGGGCCCAATACTTCTTGTGTTCTTCTTCCTGTCACTAACATATTTGAAAAAGGATTTCTCCCCTTTCTTTACCTGCCAGCCTCTCTGACTGTCGTTTTAACTTTTCTGGATTTTGCCATATAGGATTCTTTAGCTTCAAATTGCTGTGATTGTTTGTAGGTAACGAATGCTTTTTTTTTTTTTTTTTTTTTGTTTTACTAGCTCAGAAATCTCTGCGGAGAACCATTGAGGTTTGTTGTTCCTGCTTCGTTTGCTCACGGTTTTTATGTATATGTTGGTTGCTTCCAGCAATGTAGATTTCAGAGTCGACCATAGTTCCTCTACATTGTCTGTCGTACTTTGATTTTGCAGCACGTTGTAGACGTAGTCCCCCATACCCTGAAAATTAGTTCCTTTGAAATTTAGTATCTTAGTCGACTGAAGAGCAACAAATCACCAGGTCCGGACGGCATCCACCCAAGGGTATTAAAGGAACTGAGAAACGAAATAGCGGAAACACTACGCCAAATTTGTAACCTATCCTTGAAAACTGGGGACGATCCCAGAGGACTGGAAAATAGCCAATGTCACGCCCATCTTTAAGAAGGGATCAAGGGGTGACCCGGGAAACTACAGGCCGGTGAGCTTGACCTCGGTTCCGGGAAAGATGATGGAAGCACTGGTCAAGGACACAATCTACGAACACGTAGAAAACAATGGACAACTGAAGGCGAGCCAGCACGGTTTCTGCAAGGGAAGGACATGCCTCACGAACTTACTGTATTTCTTTGAGGGAATAAACAGCCAGGTGGATAAAGGGGAATCCATAGACATCATTTACTCTCCTGGGTCCTCTGTACATGAGAGCGAAGGACCTGACTGACATCCAACTTGTGCAACTGTCTCTGCTCGGAAGAGCCCTCCAGACTACCTAACACCGGGAGGACCACTGCCTGATTGATATGAAAAGGAGAAACTATCTTAGGCAGAGAAAGGAAGGAACAGGCCGCGAAGACAACCTGCTTCCCTAGAAAACTCCAGGAATGGAGCCCTACAAGAGAGAGCCTGCAGCTCAGAAACATGTTAGCAGAGGAAATGGCCATCAAGACGACCCACTTTAAGAGTAAGGTCTTTCAAATAGCAGTCACTCAAAGACTCAAAAGGTGGGTGCACCAGATTCAGATCCAAGATGGAACAGAGGGTCACACAAGAGGCTTGAGCAATTTGGCCGCCCCCCATAAGCGAATCACATCAGGAATGGCTGTCAAACACTGATCTTTCAACAACCCACGAAAGGCTGATAAGGCCACAAGCTGAACTCAAGAGAAGACACAAGCCAGTCCCCTGTCCAGGCCATCTTGCATAGAACTCTAAGATGGTAGGCAGGGAAGTGCGAAAAGGAGACACTCACGCACATCACACCACTCCTCAAATATACGCCAAACTGCACATAAACCCGAGAAAGTAGAAAGCCTCCGGAATCCCAGAGGGTTGAGATCACTTTATCTGAATATCTCTTCTTACCTAGGTGATCCCTTTCAAAAGGCCAAGTAATAAGACAGAAGGGACCTGGATCGAACATTGGAATGGGACCCTGAGTCAGAAGGTCAGCCAAGAGAGGCAGAGGAAGAGGATTCACCACCAGATGTCTCACCAGATCCGCGTACTGTGGTCACCTGGGTCAATCTGGAGCCACCAGAACCACAAGGCCTGGATGTTGAACTATGTGGAGAAGAACTCTGCCCACTAAGGGCCATGGAGGGAGATCACATACAACAGCCCCTCCGTTGGCCATGGTTGAACCAGAGCATCCAGGGCCTCGGCCTGACCGTCTCTGCGACGACTGAAGAAGCAGGGTGCTTTGGCGTTGACACTTGTGGCCATGAGGTCTATGAGGGGCTGACCCCAAGACTGCACTATCAACTGAAAGGCCACGAGGTGAGACACCACTCTTCGGTATCTAGCACGTGACAACTGAGGAAGTCCGCCTGAACATTCTCCACTCTGGTTATGTGGTAGGCCGAGATGTCCTGAAGACTGCCCAGAGTATGAGCAGAGCCGCGTCCTGTGCCACCAAAGTGCTCCTGGTGCCCCCCTGATGATTGACATAGGCCACTGCCGTGGCATTGTCCGAAAGAACTGGAAGACTAACACCACCAAAAGAATAGCTCTGGTCTCTAAAACATTTATCATCCAGGAAGCCTCCTCCGTGGACCAGGTGCCCTGAGCTGAGTGACCTAGACACTGATCTTCCCAACCGAGAAGACTGGCATCTGTGAGCAGCACCATCCACTGCAGCTGGTCAGACTCGCCCCTTGTACAAGATGGGAGGACTGGAGCCACCAATGAAGACTGCAATGATCTAAGCCCCGAAGCGGAACAGGATGATCCAAGACTGTGCCTCTGAGGCGACCACCTCTGAAGAAGAGAATACTGAAGAGGACGCATGTGGGCCCGAGCACACACCACCACGTCGAGGGAAGCTGCCATTGACCCAAAATATAGAGGAAATCGTGTGCCTGAGGACACTTGGAATGCCATAAGTAGGCGAATCTGAGATCACTATTTGCTTACCTGGACCTCCGGAAGGAAAGACCTTCCCCAAGGAGGTATCGAGCAGAACCCTAGATACTCCAGGCGCTCAGATGGAGACAACCATCTCTTGGGAAAGATTGACGACCCATCCCAGCGACTGCAGAAACTCCACCACCCGAGCCATGACATGGGTGCTCTCCTGGAACGACTTCGCTCGAATCAACCAGTTGTCCAGATAGGGATGAACCAAAATGCTCTCTCTTCGCATGCTACCGCAACAGCAACCATCACCCTCGTGAACGTCCACATAGCTGTGGCTAGACCAGTGGTCGGCCAAACCGCGGTTCGCAAGCCGCATGCGGCTCTTTTAGACACGTGAGTGTGGCTCGCGGCTCATCTAGAACACGGGGTGCCCAACCTGCTTCCTTCCCTTTAAAGAGGACACTGAAGTGCCAGGCCGACCAACCTTCACCACCCCGACGTCAATTCTGACATCAGAGAGGAAGTTCTGAGCCAGTCATTTGCTGCCTGACTGGCCCAGAACTTCCCCTCTGACGTTAGAATTGATGTCGGGTGGGGAAGGGTGGTCGGCCCGGTGCTTCAGCATCCTCTTTACGTGGAAGGGAAGCAGGGATAGCTCAGAACTCGGCAGTGGCCTGTTCCCCAATGGTGGTGGTGGCTGCCTATTCCCCAGAGGCGGTGGCGGCCTGTTCCCCAATGGCAGTGGTTTGGGGAAGGGATTGGAGAAAGAAAGAAAGGGGGGCAGTGAGACAGAAAGAAAGAAGGGAGACAGAAAGATAGGGAGACAGACAGAAAAGGGGCATGAAAGAAAGAGAAAGTTGGGGAAGGTAATGAGGTCTGGAGGAGAGTTAGCATACAGGAGGTTGAAAGAAGGGAAGAAATATTGGATGCACAGTCAGAAGAAGAAAGTGCAACCAGAGACTGATGAAATTACCAGACAACAAAGGTAGGAAAAATGATTTTATTTTCAATTTAGTGATCAAAATGTGTCCGTTTTGAGAATTTATATCTGCTGTCTATATTTTGCACTATGGCCCCCTTTTGCTAAACCACTATCGCGGTTTAGTAAAAAAAAAGGGGGGGGGGTATATTTGTCTTTTTTTTATAGTTGTTACTGAGGTGACATTGCATAAATTCATCTGCCTTGACCTCTTTGAAAACCCGCGAAATATAAATGATAATTAACATTTTCTCTGCGTACAGTGTGCTTTGTAGGTTTTTAAAAAATTTTATTGTTGGTAGATCATTTTGACGGCCACAAAGGTGGGAGGGAGGAGAGCTGCTGAAAGACATCTAGTAATCCTTTCAGGCTTGACTGTGCAGTGAATTATTTTTGTAAAATCATGTTTTGTTATGTGACTGGCATTATTTAGACTTTAATTTCTATGAATGAATAGAATGAAAATGATATAAAATTGCTTGCTTGTTTTTATGTGCGTGCGCTGAAAGGAAGTGGAGAGAATAGGCTGAGGTCGCTGAAGGGAAATGGGGAAGAGAGAGTGGGGAGAAGACGCTGATTTATAAATTGACAATTGTACAGAATATTGTTTCTTTTTCTACTTTAATATAATAAGTTCAGTATAAAACTATTTGAGGCTTGTGTGGCTGGGATCAGATGGTGTACGGGTCGGGGACCATGCTCACGGGACGGGATGGAGACAAATTTTTTCCCTGTGTCATTCTCTAGGCTCTGCCACAAATCGATTTCGACTATGTGCGGGCAAGCGGGGGTGTCGGGTTGACGTAGCCGTCGTAATTCAAGTGGGCGAGGGGTATGACTCTCAAAAGAAATCTTAATCGTTGTACTGCTGATCTTTGGCTCTTTTGACTAATGAGTTTGCCTACCACTTGGCTAGACCAAAGGGAAGTGCACAGAACTGATAGTGTTGCCCCATGATTGCAAAATGCTGGAAGAGATGATGGGAGGCTCAAATAGGTATGTGCAAGTAGGCCTCTGTCTGATCGAGAGAGGTCAGAAACTCCCCCGGCTGAACCACTAAAATCACAGACCGCAGAGTTTCCATGCAGAAGGATGGCACGTGAAGAGCCCTGTTGACCCCTTTCAAATCTAGGATGGGCTGAAAGGTCCTTTCTTTGGCACCACAAAGTAAATCAAGTACCAACCTGTGTCCCACTCCTGAGGGGGAACGGGAACCACCTCATGGAGATCCAACAATCTTTGAAGGGTCTGACAAAAGGCCTGCTGCTTCCACGCCACCTGTGATTGAGAAGCGAGAAAATGATCCGGCAAGGAATAGGCGAACTCCAGAGCATAGCTGTCCCAAATCACCTCCAGAACCCAATGATCGGACGTGATGTCTGCCCACTTTGGATAAAAATCTCGCAGCTGGGCGCCCACCAGAACCAAGATGGGCGCCAGTAAGGAGTCATTGGGCAGGATGGGCAGCAGGGGACCCAGCGGGTCCACTACTACACCCTGTTGGGCCCCACGAAAGAACAGCATGCACTGGAAGAACATGCCTCGAGAGAGCCCAGGAGACTGAAAAGAGGCAGCCCCTCATCCAGGGCAGAAGCAGTGGAAATCACGCCCATGAGCAGCATCACCCTGAGCCAGCGGCCTAAGCCTATCCTCAGGCAATCGAGACACTTTAGAATCAGTCAACGTCTGAACCAACTTGTCCATAGTCCTCACCAAACAAGAAAGACCCTTAAAGGGAAAATTTGTCAACTTAGCTTTGGACTTCCGTATCCATCGACCAAGCGCAAAGCCACAAGGTATCAGCATGCTGCCCACTCCAAAAGCCAACGATTTGGCAGAATCTCGCAAGAGGTCATACATGGCATCTGAAAGATAAGAAGCACCCAATTCAATTTTGGCAACTTCGTTCTTTACCAATTCCCAATCCTCAGATTTACTCTCAAGCACATGCTCGGCCCAGTGAAAAGACAACCCAAGCCACCAGCCCGCCACACATCACCGTCTGGACCACTAGAGCTGTCATATCAAAACTCTGTTTAAGGAGGGACTCTAACTTACACTCCTCAGGGTCCTTCAAGGCTGCACCACCCTCAACAGGAACGGCATGCCGCTTAGAGATGGCTGAGACCACTGTGCCCACCACCAGCGACTTCATTGTGTCCCTTTCCCCTTCAGGAATGGGGTACAGGTGGGCCATGGAGCACGAAAAATGAAAAGGTGCTTCCGGTAGCTGCCACTGTGCGAGCATAATATCCCAAATATTCTGATGCATAGGAAAAGAGTGGGAAGCAAAGTGAATCCCCTTAAGCAAGGGGTCCACTGTACATGGGGGTTCTGACACAGTGTCCTCAAAGTTTAAAACTGAGGAGACCTGAAAAATTGGCTCATGAAGCTTGTCCTGCTGAAAAATGCGCACCACAGATGCAGGGTGATGCTCGAACCCCTCACTGGTGGAATCCGTCCCCCCAAAAGGATTCTGGAAATCTCCCAAAGGTCCAGGTCCTCATCAATAACATCTTGCTCCTCTGGGCAAAAATCTTCATCCCAAGAGACCCTCGGCTGCTTGGATGAGAGAGGAGTAGAGGGGGACAAAACCGCCGCTGTCTGGGGCCGAACCGGGGAAGACTTCAAGGGCCATCCCCCCCCCCCCCCCCCGTGACCCCTGGTGTGGACATGGAACCTCTAGCCGCCAGCACATAAGCATTACAGAGTGCCAACATAAACTCGGGGAAAAAACCCTGGCGGCCCCAAGGGACTCCCTGCCACAGCAGGGGACCCAGCAATACCTTACCCCTGTATTTCCAGAACAAGGAGAAGGTCACCTGAGGGCACAGAAATGAAGGAGGAGGTTCCCGCCGAAATTGGACCTGAACCGCCAAAATCGGTGCTTCTGTGGCCTGCCACGTCTGAAAAGCCTGGGACTTTTCTGATGCTGAGGCCGAGGAACTGACCGACGCGAAAAAGGGAATCCCCAGCTGCTCTGGTGGTAATGGAATCCTTTGCAACCTACCGTCGGTGGCTGGGGGATCCCTCCGCGTGGGCGTCAGGGGAAGCCCCGGGCTTCCCCATGATCCGAAGCCGACTTGCGAGGTACATGTGGTGGAGTGCCTGGCCTCTGTCAGCCGCTGCCGACGAGGCTCCCCCACCGCTCTGGCCTGCATATCGCTTGCACAGGCCGGCCACGAGTACCTCGCATCTGGAGCACAATGAGCACTTCTTCCTTTTAAAAGTGCTCATTGTGCTGATAACTGCCCTAGCTGCAGAACAGTGCCAGTTAGATGAGACAAAACAGCAGTTTTTAAAGGGAAATGAGCCCTTTAGACCGGCACAGCCTCAGGATTTTTTTTTTTCTTTGAACAGACTCAACAGCTCTCAAAGCTGGAAGCCTGACCAACCACGGGGACCAGGCTGCCAGCTGAGGCACCTCTATAAAAATTTGGGGAGGTGGAGGAAGTTGGGGGGAGGAACCCAGCACAAGACCCGCCAAGTTTAACACCCCCAAGGTCGGACGGATCCACAAACAGGACCCGTCCAACTCCAACCGTCACAAAAGGGGAACCAGGAGTCCAAAACAAATTCCAACAGTACTAAGAGGGGAGCCAAATTAGTCTTACCACCTGCTGCTGGAGACTGAGATAGTCTGGATTGCTAGTGGGGAGTCTATCCTAATATACAAGTTTTGTTCTCAGTCTCCATCTGCTGATCACAGTGAGGTATATTAACCATTCGTAAGGACTATACTGCGATACAGAACCAAATTTAATCATGTTGGCTTCAGGCTATGTATGTTATCTTGTAACCCGTTCTGAGCTTTCTGGGAGGACAGGATATAAATCTAAATAAATTCCTTTTGAGATTAGCAGACTGCTTGCCTATTTGTTTCCTGTAACTTTCAAGCAGTCTCTCCAGTCTTTAATATTCTGCTAACAAAGTAAACTTTGGTTTGAGAGGGCATTGGCTCTCCTTCCTGTTGGGAAATGGAAAAGTAGACATCCCTGTTGGGTTGATGCACAGGGTCAGGATAGGTCGATTGGTGGTGTGATGCTTTAGTGTCGGTGGTAGCAGCATTTAGAAGGACGGTCTTTCTAGTGCTGATGTTCCCTCCCTCTTTTCTCCTAGTCTTCCACCAGGATTGACTGACCGCCCCCCAGGAGATGACACTGAGGGTATGACCCTGAAAAAGCAACGGCTGAATCTGCTCCCATCCCCACCAGATGGAACCCATGTATCTGCCCGTACTCGTCCTGTGCTGGGCTGCAAGAAACACCGGCTGGTGCGACCAGGTGTCATCTTCCCATTGTCCAAAAAGGTGTGGAGCCACCTTCCTCCTTTCAAGGTTGTGTGTCCTTCCCTTCCCCTCCAGTGTGTGCATGAACACTTCTCTTGCCAGTTATCAGCTTGAGTGCATGTCTCCCCACTTCCCCTACTAGTCTTGTGCTGTGCATGCATCGCCCTTCCCATGTAAGGTCTGTGGGCCAGATGCACAAAACTCACCTTGCATTTAACAATATTCGCTAAACCAATATTAACAGGTTTAGCGATGAAGTATGCATCGATACACAAAATAAAAATTGTGGTCTTTTTTCTGTGGTTTGTTAGCAGCCTCCAACAAATACATTACAATGAGCTCATCTGTATTTAAATGAGTACTCCGATCAATGCCCCCATAATGGATAAATGAAACATTGGTTTTTAACGCTTCAAAATCTACAAGTCTGAAGGTGCTGGTAGCATTAAAAAAGCCAGCTTTCTGCTTTTTTAATGGGTACAGATAATGTGCATGTTACACATGCACAATGTGTCTTCATTTAAAAAAAAAAAAAAAGGTTATGCCGCCTTCCCTGCTGACAGTTTCCAAACAAACAAAACAAAAATTTGCAGCCTACCTAGACTCCCCCTCCCCCCCCCCCCCCCCAAAATATACCTGGACTCCTCCCCTGTGAAAATCATCAGGAGGGATGCCCACTCCCTCCTGCTGCAGCCACCCAAGATGCACCGGAAAGCAGTCAAAGGCCCTGATTGTCCCAGATGCCTAAGACCCCTCCTAAGGGTGCCTGGGCCAGTTAGAGCTTTAGACCCTTCACAATGCATCCTAGGATGCACCGGGAAGGGGAAGGCCCCCCCCCCATTTTGAAGATGCCTGCCTGCAGGCAGAAGAAGGTGGATATCCCTCCTGTTGATCTTCTGAATAAGGTATTGGGAAGGGAGGGGGTTGTGTGAGTGGCCAAGGCAGGAGGGAGTGTGCATTTCTCCTGCTGATATTCCCGAGGGGGGGAGAGGGAGAGGGGGGGGTCTAGGTGGCCTATCACTTATTTCTAGTGGCTGTTGGCAGGGGAAATCTGGCATGACTCTTTAAATGGGGACAGATATTGTCCATGTGCAACACATGCACAACATCTGTGCCATTAAGAAAGGAAAGTCTTCCTGCCCCAACAGTTGAAACAGCAGGAGGTTGCTTCGGGCCTTCCCTTGCCACTCAGCTGATTGGGGTTCCTCTGTTGGCTCTGCATATGCCAGTCACTTTTCAGAGACTGAATGGCTGGGGTTATGGTGGATCTCTGTGAAACTCATTTGCATGCAATATCTGTCGGCACTACAGCAACCTGATGGAATTCTCCAGTGATATTAGAGAATCTAGCCCTATGTACTATTATGCCCTCCATGCATTTAGCTATTTTCCTATTTGTTCCTGTTCAGTCTTATCAGATCTCTTATCTTGCATCCTATTGCTCTCACAGCTGGGTGAGCTAGTCGGCAAGCGTTATCTTCTGCAAATCTTGCTGCCACAGAGGGTATGTCTATGGAAAGAACTTGATAATATGAAGCACCAGTGTCTAGGAGTTTACTCCTTTTATTTTCCTGTCTATTCTAGGTACATCGGAGCAGTACAGCACGGGGGAGCTGTGATCTTAACCCTGCTTGCGCACTCTGTGGGAGTTTGAACTTGCTACTGCAGGATATCCAGTATGATGCCCCCCTGCTGGAACGCATGTCACAGTTAGATTCCTGCATCCACCCTGTCCTATCTTTTCCTGATGGTAAGAGATTGTGTTATCAGCCAATCTTGTCAGCTCCTATTAGTACCTGCCTGTTGGAGGTCAGTCTGATTTGTACTTAGTCTACCTGTGGTGCCTGTTTGTGTAAAGGTTCTTGGTGATCTATGAGCTAGGGTTTCCTTTTCATTCTTGCTAGATCAGTCCCAGACAAGCAGGTTGAGTCCCCTTAATCAGCCGTTAGAATTAGATATACTGAACTATTCCAGTGTCATCCCCTGTATAAGGGTTGATGCACTCTGTACAGTACTCCCCTGCGAATTCGCGGTTCCAGTCATTTCGTGACATTTTCCGACCACAAAGGGAGGCAGCAGAGGGCAGCCGGAGCGCCGGCGAAGTGAAGGAAATCACTCGCGGTATTCTTCAACTGCCTCTTCCTGTACTAAAGTCTGGCCTTTACCAATCAGGAGCTATGTGTCAAAACTCCCGCTCTCAAAAATTATGCAGGCATGCCACAATATCCCTGGGTAGCTCTCCTCGCTGCAGGCCAAACGCCCGGTTCGCCCGATCAATCTTGGGTAACACCAAGTTGTCTTGACCCCGTTGTCCGCTCCTCCGATGACTTTAGCATATATGCTGCGCACCACCACTTCCCGTACTCCTCCGTGTCAGGGACCCCCCCCCCCCCAGCCTGATATTGTTCCGGCGTGACCTGTTCTCCAGGTCCTCCACTCTAGTGACATAGTCAATAACTCTCGCTACATATCTGTAGCCAGGGTTTGTAGCGCTTGCACCTGCTCCTCCTGTTCAGTTATGTGCTGCTCAGTCCCTTCTACCCACTGCACCAGCTTAGTTAAATCGTGGCGAATCTCAAGAACCGTCTCCTTAATTTTCTCCTTAACTCCTGCCACTTCCAATTAATTTCAGGAGCCCACTGTTGTAAGTCTGCTTTGGTAATAGCAGCTGAGCATTTAGATGGGGAAAAAGCCCTGCGGCTCATCTTGGCCAGAGTCCGGGTCTGACTCGCTCTCGCCCAACTCCCGCTCTGCCATCTTGGATGCCGCTCCCATGCAGTGCAAAACATTTACTACAGTTCCTCCCCGGCAGCTGCTTAGAGCTCACGTATTTCTTTTTTGGTGCATAACTCTGGTCCACTACTCTTCCTTTGCCAGAAGCCAACCTCGATTGTCCGGGGAAGTGAGAATAGCGTTAAATATGGAGGTTGTAATGATCAGTCAGGTCAGATGCTCACGCTCTAATCCATCATGTAGTCAGGTGACATCACCGGAAGTCCGCATTGAAAATGATTTTGACAGCAGTATTTTGGACTATTTGTAGGCGTCTAATTTCTTTCTTAGTAATTCCTTTATATAGGGCATTGCCATAGTCCAGACAAGAGATAACTAAAGAGTGAATGAGTATATTTAGGGAAGAGTGGTCAAGTAATTTGGCAAGAGAGTGAATCATGCGGAGGTAAAAGCATTTATCCCAGGACAAGCAGGCAGCCTATTCTTACATATGGGTGACATCACCGACGGAACCCGGATGCAGACAGCCTCGCAAGCAGACTTGCTTATAGGAAACTTAGAAGTTTCGAGTCAACCGCACTGCGCATGCCGCGAGTGCCTTCCCGCCCAGCGCAGGGCGAGTCTCCTCAGTTTTCCCGCGGATCCGAGAAGTCCGTCTTTGACTCTCTGCATTTAACTTTGTTTCTTCATGCCTTCTCTCACCGCGGTTTGTATTTTCTTCGCGAATCGCTGTGTTCTTTTCTTTATTTCTAGTTATAAAAAAAAAATCTTATTTTAATTTCTTCCATTCGACTGTCAGGGCAGGCCGCTCGGCCGCAGCCCGCAGGTTTCGACTTCGCTGCAGCTATTTTTCCTCCCTATGTCCCGGCCAGCAACGAACTTCAAGAAGTGTAGCCAGTGCCAGGTACGATTTCCATCACGGACCTACACCGTTGGTGCCTCAAGTGCCTTGGGCCGGACCATCAACCGAAGTCGTGCGAGCGCTGTGCTACTCTTCAACCTCAAGCCCTTAAATGTCGTCAGATTTTAGTGGAGAAGCTTTTTTGGATGGACTCTTAGAACCACACCCTCGACTTCGAAAGTGTCCTCGGTTCCAACCTTCTTACTGAGGGTCCCTCCTGCCTCCAAGACTCCAACATTTGAGTATCTCACTTGGAAAGTGGTGTTTCTCTCATCATCCCTCACTTCTGCTAGAAGAGTCAGTGAGCTGCAAGCTTTAGTTGCTGATCCATCTTTCACTGTGTTCCATCATGACAAGGTGGTCCTTCGTACTCATCCAAAATTTCTACCTAACGTAGTATCGGAATTTCTCTCAACTAATCAATTGTACTTCCAGTGTTTTTTCCAAGGACCTCATTTCATCCTGAGAATTAGCTCTTCATACTCTGGGACTGCAAGCACTGCTTTGGCCTTCTACTTGGAAAGTACCAAACCCACACAGATCTGCTCCCTCAACTTTTTTTGTCTCCTTCGATCAAAGAAGTTGGGACATCCAATCTCTAAGCGTCCATCTCTAACTGGTTGGCTATTGTATCTGTTTTCTGCAATGCCCAGCTGGATTACAACTCACAAGTGAGTCACAGCCCATAAAGTCAGCAGCAATGGCAGCTTCAGTGGCTTTCCTTAGATCTACACCTATAGAGGAAATTTGCAAAGCTGCTCCCTGGTCCTCGGTTCATACTTTCACCCTTTCACTATTGTCTGGCTGGTTTTCTCCAGATGGGATGGCCATTTTGGCTAGAGGGTATTACAAAATTTTTTCTCACTAATTGCCCAACACTCCCACCATCCCATTCTGGTTAGCTTGGAGGTCCACCCATATGTGAGAATAGGCTGCCTGCTTGTCCTGGGATAAGCACAGTTACTTACCATAACAGTTGTTATCCAGGGACAGCAGGCAACTATTGTCACAACCCACACACCTCCCCTGGTTGGCTTCTCTGCTAGCTATCTGAACTGAGGAGACTTGCCCTGCGCTGGGTGGGAAGGCACTCCTGCATGCACGGTGCGGCTGACTCAAAACGTCTAGTTTCTACAAGAAATTCTGCTTGTGAGGCTGTCCGCATCGGGCTCCGTCTGGTGATGTCACCCATATGTGAGAATAGCTGCCTGCTGTCCATGGATAACAACTGTTACAGTAAGTAACTGTGCTTTCAGGATGACAGAGCTAATATGTTCATGGAAATTTAGTTTCTCATCTAGGGTGATCCCAGAAGTTTAATGGTTTTAACGGATTGGATTGGAATGGATTTAAATTTATAGGAGAGAGTAAAGTGGAGTCATTCTTAATTGGGAAAAACCATGGATTTAGTTTATTAACATTGAGTGATAGCATTTTAGAATTGAGCCATTTACTTATTTTCTCCAGCTTTTGATTAATAGTAAAAATGTCATCTGGATTATCAAGATCAATTGAATGGGTTAGCTGAATGTCAGTTACAGTGACTTGAGCTCCCACCACAGGAACCCCCACACAAATAATCCCAATAACCTTATCCCCATCCTATCCTCAACCACACCAACTCCCTCTCAATAGCCCTCATCAATGCCAGAAACAAACAACAAAGGTGCCATCATCTATGATCTCCTCACTGACAATGGCTGGGATATCCTCATTACAGAAATCTGGCTGCAAGACAAGGATATTACCCTAGGAGAGCTACCAGGCATTAGCATGCTCCCGCAAAGGATGGAAGGGTGGCGGGGAAGCAGCAATCATCAAAACAGACATCTCACTCAAGCTGATAGACAACCGTCTCCCTCACAGCCCTCAAATGCCCTTATCACCTTAAGTAGCAATAGTTGAACCCACCTTTGCCTTAATATACAGGGGCTCCTTGCTTACCCCCCTAAGCACATTAGAGGACCTCCATCAACATCACCTAAACAATCTCCTAAATCGAAAACCTTTCACCCAGAATTAGGAGAACCCAGACACCATTCTCCTACCCAGCACTGAAAGGTACCCAACGCAAAAAACTATACGACAGCCTCCTAGCTACTAAAGCAGCGAAACTTGACCCCTCCATATCCAACCTATTGACTACAACAACAGACTATAAAGCATTCCGAAAAGAAATAAAAACACTACTTTCAAAAAACATATTCGGTTAAACCTAACCTAACATGAAATCCCCATCATGCTGGAATCTTTTCTCTATGTCACAAAAATAACCTGAAACCTCACTATGTAACTTGAAACCAACTACCTTCTAATGTAATGTAATTTCCTGGAAATGTTCCAACTTTCTTCCAATGTATCTTCCTGGAAATGTCCAGCTATCTTCCAATGTAATGTAACTTCCTGGAAATGTCCAGCTATCTCCCAATGTAATGTAACTTCCCTGGAAATGTCCAGCTATCTCCCAATGTAATGTAACTTCCTGAAATGTCCAGCTATCTCCCAATGTAATGTAACTTCCTGGAAATGCCCAGCTATCTCCCAATGTAATGTAACTTCCTGGAAATGCCCAGTTATCTTCCAATGTAATCCGCTTAGAACCGCAAGGTACAAGCTAGAGAATGACACGGTGAAAAAATTGGTCCCGTCACCGCCCCCGTCCCCGTCTCACCATCCCCGTCACCGCCCCGTCCCCGTCTCACCATCCCGTCACCGCCCCGTCCCCGTCTCACCATCCTCTTCACCGCCCCGTCAACCGCCACTGCCACCCCATTCACCGCCCCGTCACCGCCACTGCAATCCCATTCACTTTTCTTTATTTACGTATAAAGGAAACATTCTTTAAAACTTTAAAACTTAGTTAAATATTAGTTAATAACTATACAAAAACAAAACACGCAGAGAAAAAATTAATTAATATAAATTCCCTGACTTCCCTGCACTGTCCCCCCTTGAAGGTCTGTCCCCCATCCTGAAAGCCTGATGCCCCCCCCCCCGACGTCCGATACATCCCTCCCCCCGAAGGACCGCCGACTCCCCAACAATATCGGTCCAGGAGGGAGCCCAAATCCTCCTGGCCACGGCGACCCCCTAACCCCACCCGCACTACATTACGGGCAGGAGGGATCCCAGGCCCTCCTGCCCTCGACGCAAACCCCCCTCCCCCCCAACGACCCGCCCCCCCCAGCTTCAAAATGATGCCTGAAGTTACCTTGGGGTTCTGAGCACTATTAATTTTAATTTATTACAGCACTCCCAGAAATATTTTTCTAATTGTTTTAACTTGGAAAAGCGAACCAGGATTGTCTTAATGAAAGGCTTATGTTTCTGCACTGCAGCCCTCTGCCCTCGACGCAAACCCCCCTCCCCCAACGACCGCCCCCCCCAGCCGACCCGCGACCCCCCTGGCGACCCCACGACCCCCCCACCCCCTTCCCCGTACCTTTGGTAGTTGGCCGGACAGACGGGAGCCAAAAACCGCCTGTCCGGCAGGCAGCCAACGAAGGAATGAAGGCCGGATTGGCCCATCCATCCTAAAGCTCCGCCTACTGGTGGGGCCTAAGGCGCGTGGCCAATCAGAATAGGCCCTGGACCTTAGGTCCCACCTGGGGGGCGCGGCCTGAGGCAACATGTCGGGTTGGGCCATGTGCCTCAGGCCGCGCCCCCAGGTGGGACCTAAGGCTCCAGGGCCTATTCTGATTGGCCCACGCGCCATTAGGCCCCACCAGTATGCGGAGCTTTAGGAATGGATGGGCCAATCCGGCCTCATTCCTTCGTTGGCTGCCTGCCGGACAGGCGGGTTTGGCTCCCGTCTGTCCGGCCAACTACCAAAGGTTACGGGGAAGGGGGGTGGGGGGGTCGTGGGGGTCGCCAGGGGGGTCGCGGGTCGGCTGGGGGGGCGGTCGGAGGTTCTTGGGGGGGGCGGTCGTTGGGGGGGAGGGGGGTTTGCGTCGAGGGCAGGAGGGCCTGGGATCCCTCCTGCCCGTAATGTAGTGCGGGGTGGGGTTAGGGGGTCGCCGTGGCCAGGAGGGTTTGGGCTCCCTTCTGGCCCGATATTGTCGGGAAGTCGGCGGTCCTTCGGGGTGGGGGTGCGAGTGGTCCTGCCGGGGGGGGGATGTATCGGACGTCGGGGAGTCGGCCGGGCAAGAGGGCTTGGGCTCCCTCTTGCTCCGATCGCGGGTGCGGGTGGGAGCGCGTGCGAGCGGTCGTTCGGGGTGGGGGTGCGAGCGGTCCTGCTGGGGGGGTGAATCGGGCGTCGGGCGGTAAATAGCGGTTCCTAGAAGGGGGTACATTGGCCTGCGGGGACAAACCTGTTCACCGTTTCCGCGGTCGGTGAATGGCCTTGTCCCCGTCACCGCAGCGACTGCTAGTTTTCTTCCCCGTTTTCGGCGGTGACCCGCGGCTTAAATGCGGTGGCCGCGGGTAAACCGTCACCGTGTCATTCTCTAGTACAAGCGGAATAGAAATCCGTAATGTAATGTATGTCTACTACATGCAAATAACCATCCTAGGAGACTTCAACCTCCCTGATTATCCCAGCACCTCTGGCACAACAACTGACTTCCTTACAACCTTAGACAACCTAAGATTCCATCAGATTCTTTCATTTTCCACACACTCAGCAGGCAACTCCCTAGACTTGACATTATTCACAAAGACCTGACTACTGATCCCCGAAGCATTGCTCACACTATCACACTTGTCCCATGGTCAGACCACCACCTCATTACTTTCCAGCTCCCTGGCTCAGACCCGCACCTAGCCTCCAAAGACTTCCATTGAAAGCGCTCAATCCGGACTCTGTCAACCTCCGTGATCTCTCTGCTGGCATCCACAAACTTCCAAAGAATGCGAACAAGACATCCACTCTCTCAACTCAACAGCCTCTACCTGGCATACAGGAATAAAATCACTCTAAGAGCCTGGCCCAACCTAGAAAGACAAAGCCATCCACCCACAATCTCTTCTCCCCCTGGTTCACTGATGAACTCAGAACCCAAAGAAGAAACCTCAGGAAAGCTGAACGGAGATGGATTAAATGCCAAAGTAAGGAGAATAAAGCCTATTGGAAGAATCTCTCAACAAACTATAAATCCTCTCTCCTGGAGGCAAAAAAGAGCCTGCTATGCACAGCTCCTTCAAACAATCGCTCCAGATACTTATTCACACTGACACAATTGCCTCTTCTCTGCATCCCATGGGAACAAGCACAACATCCCAGGTGACCTCAGCAGTGAGACACTTTCTGACTACTTCCAAGTCAAAATCAACAACATCCACAACACCCTCACCTCTGCCACCCATGGGACCCCCCCAGCCTACCCCCCCCCCATGCTCACCCATGGATTTACCAAGCGGATCTCTTCCCCAATTCCAACCAATCACCCTCGGATATCTCATGGAGAGCATGAAACTACACCCGACCAATTCACTCCTAGACCCATGCCTATCCAATCTCCTACAATAAGTTTAAGATGTTTTCATTGAGTCAATCTTTCCTCTCATTAACACCTCCCTAGTAACTGGGAATGTACCACTCAGCTGGAAATCCTCCCTCTTCAAACCTATCCTGAGGAAGCCCACCCTTGATCCAATGACCCAAGTAAGCTACAGACTGATCTCCAATTTACACTTTTGTCTCAAAACTACTAGTGCTGACAGCTATAAACCCTTCCTGGATCACAAGGAGCCCTATCCAGTTCCAATCAGTTTTAGATGTACCATAGCACAGAAATTATCCTTTTGGACATCATAGATCAGTGGTCTCAAACTTGCAGCCCACACAGGTACTATTTTGAGGGCTCTTGGTATGTTGTTATTGGTTCTGGAACGTTGCCTGCCTGCCTCACTGGTGTAACCTCACGCATGTGCTTTCCTATCTCTGTACGCGATTGTGAGGTGGAATGGAGAGGACCACCAAACACTTAAGGCAAAAGTTTTCCAGTGCACAAGCGGATATTGATTCTCCCTCTACAAAAAAGCCTAGAGGACTACACGAAAATCTTCTCTTGCAGTTGATACTTTAGATTAGAATCTAAATCACAATTTTGCATGAGGTAAAACTCTTTATAGTTTATAAATCTTTCCTTAATTACTTCTGATAATTTGAGTATACACAGCTGAAAGAAGTGCAACATGCAGAAAGTGAAAAAACTTATCTAAACTTCACTTTCTGCATGTTGCACTGCTTTAGCTGTGTAAAGGTTGAAATTAGCAGAAGCAATTAAAGAAAGATTATAAAACTATAATGAGTTTTACCCTCGTGCAAAGTTGTCATTACCTTAATAAGACATTAACTCATTTTTTCTGTGGCCCTCTCATACCTACAAATCAAAATGTGGCCCTGCAAAATTTTAAGTTTGAGACCACTGTCATAGATAAATGCTGGTCCATACTGAACAAACCTAATGATCCAGCTCAACCTCAACGCAGTCTTTGATACTGTTGACCACCAGATCCTACTCACCAGACTTACATTACATTACATTGGTGATTTCTATTTTCGCCATTACTTTGCGGTTCAAGGCGGATTACATATGAGTTCTCAGGACATATAGTGAGTACATTAGAAGTTGTCTGGACATTTTTGCAGGTGCGAAGGGTGAAGTGGATTGCAAATGGGGCTTGTAGATGGATCTTCGCTGTGTTAGTTTGTCTTTATGTAGTTTTTGAATAGCAAAGTTTTTATTTCATTTTTGAGGTTTTGTAGTCTGCGGTCGAGATCAGTAAATTGGAGAGTTGGTTGATCTAGTTTTGCTGCTTGGGTTGACTAGGAGGTCATTGTACATTTTTTATTTTCGTATGACGTTTTTGATTTGGAGGGTGCATGAATGGTGCGTGGGTACTCCTCCTATGTCTGGTTGGTGGTGGTTTGAATTAGTCAGTTGTTCCAGTAGGCTGGGCTCTCTCCGTTTATGGTTTAAATAGTAGCAGTATAATTTGAAGAGTATTCTTGCTTGTATGGGAATCAATTGAGTCGAGGTATGCTGGCTGTGATGTGGTCATATTTCCTCAGTGAGTAGATAAGTCTTAGAGCTGTATGTTGTACTATTTGTAGTTGTTTTATCATGTTAAGGGCCAAGGGATATAGAGGATGTTGCAGTAGTCTAGTAGACCTAGGATAGGGATTGGACCACAAGCTGGAATTGTTTTCTGTTGAAGAATTTTTGAAACTTGTCTTAGGTTCTTCATGACTGCGAATGATTTTTGTATTGTTTTGTTTGATTTGGTGGCTGCATGGTGCAGCCTCTGTCTATCAGCATTCCCAGAAGTTTTAGAGTAGGTTGAATGGGGGTATGTGATAGAGTTTATTACAAGTTTGTTAAGGTTGGGGTTTTGCTATTTTCGAGGAGGATGAATTTTGTTTTGTCAAGATTTAGTTTCAGTTTGTGCTCTTTCATCCATATTGCTACTGTTTCTAGTGTTCTGTGCAGCGTGTCTGTCATAGAGGGCGCTGGTTGGTCAAAAGGAATCACAGGGTCAGTACTCCAATGGTTCTCATCCTTACCATCACAGAGAGCACAATCCATTCTGTTTGGTTCAGATATCTATAGGCCTAAACCCACAAAATGAGGGGCCCCAAAGAACATAAGATTTGCCGCTGCTGGGTAAGACCAATGGTCCATCGTGCCCAGCAGTCCGCTCATGCGGCGGCCCTTAGGTCAAAGACCAGTGCCCTATTTGAGTCTAGCCTTATTTGCATATGTTCTGTTCCAGTAGGAACTTATCCAACCTTGTCTTGAATTCCCTAAGGGATCTTTCCCCTATAACAACCTCTGGAAGAGTGTTCCAGATTTCTACCACTCTCTGGGTGAAGAAGAACTTCCTTACGTTTGTACGGAATCTTTTCCCTTCTAACTTTAGCGAGTTCCTCTCGTTCTCTTCTTTTGGACGAGGGTTGAGCGCACTCTCTCTTTCTCTATTAAGGAGCCTTACTATCCTCCTCCTTTTCAACTTATACATTAAACATGTCATAGACATTTCCCTGCAAACACAACATCAAGATGCATTCATACACTGACCGATATCCAACTGCTCTTTCCTCTGAATAGGGATAGGGCCACACCAACTCACCAAGCTACACAACTGTAGCCAGAATTCAATTCAACTATACTGTCTACTCTTCAAAGTAATTAACGGTACTGCACCCACCTACCTAATTGACCGCCTAAACCGTAACCTTCCAACCAGAACAAGAAGAACAATGACATCATTCACATACCCACCACTCAAGGGTACTCACAGCAAAAAGCTTTATGATAGCCTCCTGGCAACCACATGCTGCAAAACTCGAACCTTCCATCACCAGATTGTTCAACCACAACATCAGACCTCAAGACATTCCGTAAAGAAATCAAAACACTGCTGTTCAAAAAGCATATACAATCTACCTAACCTCCCTCACCCACTCCCCCAAGAAACCAAACCACTGCCGTCCAAAACATCTTCCGATGTTATTAAGTCTTTACTATCATTCTGTTATTAAGTCTCTATCCTCAAACTGTATTCTCTATTGTCATGTACCATCCTGGAAATGTCCTGTTCTCTTCTTATGTAATCCGCTTTGAACCGCAAGGTACAAGCGGAAATAAAAATCACTAATGTAATGTAAGTAATGTAATGTAACTGTCTCACAGACTTGAAAGACAGATGACTTGCAACAAACTTCAACCCAACACTGCCAAAACAGAGCTCCTTTGAGTCTGAAAGCAGAACTCAAGTTTCCACCCGCCCATCACTATCCGAGGAATCAACTACTCTAACAGCCAAGATAAGTCCACAGCCTTGGTGTGATACTGGCTGCCAATCTCTCTCTCTGCCTACATGTTCCAAGTCGTCGCAATCTCTTCTATTACTGCACTATTACAGAAGATCCGCCCTTACCTCTCTGAACCAGAACTTTGTCCAACTCCTCTACACCTATATGCTCTTGTTCATGGATTATTGCAATACACTCTTCAATGGCCTCACTGCAAAAAACCTCTGAACCACCTACAGCAAGTACAGATGTGGCAATCCACTTCTTATGAAACCTTGGTTCCACAACCCTGCTCATCTGCACTATACGAAGTGCACTGGTTACTTATCAACAAGCGCTGTGCTTTCAGGGTCTCGTATTAGCCCATAAAAAACCTTCATAAGAACATAAAAATAGCCTTACTGGATCAAAACCAATGGTCCATCAAGCCTAGTAGCCCATTCTCACGGTGGCCAATCCAGGTCCCTAGTACCTGGCCAAAACCCAAGGAGTAGCAATATTCCATGCCTACCGATCCAGGGCAAGCAGTGGATTCCTTCATGTCTTTCTCAATAAAGACTATGGACTTTTCCTCCAGGAAACTTGTCCAAACCTTTCTTAAAACCACTACGTCGCTATCCGTTCTTACCACATCCTCTGGCAACTATTCTCGAGTGAAAAAAAAATTTCCTCTATTGGTTTTAAAAGTATTTCCATGTACTTCCTCGAGTGTCCTCTAGGTCTTTGTAATTTTTGACAGAGAGAAAAATCGATCCACTTGTACCCATTCTACTCCACTCGGATTATATAGACTTCATCGTATCTCCCCTCAGCTGTCTCTTTCCAAGCTGAAGAGCCCTAACCATTTTAGTCTTTCTCATATGAGAGATGTTCCATCCCCTTTATCTACCACAAAGCACCCTACTAAATAGCTGCCATGTTACACCCCTACATGCCCAACTGCCCCCTCCACTCCGAAATGGAAAAACAAACTCAGCTATTCCCCCAAGAGGAGCCCTTCAACTAGAAACTGCACGTAAATGCTCCTACAGCCACTTCCTCTCTAAGCTATGGAATCTGCCCACGTAAATCATCCTTGGGCTTCTTGACAACTTTCCGGAAGGCAGTAAAGACCTTCCTCTTCAGCTAACTGCTTCAAACCAGAAATGGTTTACGAGAAAACTCTGACAAAGATATCCACAAGCTCTACAAACAGACATAATGAACAAATTATATGAACAAGATTACACTACTGCTTCATGTTAATGGAAGGGTTTATAGGCCAAGGTTAGGGATTTGAATATGCAGTGTTTGTTTATCGTGGGGGGTGCCATGGTCCAAAATGTGTGGGGTTTTTTGTTTGTTTTGTTTTTTGTATGCGTTGTAGGTGGTGGTAGATTTTCTTGGAGTAGTCCTAACATAGCGCATTAAAATAGTCTATACAAAGTATCTCGGGACTTGATATGCACAATAATTGTCCAGTAAAGGTGCGCTGTTATGGTTCGGCTGGAAAGCAATTTGCCAGTGCTAATACTGTTGGATCCTTCTTGGTCTCTATTACTGGGATCTTTGACAATGGGTGATTAGTACCTTTCACAGGGAAGTGTAAACCATCCACATTTAAAGAAGCAGTTTTATAAAGTGTTCAATGTTTAACTTCTTACAATAATTTATGTCTTGCTTTTACAGGAAACCCATTTAAGTCCTCATGAGCATAGTAAACTGAGGTGTCAGGTCAAAACCGTGGAAGACAAAGGCACGCGCCGACAACTGAGCGCAGCGCGGAGGCGCCCCCCGAAGAAAATTACTTTTCAGAGGCTCCGACCGGGGGGCATGGGGGGGAACCCCCTCACTTTACTTTATACAGATCGCGCCGCGATAAGTTTACATTATAATGAGGGGGGTTACAACCCCCCAAACCACCCACAACGCCACCGCGATCTGTATTAAGTAAAGTGGGGGGACTCCCCAACAAAACCCCCCGTCGGAGCCCCTAAAAACTGTCATTTTCTTTGGCGCGCACCTCCGTCTTGCGCTCAGTTGTCGGCGCGCGCCTTTGTCTTCCGCAGTTTTGTCTATGAACCGTAAACTGAAGAGGGATTGGGTTGGGGAGTTGGCTTTTGCATCTTATAATGGAGACAGAGGAGTGTTGCCATCCTATTTCATAAACATTCTTGTGAGTTGCTTAAAGCCATCCAGGACTCGGAGGGACAATATGTAGTGTGGGCAGCGGAACTTATGGGAAGAAAATATGTCTCTTGTTCTGTTTGCACTCCCAGTATTTATTCTCATACTTTTTTCCCTTACTGGTGGCAATTCTAACCCCTTTTTCAGAGTACCAGCTGGTCGTGAGTGGAGATTTCAATATTACTGCTGATCCCTTTATTGATTGTAAGTCCCCTAAACCCAGGTTGAAAGGGGGGGGGGAAGAACAAGGGGGTGAATTTTGTTGCTCATCAGTTAGGCCTTGTGGATGTGTAGTGAACCCTTCACCCTGATGAAATAGATTTCACTTGTTTTTCTCTGGTACATAAAGTACATAGCCGTTTGAATTATGTTTTAGCGGCCCCCGTCTCTTTTGGCTGGAGTGCGGAAGGCAACTATTGAGGTTAGAGTGGTGTCTGACCATCATTTGGTCTGGATGGAATTGCTTAATCCCCCAGAAACAATCTCACAGTAGATGGTACATGAATTCAGCATTGTACTTAGGAGGATTTTTGTACCTATCTTGGTCAGTAGAGGGATTTCTTTATGGCAGATAATGAACCCCTAAGATGTTTCTGCCTGTTTATGTTCGTGTAGGCCAGCAAGGCTGTCATGCAGGAGAAAATCATAGAATTTATAGCTCATAAATGGAAAGAACAAGATAAGGCATTGCTGGAGCTGGCATACCAATTACAGACTGTCAGGGGGGAGTTGATGATGAGGCTCCGCACATCTGTCGCCAATATATGGATATTTAAAAAAAACAGATTAATGGACTACTAGCCCAGTGGGCCCTTAAATATCAGTTCATAGTTGGGGAAAATAAAGCGAGGAAAGCTGTTGGTGTCTTTCCGTGGCTGCCCGATCAGGGAAAAAGTTTTTCTATTTGATTTGGCCTATTGAATTGATTTTTTTCAGTGGATAATAACAAAAGCTTTGAGTAAACACAGCAAGACCACCACCCCTTCCTTCCTTTATGATGACGATATTGATATGAGTATTCAGGAGGACAATGATTAGCAAAATAAGTCCTCATCACCAGGAGTTTAACTAGGTTTCTGCAAGAGTCAGAATGTCCAGTTTCTCATGGGATAAGAATGAATTTAAATGTACCTTAGAGGAAGAGAGCGAATATTTAGACTTGCAATGTGAAGAGATATTTTAAGGGGATATTAAGGGGGAGAGGAAGATGTTTGTAACGCAAATTAATGGAATATAGGTATCTTGCCCGAGGAGTGGACAAATACGACCCCATAATGTAGGAATCTGTGATGATTGGTCACCTTGTAAGCTGAGCCTAGCGAGCATGGGCCCGTAGTCACAGCTGGGTTCTGCACTTTCGCAGAAGCCTATCAATAAAGACCAAGGCCTTGTGGGCTTCTGTATACCAACCTTTCTCGAGAACGCTTCCTCTAGTTTGTCAAGAACTGCATAAGTTAGTCATCATAGAGACTTGGTTGCTGTCTGGATGAGTTCAGTTCTTTTCAGTTTGTCAGATCAGGAGTAGCAGAAAAGTCAGGCAGCTTCCATATCCTCAATTGCATGTTGGATCAGGTAGCCATTGAGGTAGCATATATTCTGGGAAGTCTAAGAAGCCATTCTGCCTAGGCCTATGTTGCGTGCTTGTGCAGTAGTGGTGGAGAGATACCAGTCAAGACGGTGACAATGGCATTGGTTCCATTCGTTTGTGAAACATTAGAAATTAATGATTTAGATAATTAATGACTAGGGATAATGCTGCCGTTGGCAAAGCAGTCCTTAAGGGGGTTATTACTCTTTTCTCTGCCCAGTTGGATGTTGCTTTGTAGTTTCTACTTATCTGGACCAATCTAGTAATTACAAGGAAGAAGGTAAATTTCCTTGAGTCCTATTAAACTAGTGCAGGACCTGTTCTGAAAAATTTAGCAGGGAAAGCCCAAAAGAAATCATTTTCTTTTTTCCGATTGAGGGTCAACAGAGTGAGGTTGAGATGCGCTTGAATTACTGTATCACTGAAAGTATGTGAATGGATGACTCAACATGGCCTTAAACTGAATGTGAATAAAACTGAACTAATGATTGTAAGGAAAGATAGTGAGATGGCTGTGATAACAACAATGGCTATTATCCCAGGACAAGCAGGCACGATATTCTCACATGTGGATGACGTCATCTACGGAGCCCCAATGCGGACAGCTTTTTCAAGCAAACTTTGATTGAAGATTTAAAGTTTGCTCTGCTGCTCCACGCATGCGTGCCTTCCTGCTCCACTAGAGGGCGCATCTCCCCCTCGTGGTCTCCAGTTCAAATTTTTCCGCTGAGTCTAGAAGTCGTTTTTTTTCCAAGCTCTGCCCCAACTGCCTTCTAGCACCGCAATTTTCTTTTTGTTTATGCCATTCTATTAAGTTGTTGTGCGCTAAAAATTTTTCTTTTTCTTTCCTGTTCCTGGCTTCGTTTCGCGACCCGGAGGCTTCCGGGCCGCCGTGGCCGCATGGCTATTCGAGCCGCAGCCAGTTTCTTTTTCTATGTCCCGGCCTCAGACCGGCTTAAAAAAGTGCACCCGGTGCGAGCGGCTTCTTTCCATCACAGACCCGCATTGCCGGTGCATCCTCTGCCTGGGGGCCGCCCATCCAACCGACTCCTGCCCCCAGTGCGCTACTTTTCAGAACCGGGCCCTCCGTTGAATAAAAGCCCGCATGGCGGACCTTTTCACCGCCAACTAACCCACTACCTCGGCGTCGAGGTCGGCCCCGGCCCCGAATGTCTCGGCATCACCTCGAGACTCGACCCCGAAGCCCTCAGGACAGCAAAAAGCCTCGGCCCTGGGTAAGTCTCCTCTTCCTTCTTCAGGTTCCGCACCAGCGAAGAAGCCAGCCTCGGGGACACCGGCGACGCATGGTGGAAACCCCATGCTTTCAGCCCCGGCGAAGCCTGCCAAGCCTTCGGGCCGTGCCTCCACCACATGGGAATACTCTGACACGAGGTCGCCCCCGGTGAAGTGCACCGAGGCATCGGACATGCCCTCGATGCGGTCCGTGCCCGTTTTCCAGGACCTGCTCCGGGCGATGATCTCGTCAGAGCTGTCCGCTGCACTGGCCCATCTACAACCGGCCCCGACCTCGACCTCGTGTGCGCCGGACCAGCCTGAGCCTCGCGTCGAGCCTCCTCGGGGCAAAGTGCGCCAGCTTCGCCGCATTCCATCCTCCTTGGATTCCTCGCTGAGGCGCCCGAGATGCTCTCCCTCCACGGACCGCCGTGGGGCAAAGCGTCGCGCTAAGACAACCGAAACCTCAAACCGCCGTACCTCTAAGAAGGCCCGGGGTTCTCCCACACTACGAGGCCGTTCACCGATGCCCCGTACAGGACCGCTGAAGGTGACCGAGTTATCACTCTCCAACCCTCACATCCTCCTAACTCCCCCTCGGACCGGGGCTCCGAGCCGAGGTCCCAGGCTTTCGCCGAGGGAGTCCGGGTCGAGGTCACCGATTTGACATTGATCGGTACCCCGTACCCCGGCATCGTCTCCGAGGGGCCCCTCGAGACGACGTAGGTCCTCGACCCCGGAACACTGCCACAGTGTTTCCCCGGTCTCGGAGCGCGGGTCAGAGCATGAACCTCGATACTCGAGGGAAGCCTCCCTATCCTTCTCCGCCCGACGGAGGTCTCATTCACCGTCCCCACAAGGGGCCCTGGGAACATCTCGCCCCTCCTTCACTCGCTTTGTCCAGGACATGGGCCACGCTCTGGACTTAGACCTCCAGTCCGACTCAAGATACTCTAAAGCAGTGTTTTTCAACCGCTGTTCCGCGGCACACTAGTGTGCCGCGAGATGTTGCCTGGTGTGCCACAGGGCCGCCATCAGGGCAGTACTACCAGTCCTGCATTCAGGGGCCCGGAGCTGACAGGGGGCCCGAGGCAGGGGCGCCAGTAGCTCGCCAAGGCAAAGTGAGTCGATCACCTAGGACTCACTTTGTCTTGGTGATCTAATCTATCGAGCTGATAAGTCTTCTTCTCCCCGACGTCAATTCTGCAGTCGGAGAGGAAGTTCGGGCCAGCCAATCGCTGCCTGGCTGGGCGGAACTTCCTCTCCGATTGCAGAATTGACGTCAGGGAGAGCATGCGTCGGCGTCGGCTTTGGGGCCTGTTATCCATTGGTGGGTCCTGTTCCCCGATGGCAGTGGGAGTGGCTTGGGGAACGGCAGGGAGAAAGAAAGAAAGGGGGCAGTCAGGGAAACAGAAGGAAAGAAGAGAAACAGAAAAAAAGAAAGAAAGGTCAGGGAGAGAGGAAGAAAAAGTTGGGGGAGGGAATGAGGTGTGGAGAAGAGAAAGCATACAGGCTGATAGAAGGGAAGAAAGATTGGATGCACAGTCAGAAGAAGAAAGTGCACCAGAAATCACCAGACAAGGTAGGAAAAATGATTTTATTTTAAATTTAGCAAAGTGGAGGCAGTATTACCACAGTTTTCAAAGGAATTTGCCCAAATAACTTAATAGTTAACTGGGTAAATTCCCAGAGATGAAAACTTCCCTTCACTTACTATGCACAGTTCTGAATTTATATCTGCTGTCTATATTTTACAATATGGTCACCTTTTACTAAACCGCAATAGTGGTTTTTAGCGCAGGGAGCCTATGAGCGTCAAGAGCATTTTGTATGCTATAAAAACCAAATACAGAGAGAGACTGAGAGCTGTTGACGAAGAGCTACGTGTGTGTCTTTCTTCGATTCCAGCCAGAATATCAGCTTTGTGTTCAGCCAAACAGGCCCAGGTTTCGCACTGAATAAAGTATTTTATAATTTTTCACTATTCTGTTTACTTAATATTTCATAATAAAGTAATTATAAAATACTTTCTTTTTGTTTATTTGATTCCTATTCAAGAGAATTACTTTATATATAGTCAATATAGGCACAGAGTTAAATTTTTTAACATTTTCTAATGGTGGTGTGCCTCGTGATTTTTTTCATGAAACAAGTGTGCCTTTGCCCAAAAAAGGTTGAAAAACACTGCTCTAAAGAGTACCTGGCGGAACTAGAGGGATGGTTCGACACAGAGCTGTTACTATTAAAGAGGGACCTCAGAAAGTCAGAAAGACTATGGATAAAGTCAGGAACCCAGGAACTCAGAACTGCCTGGAGACTCAAACTAAAAACCTACAAAAACCTTACCAAGGAAAAACGGAAAAAATTCTACTCACACTTAATTGGAAACATCACATCCAACAGCAGCAACCTCTTCAAACTCGTCAATAACCTTTACAACATTGAAACACTCACTAACAACCAGGAAGACTCAACACTAACCGCCAACACCCTAGCGGATTTCTTCAACTCCAAGATCCTAAAACTAAGATCAGCACTACCCACCAAGACCAATCCACTGGAGCTCTTTCCCATCCTCCCTGACATCGACATAGCTAAACCAGACCAAGGGTCTAGATCCGACCTAAACTGGAACCAATTTACCACAATCGACTGGAAAACCTTCAACAAATATTATAACAAATACACCAAATCCTTCTGCAAACTAGATACTTGCCCCCCAAATGTGATGAAAACGGCTCCGATCTACTTCAAAGCAAACATGCTACTATGGGTCAACTCCCTACTATCCGCAGGAAACTTCCCTCCAGAACAAGGACATATCTTAATAACCCCAATCATAAAAAGCATAAAGGACTCTTCCAACGCACCTTCCAATTACAGACCAATAGCTAACATACCACTATTCACCAAAATCGCGGAAGGGGCAGTAAAAGCAGAACTCTCCGCATACCTGGAAAAATTCAATATCCTAAGCGACAATCAATCGGGCTTCCGCATGGACCACAGCACAGAGACCATCATCGCCTCCTTACTAGACCACCTGCACATACTCTTCAGTCGGGGCTCCAGCGCCCTGATCTTACAATTTGATCTAAGCAGTGCGTTTGACCTAGTTGACCACACTATTCTCCTGGAATGCCTGGCCCACATTGGAATCTCAGACCGGGTACTCAGCTGGTTCCAAGGGTTCCTACGAAACAGATCCTACAGGGTACACAAAAATGACAACTTCTCCTACAGCTGGGTGAACTCCTGCGGTGTACCACAAGGCTCCCCCTTATCCCCCACCCTGTTCAATATCTACCTCGCCTCCCTTAGTAACCTCCTTCACAAACTTAAGCTCAAATTCTTCATCTATGCAGATGACATCACAATTGTCATCCCTCTAACCAGTCTATCCCAGGATCTTCTCAACTACATAACTAGCATACTCAGCCAGATAGAACTCTGGATGCTCTCCTTCAAACTAAAGCTCAACCCAGACAAAACAAAATTCTTTCTAGCCACCCCCAAAGACAAAATCAAAGACACCACAATCCAGGTGAAAGGATTGGTTTTCCCACTCGAACAAACATTAAAAATACTAGGAGTCACGCTTGACAAACATCTATCCCTAGAAAATCACACCGACCTCATTGTCAAGAAAGGCCTTTCAGCACTCTGGAAACTCCGTACCATAAAGAAATACTTCGATGACACTGCATTTCGACTATTAGTTCAATCCTCTATCCTCAGCATACTGGATTATTGCAATATCATTTACCTAAGCTCCACAAAGAAAATCACCAGAAGACTAAAACTGATTCAAAACACAGCTGTCCGCCTCATTTTCGGCCTGAACAAATGGGAACACATCACCCCCTTCTACCACCAACTGCACTGGCTACCCTTCGAATCCCGAGTCCTCTTCAAGTTCGCCAGCATCTGTTACAAGACAGTATTTGGTCTCTCACCAAAATACCTCTCCCCACATTTCAATATGTATTGCACCAACAAGAAATCCCGCAGAATCCAGTTGTTTACCTTCCCCTCCATAAAATCATGCCAGCTCAAAAGATTCATCGACAAAACCTTCGCCTTCCAGGCGGCCAAGCTGAACACTTGGCTAGCCCAAATGATGCTAGAGGCCCCGACCTACCTAGACTTCAGAAAACTTCTCAAAACACACCTCTTCCGCGAACAAGACCCTTAGTCCTTACTCCCCGCATACACTCCAACCCCCCCCCACCCCCACCTCCCTCTCCCCCCCCTCTTCTGGTTTCCCACTCCCTCCATTTTATCTTCTAACCCAACTATGATAAACCTGTGCCTCCTTCCGCGCTACCTGCAATTCCGATAAAATTTTTGTAAATCCGGGTTCAGACCGGATCCTAATGTAACGAATGTAAACCGCCTAGAACTCTTTGGGTATGGCGGGATATAAGAACCTAATAATTATAATAATAATAATAGATTTACCGTCATCGCCCAGAGAGTCCCTCCGCTTACCTCCCAATCCGGTACTCCAACAGGCTTTCTTGAGGAATCTGGAGACCCCCTATATGGTAACAGCTGTCCCCTCCAAAATGGAGTCCAAATACCGTACAGTACCATACCCCGGATTTGAGCAACCACAGCTCTCCCACCAGTCGCTGTTGGTAGAATCTTCCCTGAAAAAGGCTCACCCCTCCCGGGTCTCAGCGGCGGTCCCCCCGGGTCGAGAGGGTCGGACCCTTGACAAGTTCGGCAGAAGACTGTACCAGAACTCTATGATGGCCTCTAGGTACAAAGTTACACTTTCACCTAAACGTCCTACTCGAAACACCTCATTGGACTGTTGGGAGCCTTTGCGATCGACCTGCCGGCCTCAGGCCAAGGAGCCTTTAACCTGCTCCTGGAGGTTTTCTCCAACCTACACCTCCATCTATTCCACGCGGCCTATGATGGCTTCGAACTTTCCTCCAGAGTGGCAGCCTTCGCTATCGCCATGCACCGCCTAGCCTGGTTACGCCTCGTCGACATGGACCCCAACTACAGGACCGGTTGGCTAACCTCCTCTGCGTGGGCAAAGAACTTTTTGATGACACTATAGAGGCAGCTACGAAACGCCTTTCAGAGCATGAACGCTCGTTTGCCTCCCTCGTTCGGCAAAAGCCTAAACCGCCTACGTCTAGACCGTTCAGGGCCCCTCCACGCCGTTACCCTCAAAAATCCACCCCTGCCTTCTCACGGCCTCCACCCCGACGCCCGCAAGCTCACCATCGGGCTCCGCCAAAGTCCCAGCCACCTGCGACTGCCAAACCATCCCCGTCCTTTTGACGGGACAAGCGGATGGGGGCTGGTCCCATCCGCCACAGCCCCAGGCCTCCTTCCCATCGGGGGAAGCCTCAGAGCCTTCTACCCGCGCTGGGAACAAGTCACGTCGGACGCATGGGTCCTTGGCGTGATATCATCAGGATACTCTCTCAACTTTCGGGAAAACCCTCCAGACAATCCTCCAAGGGTGTGCCCTCCCAACCAAACTCAGTTACCCCTCCTTCTCTCAGAAGCTCGAGAACTGCTTCGCCTACGGGCAGTGGAGGTGGTTCCCCCCGACCAACGGGGGAAAGGGTTCTACTCCCGTTACTTCCTGGTACCGAAGAAGACAGGAGACCTGCGCCCAATTCTAGACTTGAGGCGACTCAACAAATTTCTGGTGCGGGAAAAGTTCCGGATGCTTTCCCTACCGATTCTCTACCCTCTCATCGACGAGGGCGATTGGCTCTGCTCCCTCGACCTGAAGGAAGCCTACACACATGTTCCAGTGCACCCCGCTTACCGCAAGTTCCTGCGCTTTCAGGTGGGGGACCTGCACCTACAATACCGAGTCCTCCCCTTTGGCCTGGCGTCGTCACCCCGAGTCTTCACCAAGTGCCTCGTGGTGGTCGCAGCTGCCTTACGCTCACAGGGCCTCCAGGTATTCCCCTACCTGGACGACTGGCTGATCAAAGCCCCGTCCAAGGAGGGGGTTATCTCAGCGATCCGACAGACTATTATCTACCTTCAGGGTCTGGGGTTCGAGGTAAACTTTCTAAAATCCCAGCTGCGCCCCTCTCAGTCCTTACAGTTCATCGGGGCCGTGCTGGATACGGTTCGACTCCGCTCCTTCCTTCCCCCTCCACGTCAAGAGGCGTTAGTAAGCCTGAGTCGAAGGTTTTCGCTGCTGACCTCGGTATCAGCTCGGCAGATGATGACTCTTCTGGGCCACATGGCCTCTACCGTCCACGTCATACCCTTCGCCCGCCTCCACCTGAGGATTCCTCAATGGACCCTGGCCTCCCAATGGCATCAGGAACGGGACCCAATCGACCGTCCCGTGACAGTGACTCCTTCATTGCAACGATCGCTCCTCTGGTGGGCCGACTCTTCAAATCTATCCAAAGGTTTACTTTTTCTCGCCCCTCCACACAGCAAGGTACTCACCACGGATTCGTCGGAGTACGCTTGGGGAACTCACCTGGATGGCCTACGCACTCAAGGGATGTGGTCAACAGAGAACCGCCGCTGCCACATCAACGTGCTGGAGCTTCGGGCCATCTATCTCGCTGCTGTAGCCTTTCAACATCTGCTCCACGACCGGGTGGTTCTCGTCCGAACCGACAACCAGGTAGCAATGTACTACGTAAACAAGCAAGGGGGGACGGGGTCTCGGGCCCTCTGTCAGGAAGCCCTGCGCCTCTGGAAGTGGGCAATCTCCAACAACATCTTCCTTTGAGCGGTGTACATACAAGGAGAGCGGAACTGTCTGGCAGACAGACTCAGCCGCCTCCTCCAGCCACACGAGTGGTCGCTGCATGCTCAAACCTTAAGACAGGTGTTCGAGAAGTGGGGGACTCCTCAGATAGATCTATTCGCCTCCCCCCTCAACCACAAACTCCCTCAATTCTGCTCCCGGATGTACTCCCCGGACCGCCTCGAGGCCGACGCCGTCCTCCTAGATTAGGAGGGAAGGTTTCTATACGCGTTTCCGCCTTTTCCTCTGATTCTGGGGACGCTGGTCCATCTCAAACCAGTGCGAGCCACTATGATCTTGATTGCTCCTCGGTGGCCACGCCAGCCTTGGTTTTCCCTTCTACTTCAACTCAGTACCAGAGATCCACTGCCTCTGCCTCTGTTTCCCTCTCTGCTATCGCAGAGCCAGGGTTCACTGTTACATCCAAATCTTCAGTCTCTTCATCTGAATGCTTGGTTTCTCTCCCCCTGACTTCTCTCCCCGTGTCACAATCAGTCAAGGAAATACTGGAAGCCTCGAGGAAGGCCTCGACTAGAACCTGCTATTCCCAAAAGTGGACCAGATTCTCGTCCTGGTGCTCCTCGCACGACCAGGACCCGGTGTCGGTCCCGGTCCCCTTGGTCCTGGGGTATTTGCTCCATCTTTCTCACTCCGGCCTGAAGACCAACTCCATTCGGGTACATCTTAGTGCGATTGCGGCCTTCCATCAACCCTTGGAAGGAAAAGCCCTTTCTCTCCATCCCTTAGTTTCTCGTTTCATGAAAGGTCTTTTGAATGTCCACCCTCCTCTCAAACTTCCCCCAGTGGTTTGGGACCTTAATGTGGTGCTGGCTCAACTCATGAAACCCCCATTTGAGCCGTTAGACAAATGCCATCTAAAATTCCTCACTTGGAAGGTGATCTTCCTGCTCGCACTCACTTCCGCTCGGCGGGTTAGTGAGCTGCAGGTCCTGGTGGCGGACCCACCTTTCACTGTATTCCATCACGACAAGGTGGTCCTCTGCACTAACCCTAAGTTCCTGCCTAAAATGGTGTCTGATTTCCACCTCAACCAGTCCATCGTCTTGCCAGTATTTTTCCCCAAGCCCCACTCTCATCCCGGAGAGACGGCGCTACACACGCTTGACTGTAAGAGAGCGTTGGCCTTTTACCTCCAACGCACTCAGTCTTATCGGACAGTCCCACAATTGTTTTTGTCCTTCGACCCTAATCGGCTGGGTCGCCCAATTTCCAAGCGCACCTTGTCCAACTGGTTGGCTGCTTGTATTTCTTTTTGCTACGCTCAGGCTGGTCTCGCGCTGCATGGTCGAGTAACGGGACATAAAGTCCGAGCGATGGCAGCCTCCGTAGCCTTCCTCCGGTCCACACCAATTGAGGAAATCTGCAAGGCTGCCACGTGGTCTTCGGTTCATACTTTCACCTCCCACTACTGCCTGGATACATTGTCCAGGAGCGATGGCCGTTTTGGCCAATCGGTATTACGTAATCTATTTGCTTAAATTGCCAACTTCCCTCCATCCCTTTTCAGTTAGCTTGGAGGTCACCCACATGTGAGAATATCATGCCTGCTTGTCCTGGGGTAAAGCACAGTTACTTACCGTAACAGGTGTTATCCAGGGACAGCAGGCATATATTCTCACAACCCGCCCGCCTCCCCGAGGTTGGCTTCTTTGCTGGTTAAGTGAACTAAAGACCACGAGGGGGAGATGCGCCCTCTAGTGGAGCAGGAAGGCACGCATGTGTGGAGCAGCAGAGCAAACTTTAAATCTTCAATCAAGTTTGCTTGAAAAAGCTGTCCGCATCGGGGCTCCGTAGATGACGTCACCCACATGTGAGAATATATGCCTGATGTCCCTGGATAACACCTGTTACGGTAAGTAACTGTGCTTTATGGGTGAAGTGATATCAGTAAGGAAGGAAATCAATATTTTGGGTGTATGCCTAGATATGTCATTGAATATGGGGGTGACAAGTCCTGAATATGGTTCAAAATAGCTATGCTCAGGTTTGTCTACTAACAACATATGATTTTAGAATGGTGGTACAATCGCTATTCTTGAGAAGGTTAGATTATTGTAATTTGCTGCTCTTGGGACTGGCTAAGTAAAGCTGAGAACATTGCAGGTTATGATGAATTCTGCAGCCATACTGATTAGTGGGACATAAGAATATAAGCAGTGCCTCTGCTGGGTCAGACCAGGGGTCCATCATGCCCAGCAGTCCGCTCACGCAGTGGCCCATCAAGTCCAGGACCTGTATAGTAACCCTCTATACCCTTCTATCCCCTTTTCCTTCAGAAAATTGTCCAATCCCTTCTTGAAATCCAGTACCATACCCTGTCCTATCATGCCATCTGGAAGCGCATTCCAGGCGTCCACCACCCGTTGGGAGAAGAAGAACTACCTCGCATTGGTTCTGAACCTGTCCCTTTTTAATTTTTCCGAATGCCCTCTCGTTCTTGTAGTTTTCGAAAGCTTGAAGAATCTGTCCCTCTCCACTTTCTCTATGCCTTTCATGATTTTGTAAGTCTCTTATCATATCCCCTCTTAAGTCTCCGCTTCTCCAGGTAAAAGAGCCCTAGTTTCTCCAATCTTCCAGTGTATGAAAGGTTTTCCATATCTTTTATCAAACGTGTTGCTCTCTTCTGAACCCTCTCGAGTATTGCCATATCCTTCTTTAGGTACGGCGACCAATATTGGACGCAGTACTCCAGATGCGGGCGCACCATCGTCCAATACTACGGCAGGATAACTTCTTTCGTTCTGGTTGTAATACCCTTCTTGATTATACCTAGCATTCTATTCGCTTTCTTAGCGGCCGCTGCGCACTGTGCTGATGGCTTCATGGTCTTGTCCACTATTACCCCCAAGTCCCTTTCTTGGGTACTCTCACTCAGTAACAGCCCTCCCATTGTGTAGCTATACTTCGGGTTTCTGTTCCCTACATGCAAGACTTTACATTTCTCTAAATTAAACTTCATCTGCCATCTCGATACCCACTCCCCTAGCTTGTTCAGGTCCCTTTGTAAATCCTCGTAGTCCTCTTTAGTTCTAGCCCCATTAAATAGTTTGATGTCGTCTGCGAGTTTTATTACTTCGCACTTCATCCCAGTTTCTAGATCATATATAAATACGTTGAACAGCAGCGGACCAAGCACCAACCCCTGCGGAACTCCACTCATGACCCTCCTCCAGTCCGAGTAGTGGCCCTTCACTCCTACCCTCTGCTTCCTACCTGCCAACCAATTTCCGAACTATCTGTGTACGTGTCCTTTCACCCTAAGGTACTTCAGTTTCCAAAGTAGGCATACATGGGGTACCTTATCAAAGGCTTTTTGGAAGTCTAAATATACGATGTCTATGGGGTCCCCGTTTGTTAATTTCTTTGAAGAAGTGCAATAAGTTCGTCAGGCACGATCTTCCCTTGCAGAAGCCATGTTGTCTTGTTATCATAAATTTATTCCTTTCTAGATGCTCCTCGATGCTTTCTTTTATCAGTGCTTCCACCATTTTCCACGGAACCAAGGTCAGACTTACCGGTCTGTAGTTCCCCAGGTCACCTCTTGATCCCTTTTTAAAGATGGGCTTAACATTGTCTATCTTCCAATCCTCCGGGATCATACCTGTTTTTAGGGATAGATTACAGACTTGCTGTAGTAGTGCCACTATCTCCTCCTTCAGTTCTTTCAGTACCCTAAGTGGATTCCGTCTGGGCCCGGTAGTCGCCCGCACCGCGCATGCGCGAGTGCCTTCCCGCCCAGACCAGGGCACGTCTCCTCAGTTCTTACTTTTCCGCAGAGCCAAGAAGTCAGTCTTTGACTCTCTGCGTGAAGTTTTCTTCACTTGTGCCTTCTAAGTCCGCGGTTTTGGTTTTATTCGATTTTAATCGTGTTTTATTGTTTAAAAAAAATAAAAAAATTCTTCATTCCATTCGACCAGGCAGGCCACGTGGCCGCAGCCCCGCAGCTTCAATCTTGTGGCGGAGCTTTTTCGGCCTATGTCCTGACCTATCACCGGTTTTAAAAAGTGTGACAAGTGCCAGCGCACGATTTCGCTAACGGACCCTCATCGATGCTGTGTTCGATGTCGGGCCTGAACATCTTCCGAAATCGTGCCGGCCTTGCTCCACACTCACCGCACGTGCTTTCAATCGCCGTTAAGTCTTGTGGGAATCGCTGTTCATGGAGTCCTCAACGGAGCCGTCGACTACGAAGGGACCTTCGCCTTCGACATCATCCGCAACTCCACAGCCTACCACCTCTGTGGCGCCGAGTCTCATCAAGCCCGCCTCGTTTGTCCCGGCTCAGACTCCGGCGCTTGTTGCGATGCCTTCCTCAACCTCTTCAGGTCAGGTAGCCCAGCAGCCCATTCCCCCAGTAGTGTTAAAAATGCCCAAGGCCTCGAAGTCCAAGCACTCACACACTGCTCCGAGGGAGTGCGAGGCCCACGCAGGTGGTCCCATTTCAGATGCGGATCCATCCTTGCCGGCCTCGTTCCAGACCATGCTACAGAAGCAATTCATCGAGCTCTTTACCACGATGGGGCCTCAGTTTTTTTCCCAAATCCAGCCTGGGCACATGAAGGCCTTCCGCGAGGTCGAGACCCCTCCAGTGCCTCAGTGGGGAACACACTCTCAACAGGGAGCAGAGTCTCTGCGAGTGTCTGGTCTGGCAACAAAGCATGCATCGCAAGGAGCAGAGTCTTTGCCCATGCCTCCACTGGAACCGATGCACTCGATGCAAGGAGCAGAGTCTTTGCGAGTGCCCCCGTTGGAGCCGATTCACTCGATGCAAGGAGCAGAGTCTTTGCGAGTGCCCCCGTTGGAGCCGATTCACTCGATGCAAGGAGCAGAGTCTTTGTGAGTGCCTCCGTTGGAGCCGATTCACTCGATGCAAGGAGCAGAGTCTTTGCGAGTGCCTCCGTTGGAGCCGATTCACTCGATGCAAGGAGCAGAATCTTTGCGAGTGCCTCCATTGGAACCGATCACCCCTACGGGGTTTGAGCCTTTATGGCAACCACCCCTGCTTCGAACCACTGCTTCCAGCCCCATCCACTATCTGGGAGCCTCAACGAAGACTTACTCGCCTCGCCCATTGAGGCCGACCTCGCGGCACAGCCTGCATCGCCGATCGATGCACTCCTCGAGGCACTCGTCCAGGCAGGCCTCGCCTCATCGGAAGCAAGCATACCTGGATATTCGCCACCAACTACTACTCCTCCACCGATGCCAGAGCTCGAGGACACGATGGGATCTCTCTCACTGTCTCGATCCCTGTCCCCATTGGATCCGGAGGCCTCGACCTCATCGAGCCCGTCTCAAGGCCCTGCAACGGCCGACTAGCTATCCTTCTCCTCGTTCCTTCGACAGATGGCTGATGACATGGACATCCCCCTGGATACGGGGTCCAAGTTCTTGAAAGAATACCTGGAGACTATGCGCCTCCCTCAACCACCGGCGGAGTCCCTCAAACTTCCCTTACACAAGCTACTGGACCAGACCTTTGCACGGTGCCTCGAGACACCGTATTCGATCCCTGCGGTTCCGGGCAAATTGGACACCAGGTACCGCACTGTCCATCGTAAGGGGTTTGACGGCTCTCAGCTCTCCCACCAATCCCTTTTAGTGGAGTCCTCACTGAAGCGGTCCCATCCCTCCCAGGTCTATGCCTCCGTCCCTCCTGGTAGAGAGGGAAAGACCATGGACCGGTTCAGCAGGAGGGTTTACCAGAACTCCATGATGGCTTCGAGAGTTCTGAATTACAACTTCCACTTCACAACATATTTGGAGTTCCTTTTGTCCGTGCTCCAGAAGTTTATGCCCTACGTTGACCCTAGGGCACAGTTCGAGTACCAGGAGGCGCTGGCCTCTTTATCCCAGTTCCGGGTGCAGCTTATGCAGTCCTCTTACAATGCCTTCGAGCTCGCAGCTCGGGCCACAGCATGTTCGGTGGCTATGCGCCGGCTGGCGTGGCTGAGGACCATCGACATGGACCCCAACCTCCAGGACAGGCTCGCTAATGTCCCATGCGCTGGCAACGACCTCTTTGATGAGTCCATCGAGGCGGCGACCAAGAAGCTTTCGGACCATGAAAAATCCTTCCAGTCCATCCTTCGTCCGAAGCCCAAATCTGCTCCCCCTCATCAATCACGCCCACCGTTGATATACCAGCGGCGTTACCCACCGAAACAGGCTGCCCCCATCCGACAGCCTGTGAAGAGACAGCACCCGCAGAAACATCAGCAAAAGTCTCAACCATCTGCTGTCCCTAAGGCTCCTCAGCCCTTTTGACTGTCTCAAAGAGGGCATAACCTCGGTCGTTCTGCCTTTTTCAGTAACTCCACCAATCAGAGGTCGTCTCCATCATTTTTTCCATCCATGGATGACTATCACCACCGACCTCTGGGTCCTCTCCATCATCAAGGAGGGATACTCTTCGGTTCCACCAAGTTCCTCTAGAATATCCTCCAAGAGAGTATCCTTCCAACTTGACACAGACCGCTCTTCTTCTTCAGGAAGCCCAGGCCTTGCTGCTGCTCGGAGCTGTCGAACTGGTCCCCCGGGACCAACAGAACAAGGGGTTTTACTCCCGGTATTCCTTGTTCCGAAGAAGACGGGCGATCTGCGGCCCATTTTGGACCTCAGGGTGCTCAACAAGTTTCTGGTCAAAGAAAAGATTTGCATGTTGACCCTGACATCCCTGTATCCCCTCATCGAGCAGAACGAGTGGTTATGCTCTCTGGATCTGAAGGAGGCCTACACTCACATCCCCATTCATCTGGCCTCCCGTCAATTCCTCAGATTCCGGGTGGGACATCTTCATCTTCAATCCCGAGTGCTTCCCTTTGGCCTGGCCTCATCCCCCAGAGTCTTCACCAAGTGCCTGATGGTGGTAGCCGCAGCACTCAGGAACCACGGCTTCCAGGTGTTTCCTTACCTGGATGACTGGCTCATCAAGGATTCCACGTCTCAGGGAGTCACCCTTGCGACCCAGAAGACTATTTGGTTATTACAACATCTGGGATTCGAGATAAACTTCCCAAAATCCCATCTACAGCCTTCCCAGACTCTTCCCTTTATCGGGGCGATTCTGGATACTACCCAACTCCGAGCGTTCCTTCCTCCCCCACGCATGGAAGCTCTTCTTCACCTCTGCCATTTAATGTCCTCTCGCCCGTCTATCTCGGCAAGACAGATGATGGTTCTGCTAGGCCACATGGCCTCTACAGTACATGTGATTCCGTTTACCAGACTTCACCTCAGGACTCCTTAGTGGACCTTGGTGTCTCAGTGGTTCCAGACGTCCGACCTTCTGACTCAACACATCCAGGTCACACCTGCTCTGCAACAGTCTCTTCGCTGGTGGATGCTATCCTCCAATCTCTCCAGAGGTTTGTTGTTCCAAACCCCCCACCATCAGAAAGTCCTCAAGACCGACTCGTCGACTTATGCTTGGGGGGCTCATCTGGACGGCCTCCGCACCCAGGCTTACTGGACCAGCACGGATCGCCAGTGCCACATCAATCTCCTGGAACTCAGGGCATTCTTCAACGCTCTCCAGACCTTTCAACATCTCCTTCGTGACTAGGTTGTCCTCATTTGCACAGACAACCAGGTTGCCATGTACTATGTGAACAAGCAGGGGGGCACGGGATCGGCCTCCCTCTGCCAGGAAGCTCTGAAGGTGTGGGATTGGGCGACTCGCAACAACACCTTCCTCAGAGCGTTCTACATTCAGGGGGCGGACAACGCCTTAGCAGACAGCTTGAGCCATCTAATGCAACCTCACGAGTGGACTCTCAACTCCACACCCCTTCATCACATCTCTCTGTGGGGAACGCCTCAGATAGACCTCTTTGCAGCCCCCCACAACTTCAAACTGCCTCTCTTCTGCTCCAGGATCTACACCCCTCAGCGCCTCGAGGCAGATGCATTCCTCCTGGTCTGGACGAATCACTTTTTATATGCGTTTCCTCCATTTCCTCTCATTCAAAAAACTCTGGTCTAGCTGAAGCCAGACCATGCCACCATGATCCTGATTGCTCAACGGTGGCCCAGACAACCTTGGTACTCCCTTCTACTTCAACTCAGCAGCAGGGAGCCATACCCTCTACCAGTTTTTCCATCTCTGCTTACACAGCATCAGTGATCTCTGCTTCACCCCAACCTGCAGTCCCTACACCTGACAGCCTGGTTCCTCTCAATGTAACCCCCCTACAGTTTTCCCAACCTGTGAGGGATGTCTTGGAAGCTTCAAGGAAGCCTGCTACTAGACAATGCTACCACCAAAAATGGACTAGATTCTCTGTTTAGTGCGTTTCTCATCGTCAGGAGCCTCAACATTCCTCCTTGCCCTCAGTTTTGGACTACCTTTTGCATCTGTCTCAGTCTGGCCTCAAGTCTTCCTCCATACAAATCCACCTCAGTGCAATCGCTGCTTTCCATCAGCCTCTTCAAGGGAAACCTCTGTCTGCTCATCCTGTGGTTTCCAGATTCATGAAAGGTCTTTTCCAAGTCAATCCTCCTCTCAAACCACCTCCAGTGGTTTGAGGCCTCAATGTTGTCCTTTCACAGCTTATGAAACCTCCATTTGAACCTCTTCACAAGGCTCATCGGAAGTATTTCACTTGGAAGGTGGTGTTTCTCATTGGCCTCACTTCCGCCCGACGGGTCAGTGAGCTCCAAGCCTTGGTTACGGACCCCCCTTTTACAGTATTCCATCATGACAAGGTGGTCCTCCGCACCCATCCAAAATTCCTACCGAAAGTTGTCTCAGAATTTCATCTTAACCAATCCATCGTTCTGCCAGTGTTCTTTCCGAAGCCACATTCTCACTCTGGAGAATCTGCTCTTCATACTCTGGACTGTAAGCGTGCTTTGGCTTTCTACCTAGAACGCACCAAACCTCACAGAACTGCTCCTCAACTTTTCATCTCCTTCGACCCGAACAAGTTGGGACATCCCGTTTCTAAGCACACCATCTCCAACTGGATGGCGGCTTGCATCTCGTTCTGCTATGCCCAGCCTAGATTGCCCCTTGACAAAAAAAATCACAGCCCATAAGGTCAGAGCTATGGCAGCTTCTATAGTCTTCCTCAGATCGACACCGATTGAAGAGATTTGTAAAGCTGCCACTTGGTCCTCGGTTCATACCTTCACCTCTTACTATTGCCTGGATACTTTCTCCAGACAGGATGGACAGTTTGGCCAAACAGTATTACAAAATTTATTCTCCTAAGTTGCCAACTCTCCCACCATCCCACTATGGTTAGCTTGGAGGTCACCCATTAGTGAGAATACCTGCCTGCTTGTCCTGGGATAAAGCACAGTTACTTACCGTAACAGTTGTTATCCAGGGACAGCAGGTAGCTATTCTCACGTCCCACCCACCTCCCCTGGGTTGGCTTCTCTGCTAGCTATCTGAACTGAGGAGACGCGCCCTGGTCTGGGCGGGAAGGCACTCGTGCATGCGCGGTGCGGGCAACTCGAAACTTTGAGTTTTCTTCAAACAAGACTGCTTGTGAAGCGTCCGCATCGGGGCTCCGTTGGATCACGTCACCCACTAGTGAGAATAGCTGCCTGCTGTCCCTGGATAACAACTGTTACTGTAAGTAACATTGCTTTATCACCTATCGCTTTCTTCACTTCTTTAATTATCCATGCTGGGTCCTTTGTTCGGTTCTTTTTGCACCCTTCTCTGAATCTGGGGATATACAGATTTTGCGCCTCGCTCACTGTGTCCTTGAATAAAGACCAGGCTTGCTCTACAGTTTGCCATTTCTTCGAGCTGCTCCTAAGTTTTTTCCTTACCATTACCCTCATCGATTTGTAGTTTCCTTTCTTGAAGTTAAAAGTTGTCGCGGTGGTTCTCTTTCCCTTCGGTATTCCTACTTCAACTTTGAACTTGATCATATTGTGATCGCTGTTTCCCAACGGTCCTACTATTTCCACTTGCTTTGGAGGTCCTCTTAGCCCATTTAGGATTAGATCGAGGGTGGCATTCCCTCTTGTCAGTTCTCTTACAAGCTGATCCATAAAGCAGTCCTGTATAGCCTCCAGGAATCCGGACTCCCTAGCGTATTTTGAGTTTCCAAGACTCCAGTCTATCCTGGGATAGTTGAAGTCTCCCATAATAATCGTATTTCCACTTTTGCATTCTCGATTCATCTCGGCTTCCATTTCCTCATCATTAGCTTCGGTTTGCCTAGGTGGACGATAGTACAGGCCCATCTTTATCTCGGGCTGTTTCCTTCCCAGTATTTTAACGCATAGCGATTCCAATTTGTTGGTCGTTGCTGCTGTGTCCACTCTGGTCGACTGTATGCTTTCTTTAATGTATAGGGCTATTCCTTCTCCTTTCTGACCTGACCTGTCTTCACGATAGAGTTTGTACCCCGGCAGTGCTATGTCCCATTTGTTTTCTTCATTCCACCATGTTTCGGAGACCCCAATGATGTATTAAAAAGTTTACACTGGTTACCAATTGAACAAAGGATTCATTTAAAAATATTATTTCTGGTGCATCAAACTCTGCACTGGATGGTGCCATATTGGTACCAGTGTCTCTGAGAGATATATAGACCTGGTAAAGTCTTACAATCAGTTAGTAGTAGTATGAAATTAATATGTCAACCATTTACAGATATAAACTATATCTACAGGAATGAAAATGTTTATGATCACTGGGATGTCATTATAGAAGAAGTTATCTGGTCAAATAAGATATGTGCAGAATACTCCACTTTTTAAAAATTGCTTAAGGCAAAGTTATTTGTTGACGCCTACTTCTAATATGGCATGATACTTTCTTTGAAGCTGTCTTATTCCCTAACTTAAAGCAGATGATTATTCTTTAAAGTAATGCAAATGGCACTTTCTGTGTCGCTTGCTATAGGTGCGGTGATCTTGGATTGTTATGTTTTAGTGTATGTGTATTTTTATGTATGTAATCTTGGAAACTGCTGAGATTTTTGGCGGTATAGAAACTTTTTAAATAAATAATAAAATAAACCCCTATTTGTTTGTGTCTGTATATAATTTATTTAAAATTGAATTCATGCTGTAAACTGCAGTGGTTTTGATGGGATCAAAATGGTGTGTGACAAGATGACCTAATCCTGTTTTGGCCATTAGAGAATTCTAGAGTGAATCCACCCTAGGGTATTGAAAGAACTAAAGGAGGAAATAGCGGAACTACTACAGCAGGTTTGTAATTTATCCCTGAAAACAGGTTTGATCCCTGAGGATTGGAAGATAGATAATGTTACGCCCATCTTTTAAAAAGGATCGAGAGGTAACCCGGGGAACTACAGACCGGTAAGTCTGACTTTGGTTCCGGGGAAGATGGCGGAAGCGCTGATAAAAGACAGCATCGATGAGCATCTAGAAAGGAATAAACTGATGAAAACAAGCCAACATGGCTTCTGCAAGGGACGATCGTGCCTAACGAACTTATTGCACTTCTTTGAAGGAATTAACAAACAAATGAACAAAGACAATAGACATCATATACTTAGATTTTCAAAAAGCCTTTGACAAGGTACCCCCATGAATGCCTACTACGGAAACTGAAGAACCATGGGGTGGAAGGAGACGTACATAGATGGATCAAAAATTGGTTGGCGGGAAGAAAGCAAAGGGTAGGAGTGAAGGGCCACTATTCGGACTGGAGGAGGGTCACGAGTCGGGTTCCACAGGGTGGGTGCTTGGACCGCTGCTGTTCAATGTATTTATAAATTATCTAGAAACAGGGATGAAGTGCGAAGTTATAAAATTTGCAGACGACACCAAACTATTTAGTGGAATTAGGACTAAAGAGGACTGCGAAGATTTACAAAAGGACCTGAACAAACTGGGAGAGTGGGCGAATAAATGGCAGATGAACTTTAATGTGGAGAAATGTAAAGTCTTGTATGTAGGAAACAGAAACCCGATGTACAGCTATACGATGGGAGGGCTGGTAATGGGTGAAAGTAGCCTAGAGAAGGACTTGTGGGTACTGATGGACAAAACAAGCCGTTGGCACAGTGCGCAGTGGCCTCTAAGAAGGCGAACAGAATGCTAGGTATTATCAAGAAAGGTATTACAACCAGAACGAAGGAAGATATCCTGCCATTGTATCGTGCGATGGTGCGCCCGCATCTGGAGTACTGCAGCCAATATTGGTCGCCGTACCTTAAGAAGGATATGGCGATACTCGAGAGGGTACAGAAAAGAGCGACGAGATTGATAAAAGGTATGGAAAACCTTTCATATGCTGAAAGATTAGAGAAACTGGGGCTCTTTTCTTTAGAGAAGCGGAGGCTTAGAGGGGACATGATAGAGACTTACAAGATCTTGAAGGGCATAGAGAAAGTGGAGAGGGACAGATTCTTCAAACTTTTGAATACTACAAGAACGAGAGGGCATTTGGAAAAATTAAGAGGGGACAGATTCAGAATCAATGCTAGGAAGTTCTTCACCCAAAGGGTGGTGGACACCTGGAATGCGTTTCCAGAGGGTGTGATAGGTCAGAGTACGGTATTGGGGTTCAAGAAGGGATTAGATGATTTCCTGAAGGAAAAGGTGATAGAGGGGTATAGATAGAGGATTACTATACAGGTCCTGGACCTGATGGGCTGTCGCGTGAGCAGACTGCTGGGCATGATGAACCCCTGGTCTGACCCAGCAGAAGCACTGCTTATGTTCTTACCAAAGGTTGTCAATTGTGCTTCCAGTATTTTTCCAAAGCCTCATTCTCATCCTTGAGAGATGGCTCTTCATTCTTGGGACTGCAAACGAGCATTAGCTTATTATTTTCAAAGGACTAAACCATATAGTCCTTCTCACCAACATTTAGTCTCCTTTGATCCTAACAAGTTGGGGTATCCTATTTCCAAGAGAATGATATCCAACTGGTTGGCTGCATGTGTTCTGTTATGCTCAGGCTGGGCTGTAACAGCCCATGAAGTTCGAGCAATGGCAGTTTAAGTAGCTTTTCTCCGTTCCACTCCTACGGAAGAAATCTGCAAGGCTGCCACTTGGTCCTTGGTTCATACATTCACCTCACGTTATTGTCTGGAATCTGGCGCTTCGGCCATTCAGTATTACAGAATTTATTTTCCTAAAAATAAAAAGTAATAAAGGCTAACACTCCCACCATCCCATTCTGATTAGCTTGGAGGTCACCCACATGTGAGAATATGCTGCCTACTTGTCCTGAAATAAAGCACAATTACTTACTGTAACAGGTGTTATCCAGGGACAGCAGGCAGATATTCTCACAACCCACCCACTTCCCTTGGTTGGCTTCTTAGCTGGCTATCTGAACTGAGGAGCCACATGCCTACGTTGGGTGGGAAGGCACTCGTGTATGTGCGGTGCGGTCGGGTGAACCTTCCGGGGCTCCGTGTATGATGTCACCCACATGTGAGAATATCTGCCTGCTGTCCCTGGTAAGTAACTCTGCTTTTCTGGAATAACCATGCTTTTTTTATCATCCCTCCAAACCGGCACAGACAGATGGGTTTACGCTCCTCTTCCAGCAGGTAGAGACTAAGAACATACTGAATTCTAACAGTACAAGTGGGCTGCACAGTTTCTCATAGAATCAGTCTGTTCTCAGCTTCCAGCAAGTGGAGGTGATAAGACTCTGCCTTTTTGTCCTTGGTCAGGGTCTGTTGCAAGAGATAGGCAGTGGCCTTTTTTCTGCTTTTTTTCTTGTCAGACAGAGCAGGGGGCTCCTAAACTAAACCTTAAATTTATAGAATGGGTCATCTTCATATAATAAAGCTCGACTCAGTTTACAATAAATTAAAAAATTGAAAAAGAAAAAAAAATAAGCATAAAGTTATAATTTTGAGAATAACCACATTAAGTTTTTGCAGAAGGATTGAAGTGAACCTAATTCTCTTAACCTTAGGGGAATGTCGTTCCATATTTCCATTAATTTATATGGATATGATTTCCCTAGTTTACCAATAGAAGCAATGTCTTTGAGAGAAGGAAAAGACAGTTTGAGTTTTTGCATAGTCCTAACTAGACCCAGTCTTTGAGAGTTCCAGGAGAGAGAAACAAGTAGGGAACATATGCCAAATAGAATCTTAAAAGTTAAGCAGGCACATTTAAAGTGCATCCTAGAAAATATTGGAAGCAAATGAAGTTTAAACAGCAGCGGAGATGCATACTCAAATTTGCCTTACTAAAATCAACCTGGCCGCGGTGTTCTGAATCAGCTGAAGTCTCTGCAGGATCTTCTTGGATAAACTTAGATTGAATTACAGTAGTTTAACTGTGAAAGAATAATGCGAGTAGATTGACAAGAACAGAGAAATACTGCTGTTGAAAAACAGGACCTGATTTTCCTCAGCTTGTGAAAGGCTGAACAAACATTTTTTTACTAGAGAACTAATTTGTTTATTGAATGAGAGGGATGAGTCTATGATGACACCCAAGATCTTAGAGGAAAACTCAATCTGTAGAGATGCCCCTGATGGCAATGGAACAGTAGAGGGGAGATGATCCAGTTTTGACCAAGCCATTGAAGTTTAGTTTTGGCTTCATTTAATTTCATTTGCACAGAGAGGGTGGTGGATGCCTGGAATGCCCTCCCGAGGGAAGTGGTGGAGAGGAAAACGGTGATGAAATTTTTAAAAAGTGGGATAAAAATAGAAGGATCTCTAATTAGAAAATCAAGGATGTAAATTAAAGAACTAAGGCCGGTATTGGACAGAACTGCACGTCTGTGTCCCATATGTGGTGATTCGGTGTAGGATTGGGTGGGGTGGGCATTATAAGAGCCTTACTGGGTCAGACCAATGGTCTATCAAGCCCAGTAGCCGGTTCTCACAGTGGCCTATCCAGTTCACTCGTACCTGACCAATATTCTATGCTACCAGGTCACTAGTACCTGGCAATATTCCATGCTACCGATACAGGGCAAGCAGTGGCTTCCCCATGTAACATGGAACATGAGGATGTTACTGGCCAGACTTTACGATAGATATCCTGTAAACACCGGGATGGTTGGATAGGTTGGAGTGAGCTTGGACGGCAACTTCAGCATTTGGGTCTAGGACAATATCAGACTTTAGAGTCTACGGCCCAGAAATATCAAAGAGACAAGTTAATCTAATCATGTATTTTTTTAATGGGTATAACTTATGGGTAGACAGGATAGACTGTTCAGGTCTTTATCTGCCGTCATTTACTATGTTACCGCATGCCGAAGTGTGTGAGGGGGGGAGGAGGGTGGTTCGGGCCACACCTCCGGGTCCTCTAGGGCTGGGGAGCCAAGTTGGGTCCAGGAAATGAGAAACAAAATCCCGCCTACTGTCAGCTTATGGTGATGGTGCGAAATGCAAGCGCACTGAGTCTTTACAGTCCTCATCAGAGGGCCTTCAGGACACAGTCTCTGCTCAGGTGTATTCCACACCGGATGGTCACTTCGGCAAAGCAGAGTTACGAAATTTATTCTCTTAATGGCTAACTCTCCATACCATTGTAGTAAGCTAGAGTCCCACATTCGAGAATATGCTGCCTGCTTGTTCTAGGACAGTGGTAGTCAAAAGAGCCAAAATCAGCAGTACAACAATTAAGGTTTTTTGGTTTTTTTGCAAGCCATTCCCCTTGCCCGCTTGCGCTACGACAGCTACGTCAACTCGACTGACACCCCGCTCGCCCGCATGTAGTCAAAATCGATTTGTGGCAAAGCCTAGAGAATGACACGGGGGAAAAAAATTGTCTCGGTCCCCATCCCCGCAAACCACCTGATCCCATCCCACACAAGCCCTCGAATAGTTTTTATACTGAATTTATTATATTAAAGTATAAAAAGAAACAATATTTTGTACAATTGTCAGTTTATAAATCAGTGTCTTCTCCCCACTCTCTCTTCCCAATTTCTCATCAGCATCCTCAGCCCACTTTCTCTCCACTTCCCTTCAGCACATGCCAATAAAAACAAGCAAGCAATTTTATATCATTTTCATTCTATTCATTCATAGAAATTAAAGTCTAAATATGCCAGTCACATAACAAAATGATAATGATTTTACAAAAATAATTACCTGCACAGGTCAAGCCTGCAAGGATTACTAGATGTCTTTCAGGCAGCTCCCCTCCTTCCCTCCCCTTTACCATTTATGGGCCAAGTCAAAAAATGATCTACCCAACAATAAAATTTGTGGACGATTACACAAAGCACCCCCCCCCCCCCCCCAAACTGTGACACAGAGAAAATGTTAATTTATTATTGTATTCGGAGTTTTTTTTTTCAGAGGTCAAGGGCAGATGTGACTTTAAATATGCAATGTGAACCTCAGTAACAACCATACCAAAATAGATCAAATATACCCCCTTCCCCTTTTTACTAACCTCGACGTTTTTTAGCGGCAGGGAGCTGCGCTGAATGCCCTACCGCTGCTCTCTGATGCTCATAGGCTTCCCTGCGCTAAAAAATGTTATTGCGGTTTAGTAAAAGGGGGGCCATAGTGCAAAATATAGATAGCAGATATCAATTCTCAAAATGGACACATTTTGATCACTAAATGAAAATAAAATAATTTTACCTACCTTTGATTGATAATTTCATCAGTCTCTGCACTTTATTCTTCTGACTGTGCATCCAATATTTCTTCCTTCTTTCAGCCTCCTGTATGCTTCCCCTCCTCCAGACCTCATTCCCTCCCCCAACTTTTTCTTTCTCTCTCCATGCCCCCTTTCTGTCTGCCTCCCTTCTCCCTTCTTTCTTTCTGTCTCCCTGTCCCCACTTTCTTTCTTTCTTTCTTTCTCCCTGCCCTTCCCCAAACCACCGCCATTGGGGAACATGCTGCCACCACCGCTGGGAATAGGCGGCCATTGCCGCCATCAGGGAACAGGCCACCGCCAAGTTCTGAGCTCTTCCTGCTTCCCTTCCCCACGGGGTCGACCAACTCTCGCCACCCAATGTCAATTCTAACATCGGAGATGAAGTTCCAGGCCAGCGATTGGCTGGCCCAGAACGTCCTCTCCGATATCAGAATTGACGTCGGGTGGCGAGAGTTGGTTGGCCCCGTGGGGAAGGGAAGCAGGTAGAGCTCAGAACTCAGCGTCAGCCTGTTCCCTGATGGCGGCGGTGGCAGCCTATTCCCCCTATGGTGGCGGTGGCAGCCTGTTCCCCAATGGCAGTGGCTTGGGGCAGGGCAGTGAGAAGGGAACGGAAGCAGGTTGGGCACCCCTGCTCTAGATGAGCCATGAGCCGCACTCAAGTGGCTAAAGAGCCGCATACGGCTTGCAAGCCGCAGTTTGCCGACCACTGTTCTAGGATAAAGCACAGCTACTTATCGTAATAGGTGTTATCCGGAGACAGCAGGTAGATATTCTCACACCCACCCACTTCCCCTGGTTGGCTTCTTAGCTTGTTTATGGAACTGAGGTACCTCGAGTCTCTTTGGGTGGGAAGGCAATCGCGCATGCACGGTGCGGATAGTCGCAAGCACTTAAAAAATTTAAAGTGACAGTTCACTTTCCAGACTGTCCGTACCGGGGCTCTGTGTATGACATCATCCATTTGTGAGAACATCTGCTTGCTGTCTCTGGATAACACCTGTTTTGGTAAGTAACTATGCTTTTTGTCCGTGGCCCACCTTCTTTCCCCTCATTCTATGACCTGAAACTAAGGTCATAACAGTGTACAATGTTAAAATTTTAAGCTCTCTGGGCAGGAGCCTGCATGCTGGTTTGGTTTATCAAGGCACAGTGCTGCTGCATAAAGGTTTTTGTACTCACTTTGCACCCCTCATGTCTCTGACAGATGTTCCTGCAAGCCTCCCCTTCCAGGGCACACTGAAGTCTCAGTGGCAGAACAGACCATTTGAGAAGCTCAAGCCTCCCAAAAAGCTGTCGCTGAAACACAAAGAGCTGGCACCATGTTCCATTTTCAACACAACGCACAAGGACCGGCACAACCTGGTCAGCACCCTCCTTTCCAAAACCAGTAAGTGCCAGTCTCCTGTTCATGCAGTGAGTTATTGAGCTAATGCTTCCCATAGTGCCTTATGGTGATATTCTATCTGGCTAGTGAATTCTTAATCTTATAGCAGTCTGCCTTTGGAGTATGTATGTGTAGGTTTTACTAGTGATTAGTCTTCATCAACAAAGAGAGTGGCTGCAGCCTGGGTTGGTTTCTGTTTTGTCTTTAGCTTACTGCAGTGATTTGTATAATAGTTAAGATTTTGGACAGTTTGTTATGGCATTGGGGATCATGCTGCTGATACATTGTGTTCAGGTCTTGGAGATAGTATTACAGATTATCTTAAAAAGGCTTTCTATTCAGCTGCTTTGCAGAAGGTGTGTGTATGTGTGTGTCGGGGGGTAATTGTTGGGGTCGTTCTATTTTCTCTGGAGGGGAGAGCCTAATGCACTTAATACAGTGACATAAAGTGGCGTCCTGGAAATAGTTCTCAAGTGAGTTACATCCTACCGTTAGCCATAGGATAATACTTCAGTACATTAGAACATAAGAATAGTCATACTGGGTCTGACCAATGGTCCATCTAGTCCAGTATCATGTTTCCAACAGTGGCCAATTCAGGGTACAAATACCTGACAGAAATTCAAATAGTAGCAAGATTCCATGCTACTGATCCCCAGCCAAGCAGTAGCTACCCCCATGTCTGTCTCAACAGCAGACTATTGACCTTTTTTTCCTCCAGGAACTTGTCCATGTACTTATGTACTAGAAAGTAGAGATGGAGAGCATTAAACTGAGCTTTGACATATAGGATGGTACCGTATATATTCAAATATAAACCGTGGTGATCTTTATCTTCACCCCCAAAAAGGGGAAAAAAGGTTGATTCTAATATGAACTGAATTTGTGGCAGTCATTTTAATTAATGAGACTGTACAGGGCATGAGCATAGGAGGATCATTCTTGCCCTGGCTTACCACTGGACCAGAATGGCTTAAGGTAGGCCCAGGGAGAGGCTGCAATGAGTCTCAATGCGTGGATGAGGCGATAGTTCAGGGAGGAGAGTTTTAGATTTGTTAGGAACTGGGTGACATTCTGGGGAAGGGGAAGCCTATTCCACAAAGATGGGCTCCATCTTAACCAGGGTGGAACTAGGCTGCTGGTGTCAACATTTAAAAAGGAGATAGAACAGATTTTAAACTAGAAATTTGTGGGAAGACAGACAGTCGCTCAAAAGAGCATGGCTCTGGACAAGGTATCTTTAAAAGATATCATAAAGGAAAGACAGAGCATCCCGATAGTGAGATTGCAAGACAGGACACTGTAGTACAGGTTTTCTTAAATACAGAGCAGGTTGATTTTAAAGATTGCAAATTATCTATGCCAACTGCTGAGCAAATTGTAAATAGATATGACAAACACTGTTTTAAATAATTGTATGCAGAAACCTAAGTAACAAAATGAGATGGTTGGAATATATTTATTTATTCCATCTATATGTCACACATACCTATACAAGCTCTTGGCGACATAACAGAAGAAGGAGTTAGAAGAGGTTAGGGAGGGCAGGAAGATACAGGAGGAGAAGAGGATACAAGTGATTAGGTGTCAAATAGATGAGTTTTTAGTTTCTTCTGGAATTTGGTGTGGTTAGGTTCCGTCCTGAAAATTTCAGTAAGGTCATTCCAAGTTTTTACACCTAGAAAGGTAAGCATGGAGTGGAAAACGTTTGTATTGCAAATTTTTTGTACCTGACCATAACCCAAGGAATAGCAATATTCTATGCTACCGATCCAGGGCAAGCAGTGGCTTCCCCCATGTCTTTCTCAGTAACAGACTACGGACTTTTCCTCCAGGAACTTGTCCAAACCTTTCTTAAGAGAAGCTGGTCGTGTAGTCAGGAAAGCAAAGATGCAAATGGAAGAAAAAAATAGCTGACACGGTGAAATGGGGAGACAAGACATTTTTTTGGATATATTAGTGATAGGAAGAAGTGCAAAAGTGGCATTGTGAAACTCAAAAGTGAAGGGAAGAAATATGTAGAAGCTGATAAAAGGCCAAAATGCTTAACAGATATTTCTGTTCAGTGTTCATGGTTGAAGCGCCGGGAGTGGGACTGCAGAAGACAAGCGTGAATAGGGATGGAGGAGTAATAGATCCTGATCGATTTTCAGAGGGTTGTGTTCGTGAGGAGCTAGCTAAAATAAAGACAGACAAAACAATGGGGCTGGATGGTATACATCCTAGGGTGCTGAAGGAACTTATGGAAATTCTGGTAGCTCCATTGACTGCCCTTTTTAACGAGTCTCTAGAGTCAGGAGTTATACCGGAGGACTAGAGAAAGGGTATATGTGGTCCCTCTCCACAAATGTGGAAGTAAGGAAGAAGTAGGGAATTACAGGCCGGTAAGTCTGACTTCTGTGTTAAGCAAATTAATGGAAACGCGTTTAAAACAGAGAATGGTGAAGTTTCTGGAATCCTGTGGATTACAAGACCAGAGGCAACATAGATTCCCTAGAGGTAGGTCTTGTCAGACAAACCTGATTAATTTCTTTGACTAGATGACCAGAGAATTTGATAGAGGGAGTGTGCTAGATGTGGTGTATTTAGATTTTAGCAAAGCCTTTGACAGTGTTCCACACAGACGTCTAATAAATAAACTGAATGCCCTTGGGATGGGTCCAAAAGTGACGGGCTAGATCAAGAACTTGTTGAATGGAAGGTGACGGAGGGTAATGATCAATGGAGATGTTACCAGTGGTGTGCCTCAAGGTTCTGTTCTTGGGGCCTGTTCTTTTTAACATTTTTGTAAGCGATATTGCTGAAGGGCTGTCAGGTAAGATTTGCCTCTTTGCAGATGATACCAAAATCTGCAATAGAGTTGACATCCCTGATGGTGTGAATAATATGAAGAAAGACCTAGTGAAGCTTGAAGAATGGTCTGAAATTTGTCAGCTAAAATTTAATGGTAAGAAATGCAAGGTCATGCATTTGGGCTGCATAAACTCGAGGAAACATTACAGTTTAGGGGGGTGAAGAACTTATGTGCACGACAGAAGAGCAGGACTTGGGTGTGATTGTATGTGATGATCTTAAGGTGGCCAAACAGGTTGAAAAGGTTACGGCGAAAGCTAGAAGGATGCTAGGTTGCATAGGGAGAAGTATGGCCAGTAGGAAAAAGGAGGTATTGATGCCTCTGTATAAGACTCTGGTGAGACCTCATTTTAGAATATTGTGTACAATTCAGGAGGCCGCACTTTCAAAAAGATTTAAAAAGGATGGAGTTGGTCCAGAGGAAGGCTACCAAAATGGTATGTGATCTTCATCATAAGACATATGGGGACAGACTTAAAGAACTCAATCTGTATACTTTGGAGGAAAGGCGGAAGGGGGGAGATATGATAGAGATGTTTAAATACCTACATAATGTAAATGCGCATGAGTCAAGTCTCTTTATTATGAAAGGAAACTGGAATGAGAGGGCATAGGATGAAGTTAAGAACATAAGCACTGCCTCTGCCGGGTCAGACCAGGGGTCCATCGTGCCCGGCAGTCCGCTCCTGCGGCGGCCCCCCAGGTCCATGACCTGTAAGTGTTCCCTACCTAACCTAAAATGTCCATACCCTGTTCGCTCAATGTCCTGTCTTATCACCTATCCGGGAAGCGCGTTCCAGGTGTCTACCACCCATTGAGTGAAGAAGAACTTCCTTGCATTCGTTATGAATCTGTCTCCTCTCAGTTTTTCTGAATGACCTCTTGTTTTTGTTGTCCCCGCTAGTCTAAAGAATCTGTCCCTCTCCACCTTCTCTATGCCTTTCATGATTTTATAAGTCGCTATCATGTCCCCTCTCAGTCTCCGCTTTTCCAGGGTAAAGAGTCCCAGCCTGTCCAACCGTTCGGCATATGAAAGGTTCTCCATGTCCTTTATCATCCTCGTTGCTCTCCTCTGGACCCTCTCGAGTATTGCCATGTCCTTCTTGAGGTATGGTGACCAGTATTGGACACAGTATTCCAGATGTGGGCGCACCATCGCTCGATACAGTGGCAGGATAACTTCCTTCGTTCTGGTAGTGATACCTTTTTTGATAATGCCCAACATTCTGCTCGCTTTTTTTGAGGCCGCTGCACATTGCGCCGCCGGTTCATTGTGTTATCCACCAATACCCCCAGATCTTTTTCTTGGCTGCCTTCCCCGAGTATCCTCCCTCCCATCATATAGCTGTACATGGAGTTCCCCTTCCCTATGTGCAAGACCTTACATTTCTCCACATTGAAGCACATCTGCCATTTTTTTGCCCACTCACTCAGTTTCTTCAGGTCGCTCTGCAGTTCTATGCATTCTTCAACAGTTTTGACCCTGCTGGAGAGTTTTGTGTCATCCGCGAACTTGATAACTTCGCACTTCGTCCCTGTTTCCAGGTCATTAATAAATATATTGAACAGCAGTGGTCCCAGCACTGACCCTTGCGGAACACCACTTGTGACCCCTATCCAGTCAGAGTAGTGCCCCTTTACTCCTACCCTCTGCTTCCTGTCCACCAGCCAATTTTTGATCCATCTGTGCACGTCCCCTTCCACCCCGTGACTCCACAGTTTCTTCAGTAGGCGTTCATGGGGCACCTTGTCGAAGGCTTTTTGGAAATTTAGATATACGATGTCTACGGGATCACCTTGATCCAATTGTTTACTTATCCCCTCAAAGAAATGCAGTAGATTTGTCTGGCATGATTGGCCTTTACAGAAACCATGCTGGCTTGATCTCATCAGATTATTTTTTTCTATATGCTTATTGATACCTTCCCTGATCAGTGATTCGGCCATCTTCCCCCGAACTGAGGTTAAGCTCACCGGTCTGTAGTTTCCCAGGTCGCCTCTCGATCCTTTTTTGAAGATCGTGTGACATTCGCTATCTTCCAGTCCTCCGGGATTACCCCTGTTCTCAAGGACAGGTTGCAAATATGCCGCAGTAACTCTGCTGTTTCATCTCTGAGCTCTTTCAGTATTCTCGGGTGGATCCCGTCTGGGCCCGGAGCTTTGTCAGTTTTTAATCTATCTGCCTGATGAACGTCTTCGAGGCTTACCTCCATGCATGATAATTTTCCCTCTTGATCTCCCCTGAAGATTCCCAGCAATCTTCCCCCTCAGTACCCTCACTGGATACTGTTTCCCGAACCGTCGATACCAGGTCGACTGTCGGCTTTCCCCTTCTACTTAGTTTAAAGCTTGCTCTATCGCTCTTCTGACGTTATTTGCTAGTTGTCTAGTTCCCGCCGTGCTCAGGTGTAGACTATCCTTCGTGAAAAGCTTGTTCTTGCCCCAGAACGTTGTCCAATTCCTCACGAAGAGAAAACCCTCTTCCTCACACCATCTTCTCATCCATGCATTAATTGATTGTAGCTCCGTCTGCCTCTTCGTTTCTGCCCTCGGTACTGGCAGGGTCTCTGAGAAGGCTAGCCTCTGGGTCCTCATCTTCAGTTTCCTTCCTAAGATCTTGAACTGTTCAGGTCAGTGCATTCTTGCATGTAGTCTCTCCTGGTGACATTGTTCGTCCCGACATGGACTATCACTGCTGTCTCTTCCGTCTCTGCTCCTTCCAGGATTCTTTCAATCTTAGTCAACGATGTCCCTTCGTTCTTGCTCCTGGAGACAGGTCACTAGCCGATCCTCTCTCCCTCCTAGCTATGTGACTGTCATCGTGCCTCAGGATTGAGTCTCCCACCAGGATATGCAGATTTCCCTTCTTTCAGCCTCCGTTTCGGTCGCAGGTCCTGTGTCCTTGGTGTTCTTCGTTCTTCCAGCAAGGTTCCTCCGTGGGATATCCTCTACCTTGGTGTCAGATGTTTCTTGTCCTCTGCTCTGTGTGTACTTCCATCATTTCCATGCTCCTGTTCTTCCACTCTCCTGTAGGCTCTGGAGTAATCTAAGGAAATACTTTTTTACAGAAAGGGTGGTAGATGCATGGAACAGTCTCTCAGAAGAGGTGGTGGAGACAGAGACTGTGTCTGAATTCAAAAGGGCCTGGGATAGACACGTGGGATCTCTTGGAGAAAGGAAGAGATAATGGTTACTGCAGATGGGCAGACTAGTTGGGTCATTTGGCCTTTATCTGCCATTATGGCTGATCTTCGGGTTGAAGAAGTTCAATGACATAACTCCCTCCTACCGACTCCTGCATTGGCTGCCGATTGAGGCTCGTGTGAGGTTTAAGTTCGGCTGCTTTTGCTTCAAGCAACCAAATACATAACTGACCTATTCTCCTTTTAAACCAATAGACATAAAAGAAGCTCAAACTTGAATTTTGTGTCGTCGTCCCCCCCTCCAGTTAGAGGATGTAAATTCAAAATTTATCACCAACATCTTTTATCAAGCAGCATTATGGGGCAACAATCTGAAACAATTACTTACGCTTGCCAATACAAATAGGGAATTTAGGAGACAACTGAAAACACATCTGTTCCTAAAGTACATAGGAAACTGATTCGCACAATCTCTCTCAATACCAGATCTCTAGAACTGCTAAACAATAGATACTAAGTATGTCAATTCTACTCAATTTGTAACTTTTTTATAATCATTGTAAACCGCATAGAACTTCACGGTCCTGCGGTATATAAACCATTATTATTATTATCATGTTTCTATATGGATACAGCAATAAAGCAAAAAATCTAAAAACAAATGTAATAATGTTATCAAAACAAAGATCACCACATATTGAAAACATGATAAAAAACAAGGATTGCAAAGATGGAAATATGGAGTACCCAAATGATACTCTATGCATTGCATTACATGTCCCGTATGGATAACAACAATAATACATAAGGATGTAAAAACAAATGTAATGATAACTTCCCTAGCAACAGCAGCAGATGAATCCAGAGACCAATGGGATAACCCACATCTACCAGCAGGCGGAGATAGAGAAACTGATTAACAGGTGGTCCTATTGGCTGGCACACCTCCTGTTTATCCTGTATTCTCTATCTCCCAGCAGGAAAAGGTCGCTATTCAACTAGCTCCTGAATTCTGGCTGTGACTGCCATTCTGTTTCTCCTGTTAAGGTTTCTCTTCAGTGAGCTGGCAGTGCTATTTCTCCTGTTGAGATTTTCTCTTCAGTGAGACAGGGGTGTCTGGCTGAACGGTGCCGGCTTTAGGGGTTACACCTGGGCCCCCCCAGGTCCCTGCCTCACCCTCCCTCCATTGCTAGAGGGTCTGACTGGGTCTCAATTTTTTTCTTCTTTCCCTTCTCTGTTTAAAAAAAAAAAAAGAGAGACCACAGTTGCTGCATTCTGCTGTTACTGCTGATCAACCAGCTTTAACTGGCTTCAACAGACCCTAACAACAAGCTTGTGAGTATGTCTGGCTTTTTACTGTCGGTTGAACTTCAGGTTCTGTTTGGGAGTCTTAGTAATGTGGGTTCGGTCAACGTATGTTTAAGGAATGGATATTTTATTGAGGCTAAATTTTATGACTGGAAATCCGTGGAGGGAGCCGGGACTTTCCGCCCTTTGCATGCACGCGCTTAGTTTCCTTGTTGGTTACAGCGCGGCAGTAGCGGTGCGATTTCATGCTCGCACTTGTTCTCATTGTTGGGTTTCAGTGTAGCAGTAGTAGTCCTGTTTATTCTGAGGCTCTCTTTCATCGGTGTTTGTTACGGCCATGTGCAGCTGATTGTGCAGGTGTCAGTTTATAGCAGCGCGCATGAGATGGGACATGTTTTTTTTCCGGCTCTGTGGGCCATTCATCTGGTTATTCCCTGAGTCTGATTTTCTTTCTATGCAAGCCGCAGCAGGGTAAATTTTGCGGGGCTTGAATCCGACTATGTTTCTAGGAGTGTTGATGCAGCGGCCACATGTCAGCGATAATCAGGCGTGCGCTTGAGTCTCCGGCGATGGCGGGAGAGCTGCAGCGTTCCGGTAGTTTGTTTCCAGCTGACTTTGGTCAGGGTATGCCGGGGCTTCTCTCCTTTCCGGTTCAGACAAGTTGTATGTGTTTCACCAGCTTTGGGACAAGCTTGGGCAGATTTATATGTCTATGTCTGTGTTCCTGTTGTACTCCCTTGAAGGAAGCTGCTTGTTTAATCGGACTCTGGGCACTCAAGGGGTTTACCAGAGAGACTCTGACCTGTGCTAGGTCACCCAGTCTCGGTTTGTCTCCGGACTGGGGCGACATACGGCAGCTCACGGCACGGTGAGATCAGCAGTAAGATAGTGCCCTGTACTTCACACAGGTATCTCATTGTCTCTCTGGGGGTCTCTGCAGATTGAGCCTTTGTCTGTTGGTAACTGTCCTTATTTGGGCCTCTTTGCTGAGCTGCATGTGTCTAGTAGTGGCACAGGATATATATGCCTAAAAGTAGTACAAACGGTTTCCAATTTCGGGCTGTCTCTATGGGCATAATGACACTGCACATCTTCCTGCGGCCAGGACTCTTTCTCTATTTCTGAGGGGGCCTGGACTTCAGATTTCCATGCTTATCACACTGGTTTCTCCTGTCGCCATTTTCTCATGGCACATGCTAGACGGGCCCCCCGACCAGACAGGAAGGGCTGTACAGCTCCGTTTAAAACCAGTGAGCCAGTTACCTATTCTATCAACCCACGGAGGATCACGCGCTATGTGGCTGTTAGCCTCATCCCTGAAGCTCTCATTAGCGATGTGAGCGTTGTCTGATACCTGTAAGGATGCTGTTGTTTTCCACGGGGCGATAGATGCAGCATCTTGATTGAGTCTAGTACGTATTCACTTTTAAGGACATATGTATTTCGCTCATGTTGCATGGGGTTAGTACTGTTTTCATGGTTCCAGTACAGTGGTGCCTCGCATAACGGCCGCCTCGCACAGCGAACGCTGCGCACAACGAACTTCTTGTCTTGATCCGTACAACGGACTTCGTTTCACACAACGAAGTCGCCCGAGCTGCATCGCTATAACTGGCGCTACATATTTTAAACCTCCCCCCGCCGCCACCGCATATTTTTAAACCTCCCCCGCCGCCACCCGCATATGTTTAAACCTCCCCCCGCCGCCACCGCTATATGTTTTTAAACACCCTCCGCCGCCACCGCTTATGTTTAAACCCTCCCCCCCGCCGCCACCGCATATGTTTAAACCTCCCCCCGCCGCCACCGCATATGTTTAAACCTCCCCCCCGCCGCCTGGGCCTGCGCTGATCTCTGAATGGCTGCAGTCAGTTCTCGCGGGACTCACAAGAACTAACTGCAGTCAGCTCTCGCGGACTCACAAGAACTACTGCAGCCATTCGGAGATCGGCATGGGCCCACACAGGCGTGCAGAGGAATTGCTCCTGATCTCTGCGCTTCTTGGCCTGTACGCCACTGGCTGGGAAAGATGGGAGGAATTAAAAAAGGTACTGGGGAGTATCGTGGGGGGTGATTATAATACACAGCAAGGATCAACAAAACCCCTGTCTCCCCCTCCCCTTCACATATATCCCCTCTATATCATGCTAACAGCTCTAACAAGGTAAATTTATCTTTTTTTATGTCATCTTAGCATATTTTATGCTACAGAAACGAATTATTTTTTTTTACATGTATTGTTATGGGAAAATGCGTTTCACATAACGAACTTTTCGCATAACAAACTTGCTCCTGGAACGAATTAAGTTCGTTGTGTGAGGCACCACGTATATTCCTCTTTACGTTGTGAAACTTGATTTTTCCTAGGAGAATCTTCTTGCAGATCCTATAGTCTCATCCTGCCATTCCCTGACCTTCTGCACTTCATTCTGAGGGGATCTTGATTTCTTCCAGTGACTCTTCAGGCTTTCTCATGAGGGAGAAGACGCTATAATGTCAGGTCAGGGGGCTGTGAAGATTTTTCAGGATGCTTGCATCTTTGCATCCTCCTCAGGTTTCCAGTTCGTTCTTGGAGTCTCTTTGTTCTGTGTTTCCCTTTTCAGTGTTACTGGTCCTCAGGACAGTTCTTTTAGTTCTTCGGGAACTAAGGGACGTTGTTCCACTTACTGCATGGTGCCCGAGACGGGGGCATTGGGCAGGCTGGATCCCATTCTGCTGAATTTGTTTCTTGGGGTTACACATTTCTGCAGACAACCTGGGAGTATATTTACATTTTCTCTATGGACTCCGAATCGGCACTTGGTTTGCCTTCCTCTCTTGGAGCAGCGCTTTCGGTTTTGACACATGCCATTTCGTCTACCCAAGGCTTCACGAACGTTTTAGGTGATGTGGGCGGTGGTACCGTTTTGGCGCTACCAGGCGATTCATCTAATTTCTTCTTGACTGCCTGCTTGATTCAGACGACTTCCAGTCGGGCCATTTGACTGACACGAAAAGGGTGGTATCTTTTCCTCAGTTCTTTACATGTGCTTCTTTGAATTTGCACAGCGCTCTTTTCTCCTGTACTATTTATAGGTATATCGGGGTGATGTTTTTATTCATATAGGAGAGACATGTGTTTCTTTCCGGAGACTTGGGCATGGGGTCTCGGTCTCAGATTGGTATTCTTCTTCGCTTACCATGGGATTCTGTACAGTTTCTGAAATCCATATTGCTAAATAAATAATAATAATAATAACTTTATTTTTGTATACCGCAATACCATAGTTCAGAGCGGTTTACAGGGGAAGAGACTGTACATATACAGCGAAGTTACAGAATATCAGAAAATAGTTCAGAGCAGTTTACAGGAGATGAGAACTGTACATATGCAATGACGGTACAGAGAATTAGTTATCAAGTGTATGGTACAAACCAGTGGCAATTACAAAATGATCCAATAACTGTTGCAAGGGGGGTGCAGAAAGGGGAAAAGGAAAAATAACAGGGGAAGAGGGGGAGGAAGGGTAGGGAGGGAGGCGAGGTTGAGATTAGTAGTTTGGCTGGGAACTTCGGCTTGCTTTTCCCTTCTTACGCTACAGCAGTCGCTTTTGTTTCGGTGGTTCCCGGTATCTCAGGGCTCTAATTTTTTGGTATGCTCTGTATGATTTGGTGGCTCAGCGCGATTTCTCTTTTCAAGGCATGCCTCGGCCTTTGCTGGACTAGCTCATGACCACTGACCATCCCGGGCTGTTGGGTTGGGGGGCTCGGTGGCTTCCATCCTCAGCTGCAGGAGTCTGGTCTTCAGAGGCGACTCAGTACTTGTTCATTCTTCTACTCTTGAGCAGGATCAGGCTACCTTTCTGGAGCTTCAGATCATTCTTCCGGATTGCCGCTGAGGGTCCTTTTGGTCAGTATTAGGATGTGGGTATTTCTCTACAGCTTGGGCAGTAGGTGTTGTACTCAGTTGGCAGGTGAAGTTGTTCTGCTTCATTGGGTGGACTCTCATCTTTGTCTTCTGTTGGCAGAGCCTTTTATGGATCAGGATAAGAGTTTGGATAAACTTTCTCTCCGCGGAATCTGAGTATGGCCCATTTCTTGTATGTTACAGTGTAAAGCGTTGTGTACGCTCTGGAAAGTATGCATGTTAGTAATAGTGTAATCTTCTGCATCCTGGATATTGAGATTTGTGGCTCAGGCGTTCTAGCTCTTTTTATGGACGTGAGATCTCCTTGACCTAGACCTCATGGCCTCGTCTCTCAATTCTAAGCTTCCTAGCTTCTTCGGCGGGCCCAGGGAGTGGGAGTTAGAGGGGGTAGCTGCGTGGCTCCTTTCTCGCCTCTGCCTTCTCTTTTTCAGTGTTTTCCGCTGGCTGATGATGGCTTGGATTTGCCATCTCGAGCTCGCTTTCCGGGCACAATATTTGTAGAATCTCTGGATTGGCGGCGCCATCCTTACTATGCGGATTTGATGAGTCTTTCAACAGCCAGACTAAGAAGTTTCCTGGTTTCTCCAGCTTTGCTCGCCTAGGGTCCGATCAACATGGATATTTGTACTACTTTAGTATTACGACCTAGTTTTTTGAAAAATCATGACTGACGTGTAAGGGTTATGCGAAGCAGGTTGTTTCTTCTCTTATCCAGGTGCTACGGACGTCTTCTCCTGTGGTTTCTGCTTCCTTTTGGAGGTTTTTCCTTTCTTGGGTGCTTCTTAACATTTGAACCACTCCAGAGTTCCTTTTTGGCACAAGTGTATTGCCGAGGGCTTAGCGTTCAATTCCCTTCAGCTTCTAGTGCCATTCTTGGCTTGTTACAAGGGCTAGGTATATTGCTCTTCGCTTAATTCTCAGCTTCATGTAGTTCAGTTCCTAAACAGAGTGTGGTAATTCATGCTCATCTTAGAAAGCCCGGTTTGGAGTACAATCTTCACGTACTTCTTTTCAGTTTACCGAGGGCATCCTTGTCTTTTGGGACTCTAAAGGGCTGTGCCGTTGAACATTAGGTTTCTTGTGGCCATGGCTTCAGCTCTGCAGTTTTCTATGTTGCAGGCCTTGTTCAGCGGGGATTCCTATTTCAGATTTCCGAAATATGGGGTATCAGTTCGGATGGTACCACTATTTCTTTCTAGGGGGGTGTCATCCTTTCTTTTATGTCATGCTCGCTTTTCCTTCCTTCTTCCTGGGAGGAGAAATTGGGAGCAGTGCTTTTATTCACTTCATTTTTTGGTACGTACAGAGCATTTTCCGCGAGCTCGGTTTCTAACGACTTTTAGTTGTTTATATCTCCTTTTTGTATTCTTCAAGGGACGCCTCAAACGTATGGCGGCGTCCAAAGCCTCCATCGCTCGATGGGTCCAGGAGGACATTCTTTATGCTTGCTTGCTGGCAGGGAAGCGGTTGGCGAAAGAACTTCATGATCATTCTGCCGGAGCGATGGCTACTTCTTGGGCTCGGCCCAGAGGTTTTTTCCTTGGAGGAGATTTGTCTCGCGGCTAATTGGTCTTCCGAGAGTGCTTTCTCTCCGCATTTCTGCTTGGATGTGGGGGCGCATGCGGTAGGGGCGTTTTGTGCTTCGGTTGTTGCGGAGGCGGCGTTTGCTTCCCACCCAGATTGAGGATTGCTTTGCTACATCCCATTGGTCTCTGGATTCAGCTGCTGCTGTTGCTAGGGAAGGAAAAATTATGTTCTTACCTGTTAATTTTCTTTCCCTTAGACGCAGCAGATGAATCCAGAGCCCCACCCTTTCTGGATATTGTCTCGGTTTTTTCTTTTGCAACTTTCGCAGTTTGTTATTATGGCAGGTTGTTTTCTGTATTATTGCATTTTGAGATTTGTTATGGGAAAGAAGTTTTTTACATGCTATGCCTATTGATGGTTACGGATGCTTGGGCAAGGAGCTATACTGGAGAAACAGGAGGAATGCCAGCCAATAGGACCACCTGTTAATCAGTTTCTCTTTCTCCGCCTGCTGGTAGATGTGGGCTATCCCATTGGTCTCTGGATTCATCTGCTGCGTCTAAGGGAAAGAAAATTAACAGGTAAGAACATAATTTTCCCATAGTAAAAAGTTGAATAAGCTAAAACACATATTCTTTTTTTTTTTTGTTATCCTTTTCATAATACATTCAAGTATAAACTTGTACAGAACAAATCAGGTACATAAATCAATACAGAAAAAGAACAGATTTTTTTCACTTAATCACTCTAGTCCCAATAAAAGAGATCCAAAAGGTAGATAGTGGGGAGAAAACCCCCCCCCCCAAAACACATATTCTTTAGCATCTCTCCAGACTGGTACAGCTTCACTGATGGGTAGGTAATAGCTCATCATGACCAGCAGGTGGAAACAGAGAAAAAAATCTTTTGGCTGTAACAATAGGTATGATTCCCTATCATACCTCAGTCTATTCTGTCTCCAGGAGATGTGGTGAGCTATTGCAGTCTTCCCTCTTTAGTGTTAGGGCTGTTGGAATTTGTGTAGTGGCCTTCTTGTCCCCTTCTGCGCTGGACTGAGCTTGGGAGGGACCCTGTTTGGGGGTCTGTCTGACCTCAGGGGTGTCACACTCAATGGGTCACGAGTTGAGTCTCTCCCCTCCCTTCCTCCGCCTCCCTAAAATTTTGTAGAGGTGCCTCAGCTGTAAGCCTTGCCACTGATACTGGCCAGGGATATGGCTTAGAGAGCCAGTGGAGTCTGTTCTGAAAAATGGGGAAAAAATAACCCCTAAGGTTACCAGTAGCATACAGAATTAGCTATAAAATTTTCTTATTAGCATTCAAAACCAGACAGAATAACCAGCCTGAATTCATTGACAGCTTGCTCATTCCATATAACCCCTCTAAAACTTTTCGATCCTTGACTCATAGCCTTCTGTCAATTCCGTTCTTGAAACACATCAATACAGTGAGATCAAACATCTTTACAGTGACTGCTCCCACTTTATAGAACTCTATCCCTACCTATTTATGCGAATCATGCTAAATCGATTCAAAACAAAGCTAAAAACATTCTTATTTTTGGATGCATTTGAAACCTTAACTGCCCTTATAAGGGTGAGCCTATGCTGATTTTCCCCACAGCAACCCTTCCTAATGTTCTTCCCCTATCTGTAGCCTTTTTCTCAAAATATTGTAGCTCTCACCTTTCTACCTTTTGTTCTTGTCTTGTTCAAGTTTTAAATGTTTTTGAATGTATTAGCTCCCGCTGATCCTATCTACCCTAGATTACTGCAACATCGCCTACCTGGGCATCCCAAATAAAACAGTACAAAAATTAAGATTAGTACAAAACACTGCAGTTCGCTTGATCTTCGGACTGAGAAAAAAAGATCACATTAGCCCCTACTACAAGAAATTACATTGGCTACCTGTGGAGGCGCGAATACTGTTCAAATTTGCTTGTATCTGCTTCAAGCAAGTCTGGGGCCTAGCACCTTCCTACCTGCAAACACACTTCATTCTGCACAACCCCACACGTACAACCAGAAACAAAAACATCTTTGCATACCCAAAGATCACAGGCTGCAAATACAAATCCTTCCTAGACAGAACCTTCATGTTCCAAGCAAACAGACAGCAATCCTGGCTGGGAAACCACATAAATAAAGCCAGGCAAACCTACAACACATTCTGAAAATCAATTAAAACCATTCTATTTGACAAATTCCTTGCTTAATGAGATCACCTTATAACTCCAGTGTATTATGTAACATCTTTCTTCTCTCATGTATTCTTTCACCATATTTCTCCATGTTTCTCCATATTTCTCCATGTTTCTCCAATTCATGATGTAACTTCCTTCTTCTTGCATTTTGTAATTCGCTGATTGTCAAGCCTTCTTTCTATGTGAACCGCCTAGAAGTCAGTTTGACTATGGCAGTATAGAAAAATAAAGTTATTAGACTGCTTATAAGCCTGATTAGGCGGTATAAGAAATTTTTAATAAACTTGAATCTCTCTATTCTCTGTACTTGTAATTTTATTGTTAACCGGCACCTTTTTTATCTAGCTAGGTCAGTGTTCTCCCCAGAAATTTTTTCCAGCCGGGTGGTATGAAAAAGTAGCCGGGTGGGGTGGGGCGGGATGGAGAAATTTGGTGGTGGGGAAAATTAACCCCCTCTTTTACTAAGGTGCGCTAGCATTTTTAGCGCGCGCAAACCCCTGCGCTACAAGGGAAAACTAATGCCATCTCAATGCTGGTGTTAGCGTCTAGCACACGTGGCAATTTTGTGCGTACTAAGCGCATGCTAAAACCAGTATCACAACTTAGTAAAAGGAGCCCTAAATGTGTACTATTTTTATTAGTTAATTATTATTATTTTCCAATGCTCAATATGACTTCTTTTTTAAGGTTTGACACTTGTGTCAGAATATTTTTACTAAATTTAAGAAGTATCCAATTCTAGAAGGGAATAATTAGATATTTGCCCTCTTTCAAATGGTATAGAGGTTTAAAAAAGGGAAAGGTGTTAATGAATTCATTAGGTTCAATCTAGCCATTTATTTCTGCATGAATTTAAACAACTAAAAAAAAAAAAAAAAAAGATAAATATAGCTCATCCAGTCATACAAGAAATGGCTCTACAGCAGGGGTGCCCAAACTTTTTGGGCTTGCGAGCTACTTTTAAAATGATCAAGTCAAAATGATCTACCAACAATAAAATTAAAAAAAAACACAAAGCACACTATATGCAGAGAAAACGTTAATTATCATTTATATTCTGCAGGTTTTCAAAGAGGTCAAGGCGGATGACTTTATGCAATGTCACCTCAGGAACAACTATACAAAAATAGACAAACATACCCCCTCCCATTTTACTAAACCGCAATAGAGTTTTTTAGTGCAGGGAGATGCGCTGAATGCCTTGCACTGCTCTTGATGCTCATAGGCTCCTTGCGCTAAAAACCACTATTGCGGTTTAGTAAAAGGGGGCCATAGTGCAAAATATAGACAGCAGATATAAATTTGAGCCACCTATTGAAGTTCTCAGTGTTCTGTACTCGTTCCACACCCTTTCCATAAGTAGGCAGTACTTCTGAAAAAGCTACAGTCTTTACAAAAGGTTTTAACCCCTTTCCCAATTCCGGTAAGTTATTGTTGGCTAGGTCATTTGTTCTGAGGTGCATAACATCATCAGGGTTCAAAATCTTTGCTTCATCCCTAATTACAGTCATTATTTGTCTGGCATTCCTGATAGCTGAGGATCCTGGAAGGCATTTCATTTCTTTGAGTTCCTTGTCATGTGCTCCAAGGTTAATCTCTCTGATGATGGAATCCCCTAACAGTAATATATTTCTGGTTTGAGCTTTTCTATATGTGCTATGGGGATGGTTTTCTTCACAAGTTATCTTCACTGATTCTAGCTCCGCCTCAGTTCTTTTATTTTGAGTTTTACGTTGCTCTAATGGTGCATAGGAATTTTTTAGCGGCAACAATTGTGAAGGTGGATGTTTCCGTGCCACATACCGCAGTCTACCTAAGCCTACTGTGATCCATTTATTCCTGGGTTGTTTTATTCTTTGGGGGAGTGGTGGTAAATTGGTATATTTGTATGGGGTAATTGTAGCTGCTTTAATTTCCTCTAATTCTTGCTTAAGTTTACAGAGTTTCTCTTTGATACTATCAAGTTGAAGACAGATGGGGCAAGCCTTGAGTTTCCAGATGGTGTGCCTGGGAACTAAAGCACCACAATGAATGTATTTCGCTGACTGTCCAATTTCTCTTAGTGTAAACCGCCTAGAACTTCTGGTAATGGCGGTATAAAAGAATAAAATTGTTGTTTTTATTATTTGAATCTGAAAAACAGTTTGCATAAATGCATAAAGCCATATTTTTGGGATGATCATATCTTCAGTTTCACTTGACTGTAAAAGCTCATTTTGCAAATCTTGGAAGTACCTCATGGTACATGTCTGCTGGTAAAGTTGTACCCTCAGCTGACTTACCTACCAGCAGCAATATGGAGCCAAACTGCCAAAAAAAATTTTGTTCGTGAATTTTTTTGCCTAATTTGCTGACCTGTAGAAATGGAAGCACGTTCGCAAAAGATTTCAAACTTGGCACTGATACTTGCCCCAAGGTGTTGTACCAAACTGCAAAATTTCAGACTTCTAGGTAGTTTCCTTCTGTCGCAGTGCTTAAGCAAAGCTGACGTTTTAGGTCACACGAGGCATGGGAGTGGATCGATTGCTTTTCTTCGATGAAATTCAGATAAACTCTAATTTGAGACCCTAGACAACACCCCTGTAAAATTTGGTTGGATTTCAAGGGGGTCGAGGGTGGGCTCCTGGTCCATTTGACATGGAATGACCCCTATTATAGACATTAGCATACAGCACATTAAAATGCTATTAATTACCCAGCAGCACTCCAGAGCTGTGCGCTGTCTACTGCATGGACAGAAAGCCAAAATCCTACTGCCAATGATTTCAATTATCCCAGGACAAGCAGGCATCAAATTCTCAACATGTGGGTGACGTCACCGACGGAACACCCTAGCGGACATTTCGCAAGCAGACTTGCTGGAAGACCTTCAAGCTTGCGATTGGCCTGCGCATGCGCGCGTGCCCCTCCCGCCCAACCTAGGGAATGCATCTTCTCAGTGTGGCCTCAGTTCTATGTTTTCCGCGGAGCCAGAAGCACTGCACCCTTGCTTCATGCAATCTCGTTGTCCCTCTTGCACTGCGGCTTATTTGTTTACTTTCAGTTGAGTTGCTGTGCCCGTGTCTTTATTTTTCTTTTTTTCCATTCGTATATTTTTGACCGGGTTCACCGGTCTTGTTCTGGCCGCCTGGCCTCGCAGGGCCACAGCCGTCCTTTTTCTTATGTCCCGGCCTCGTTCAGGGTTTAAAAACTGTACTTAGTGCAACTGGGTTATCTCCATCACCGACCCTCATCGTTGGTGTGTGGAGTGCCTGGGTGCGGAGCACCGCGCTGAGTCATGTCCACGTTGTGCGACTTTGCAACCGCAGGCTCTTCGTCGGAGGGTGGCCAAGATTCTCCAACTCAGCCCCATGGATCCTGCGGGACAGGCCTCGAGCTCGGCCTTGGCACCCTCGTTGGGTGCCTCGGCCTTGAAGTCCCCCTCGGCCTCGAAGGCTCCGGCCTTGGCTCCTCCTGCTAGTCCGGTCTCGGGTAAGTCTCCTCTTTCCTCCTCAGGTGTGCCGGCAAAGAAGCCTGCCTCAGAGTCTAATGTCAGTGCTGCCTCATTGGCGTCTTCGAGACATCATTCTAAGCGTGCCCCCTCACGTAGGGAATACTCTTCCTCGAGGTCGCCCCCGAAGGAGCACACTGCTGCACCTAAAATCCAACAGCCTTTGGTCTCGGTGCCTATGTTTGAGGACATGCTTAAGGCTATACTTACCATGCAGCTTTCCTCGGTGGTAAGCCAACTGGTCCCGATCTCGACGCTTCTGACCTCGGTCTCGACCCAGCCTCGGTCTGATCAGCCTGAGCGTCCTTCTCTCGTGTCTCAGAGCCGTGCCCGCAAGACTCGTCGGGTTCCCTCGAGTGATTCTTCATCCCCCAAGTCACCTGTGACTTTTTGAGGGTTCAGGACAGGGGCCCACTTTTTGCCCGCTACTATGTCGATGCTTGCCCCTCCTAAAAAGCTCCTGTGTTCTCCGCCCTATCGGGGCAGGTCTCCGACCACAAAGCCTTCCAGGCACAGCCTTGTGCTCGAGTTGGACTCCAGTGTGCATTCCCCATCGAGGCAGATGCCAGCCTCTAGGGGGTCTTCTTCGAAACCGTTGGAGGAATTTTCATTTGCCCTGTTTTCTCCGAGGCTCCGCCAACTGATTCCTCGGACTCCGTCTTCTGCAGCCTCACGAGTGGTCCATCCATTCCTTGACCGTGCGTCAGGTGTTTGCTCATTGGGGGACTCCGAATGTCGATCTGTTCGTGTCCCCTCTCAATCACAAGTTGCCCCGCTTCTGCTCCAGGGTTTACACCCCTCTCAGGCTCGAGCCGGATGCTTTTCTGCTGGATTGGACGAACTTGTTTCTGTATGCGTTCCCTCTGATTCTGAAGACTCTCGTCAGGCTCAAGTCAATGCGTGCCACTATGATTCTGATAGCTCCTCGGTGGCCCCGACAGCCGTGCGTCTCCCTTCTGTTGCAACGCAGTTCCAGGGAGCCTCTTCTTCTGCCTGTTTTTCCTTCTCTGCTTACGCAGAGTCGAAGTTCTCTGTTTCATCCCAACCTACAGTCTCTGCACTTGACGACTTGGTTCCTCGAGACTTAATGCCCTCGTTCCAGTTTTCCCAGCTTGTGCTGGACGTTCTGGAGGCGTCTCGGAAGGAATCCACTCGCCAATGTTACCATCAGAAGTGGACCCGCTTTTCTTCGCAGCAGGAGCCGCTATCTGCTGTCCTGGATTATCTGTTACACTTGTCTGGCGCTGGACTCAAGTCCTCTTCGGTTCGAGTCCACCTTAGTGCCATTGCTGCTTTTCACCTGCCGATTGACGGAAAGCCTATCTCTGTTCATCCTGTTCATCCGGTTCATGAAAGGCCTTTTCCACGTTCATCCGCCCTTTAAACCTCCTCCTGTGGTTTGGGATCTTAATGTGGTCCTTGCTTGCTTGATGAAACCCCTGTTCGAGCCGCTAGTGTGGGCTCAGTTGAAGTATCTTACCTGGAAGGTTGTGTTTCTGATTGCTCTCACTTTTGCCCGTCGGGTCTGTGAGCTTCAAACCTTGGTAGCGGACCTACCTTTCACTGTCTTCCATCATGATAAGGTGGTTCTTCATACCCATCCTAAGTTCTTGCCTAAGGTTGTCTCTGAGTTTCACATCAACCAATCCATTGTTCTTGTGTTTTTTCCGAAGCCCCATTCTCACCCTGGAGAAGTGGCTTTGCATTCTCTTGATTGTAAGCCTGTGCTGGCCTTCTACTTGAAGCGCACCACTCCTCATCGTTCTGCTTCCCAGCTGTTCCTCTCTTTCGATCCGAATTGCTTGGGTCTCTCTGTTTCTAAGCGGACCATTTCTAACTGGTTGGCCGCTTATATTTCTTTCTGTTATGCTCAGGCTGGTCTCTCCCTGCCGAGTCGAGTCACAGGTCACAAGGTCAGAGCGATGGCGGCGTCTGTTGCTTTCCTCCGCTCAACTCCACTTGAGGAAATCTGTAAGGCTGCCACTTGGTCCTTGTTTCATATGTTTACCTCGCACTACTGTCTGGATACTTTTTCCAGGCGTGATGGCCATTTTGGCCTGTCCTTTTTGCAAAATCTATTCTCATAAATTGCCAACTCTCCCTCCATCCCATTCTGGTTAGCTTGGAGGTCTCCCACATGTTGAGAATATTCTTCCTGCTTGTCCTGGGATAAAGCACAGTTACTTACCGTAACAGGTGTTATCCAGGGACAGCAGGCAGATATTCTCGCAACCTACCCACCTCCCTGTGGTTGGCTTCTTTGCTAGCTATCCGAACTGAGGCCAAGCGGAGGAGATGCATGCCCTAGGTTGGGCGGGAGGGGCACGCGTGCATGCGCGGGCCAATCGCAAGCTTGAAGGTCTTCAAGCAAGTCTGCTTGCGAAAAGTCCTCTAGGGGGCTCTGTCGGTGATGTCATCCACATGTTGAGAATATCTGCCTGCTGTCCCTGGATAACACCTGTTACGGTAAGTAACTGTGCTAAATCTACCATCCACAAAAAATCTCCACTATTACATTACATTACATTAGAGATTTTTATTCCGCCTGTGCCTTTCGGTTCTAAGCGGATTACAAAATTGAAGAGAACTGGACATTTCCAGGAAGTTTACATATCAGGAATATAACAAGTTTACATATCAGGAATATAATATGTTTACATATCAGGTTTAAATCACAGGTAAGGATAGCAGTACATTAAGGAGATTATTACATAGCGCTGAGGAAGAAATATTGGTTACATATGGAGGTTGCTTACATGGCGTTGAGGGATGTTGTAGGAATGATGAATATGAAGGAGTAATTGTGTGTGTAGGCAGGAGGTTAGAGTGATGGTAGGTGTTTTTTAAATAGAAGCGTTTTGATTTCTTTTCGGAGAACTTTGATGTCTGATGTTTTGGTCAGCAGTTTGGAGACTGTTGGGCCAATTTTCGCTGCCTGTGTCGCTAGAAGGTTATCGTAGAGTTTCTTTCGTCTGGTACCATTGAAAGGGGGGTATGTGAATAGGCTTTGAGCTTTCCTTGTTCTGTGTGTGAGGTTGCGGTATAGGCGGTTGTTTAGGTAACTTGGTGCAGCTCCGTGGGTTACTTTGAATAGAAGACAGTAGAATTTGAATTGTGATCTTGCTTTTATTGGAAGCCAGTGAGAGTCTAAGTAAGCATTTGTGATGTGGTCGAATTTGCTAAGCGAGTAGATGAGTCTGAGGGCTGTGTTCTGAACGGTTTGTAGTTGTTTTATCATGTAGTTTGGGCATGATAGGTAGAGGCTGTTGCAGTAGTCTAAAATACTAAGTACCAGGGATTGGACAATGATTCTGTATTGGTCTCTGTCGAAGAATTTTCTTATTTTTCTAAGGTTTTGCATGGTGTAGAAAGCTTTTTGGATGATTCTGTGAATTTGTGTCTGCATTGTACAGCGTCTGTCTAGTTGTATTCCCAGGATTTTGAGAGTGGTCTGTATAGGGTGAAACGAACAGGATCCGTTTCTTGGTCCCGAAACTGCCCTGCAAAACACTCTGTCATCTGGAGGCAATTCCCCTTAGAAAGAAAGATAGGTAGCCAGTATTCTAAAGAGATTTTTGCCTGATTTATTATGAGTGTGCATCCATTTATATATCTGTTACATGGGTCAGTGGTAACCATCACAGGAAAAGGGGGATGGACAAGAGAGGGGAGGGGGTGCGTGAGCAGGATATGTACTTCATTGTTTAAATCTTAAAGGTGTTAAGAGCTGTGGGGGGTTGAGCCTTCATGTCTCAGACAACTAACCTAGTTAACATAAATTAAATGACCTCTTCCCAAACCATTAAGAGAGTAAACAGAACATTTTGCATTTGATTACTTCCAGCATAGACAGAGGCAGAAAACTTATCCTTTCCTTTCAATCCCCTCTTACGTCATGAAAATGACGTCATAAATGCACAGCATGAGCGTGGAGGGAGATATATTCTAGATATGTCTCTTGAGGAGGGGTTTTAGGGGCTGCAATATGAGTCAAACAGCGCAGGAACAGTCTAAAATTACAGAAGCAACAAGAGTGCAGATAATAATAAAGATTATAACAATAAGAAGGTCTTTTACCCACCCCTTCATCCAACTAAAATACAGATCCCAAGGATTAGATAAACCAGAATTACGTTTAAGTTCAACATTCTTATTGATAGTAATAAGGGACTCAAACCTAGCCTTAACCTGGTCTCGGGCCTTGAATTCATCTGGGACCCCTATCTCATCTATGTATAGCTAAAGTGCACTGGCCTATCTACTGGCTGAGTAGTTTAACACGGAGCCGGAGGTCTCCACAGAGCCAGTAAATATCACCTAAAGCAAAATCTAATGCTGCAACAGTGAAGCATACCTATAATTTCCAAAAAAGAATACAGTGGTGCCTCACACAACGAACTTAATCCGTTCCAGGAGCAAGTTTGTTATGTGAAACGTTCGTTGTGTGAAACGCGTTTTCCCATAACAATACATGTTAAAAAAAATAATTCGTTCTGTAGCATAAAATATGCTAAGATGACATAAAAAAAGATAAATTTTTGGTTATTATTTTTATTTAGATACATCTAAAAACATAATTGTTTTTTAAAACAACACACATTTTTTAAATTTAAAGACAGACTAAGTAGAGTCTAATTTTACAGTGAGAGGGCAGAGTCTCAGCGGCAAAAACTGGGACTTAACTGTTCATTTTTTTTTTTTTCTACCGTGTTTCCCCCGATGATAAGGCAGGACCATCAAATAAGACAGCCCCCCCCTTTTTAGAAAAAAATGTAAAATAAGGCACCCCCCCGCAAATAAGCCACCCACCGATACCTGCGCTTACCCGAATCGGGTGGTACGGTGGGTGACTCCGTGTGGTCCCTGGCACCCCCGACACGATCGGGGCAAGAGGGAGCTCAAGCCCTCTTGCCCCCCCGACTCCCCGACACGATCGGGGCAAGAGGGAGCTCAAGCCCTCTTGCCCCCCCCGACTCCCCAACACGATCGGGGCAAGAGGGAGCTCAAGCCCTCTTGCCCCCCCCGACTCCCCGACACGATCGGGGCAAGAGGGAGCTCAAGCCCTCTTGCCCCCCCCGACTCCCCGACACGATCGGGGCAAAAGGGAGCTCAAGCCCTCTTGCCCCCCCGACCCCCCGCCACGATCGGGGCAAGAGGGAGCTCAAGCCCTCTTGCCCCCCCGACTCCCCGACACGATCGGGGCAAAAGGGAGCTCAAGCCCTCTTGCCCCCCCCCGACTCCCCGACACGATCGGGGCAAGAGGGAGCTCAAGCCCTCTTGCCCCCCCGACTCCCCGACACGATCGGGGCAAAAGGGAGCTCAAGCCCTCTTGCCCCCCCGACTCCCCGACACGATCGGGGCAAAAGGGAGCCCAAGCCCTCTTGCCCCGCCGATTCCCCAACTCCCCGACAATATCGGGCCAGGAGGGAGCCCAAGTCCTCCTGGCCACGGCGACCCCCTAACCCCACCCTGCACTACATTACGGGCAGGAGGGATCCCAGGCCCTCCTGCCCTCGACGCAAACCCCCCCTCCCCCCAACGACCGCCCCCCCCCAAGAACCTCCGACCGCCCCCCCAGCCGACCCGCGACCCCCCTGGCTGACCCCCACGACACCCCCAACCCCCTTCCCCGTACCTTTCTGTAGTTGGCCGGACAGACGGGAGCCAAACCCGCCTGTCCGGCAGGCAGCCATCGACGGAATGAGGCCGGATTGGCCCATCCGTCCCAAAGCTCCGCCTACTGGTGGGGCCTAAGGCGCCTGGGCCAATCAGAATAGGCCCGGGAGCCTTAGGTCCCTCCTGGGGGCAGGGCCTGAGGCACATGGTCGGGTTGGGCCCATGTGCCTCAGGCCCCGCCCCAGGAGGGACCTAAGGCTCCCGGGCCTATTCTGATTGGCCCAGGCGCCTTAGGCCCCACCAGTAGGCGGAGCTTTGGGACGGATGGGCCAATCCGGCCTCATTCCGTCGTTGGCTGCCTGCCGGACAGGCGGGTTTGGCTCCCGTCTGTCCGGCCAACTACAGAAAGGTACGGGGAAGGGGGTTGGGGGTGTCGTGGGGGTCGGCCAGGGGGGTCGCGGGTCGGCTGGGGGGGCGGTCGGAGGTTCTTGGGGGGGGGGCGGTCGTTGGGGGGGGGGGGGGGTTTGCGTCGAGGGCAGGAGGGCCTGGGATCCCTCCTGCCCGTAATGTAGTGCAGGGTGGGGTTAGGGGGTCGCCGTGGCCAGGAGGACTTGGGCTCCCTCCTGGCCCGATATTGTGTGGGGAGTTGGGGAATCGGCGGGGCAAGAGGGCTTGGGCTCCTTTTTGCCCCGATCGTGTCGGGGAGTCGGAGGGGGGGGCAAGAGGGAACCAGGCGGAGAGAGGGCAGTTAAGCGCAGTGCCTGCGCGGAAGGATGCAGCTCGGGCGACTTCGTTGTGTGAAACGAAGTTCGTTGTACGGATCAAGACATAAAGTTCGTTGTGCGTAGCGTTCGCTGTGCGAGGCGTCCGTTATGCGAGGCACCACTGTACTAGGCTGTAGTTAAATTTCCAGTATGCCTCGGACAATAGTTTCTGATTAATACATTAACACATTTTAGCTAATCATGATTTAATCAGGACTACTTGAAACCGTCTTCTTGCCCTCAGGGTCTGTCTGCATCCCCATGCCAGAGTCAGATTGATACAATTTCCCATAGGCCTTTGGTGACACCAGCTATGCCAACCGAAAATGCTGAACGCCTGCAACGGTTATGCTGACATCTTCCATATTCTTTGAAATGAAAGCAAACTTGTGGTACCCTTAGCCAGCTTGCCTCGCTTATGCCTTGCCAATCTCTAACAGTATATCATAGCTGTCCTCCAAGCTATGATGATGAACATTTCCCATTATGAGTTCAAACCTCTGTCTTAGGTTGCATAGGTCGTATCTATATCTTACCCGTCGTTGAGCGAATGAACGGTGCATAAGGGATGTAGGAAACTTTCTCAGGAGGCCCAGGCAAAAAGATACAAAGATGTCATAAGAGAGTATGTAAGTATGGGATAATATTATCTCTGACCCTGGTAATGGTAATGCAATAGGCCATGCCAAATTAAAACCAAATTAGAACCAAATTAGCAAGTTGTCAGAGAAGATACTGGAAATTCATGTATAACTGCCTTAAAAGCTAGAGGGAAGAAAAGAAATATACACGTGTTTCACTCTACAGCAAAGGAGAATCATAACAATACATAGCAAAATTTGTAGAATAGTTAAGATAGGATGAATTAAAACATTAAATACATGGTTTGCAGTGGGTGAATACCCAAAGAAAAGTTCCCAAACTGAGACATGAGCGTCTCGTAGCAAATTTTCTATAGTTTGTGCAATCTGTCCATTTTCAAAAGTGATAGTATGATTCACTTCTTTGGAGGTTTTCTTAAGTTGTTCAATGTAAGTATGGAGTTCAGTAAAGTTCAGCAGCTTTTGGAATGTCTCATTCCCCATTCCAAGAGTTAGTGGATGTACAGCATATGAAATAAAGTCTGAAATGTCCATAGAATAGGTTAAATAGGAGGAATTGTACAGCAAAGCGTTCTTAGGAAGGTGGCTATCTCCGATGAACAGGAAACATTGTGTACAGCATGTGTGGAAAAGTCTTTGCAGTCAGGGTGCAGGAAGATGAATTACAGTCCAGCAGGAACCGGCAGTCTCTTTAAACTGGTGAGATGCACACTTGGGATGAAATGATGTTTGCACAGGATCTGTTGTTTGCACAGGATCACTGGAAATTAGTGGTGTTCACCCTTGAGATGAAATGATGTCTGTGCATACAGGGAGGGATTTGAAAAGAGTCCCGATATCATTCAGCAGCTGTACTCCAGTGTGATCCAAATAAGAGATAGAAAATGGAGGAGAAACCATGTTGCCTGTACTGAATGTAGAGAGAGAGAGAGAGAGACCAGGTTGCCTGTACTGAATGTGGCAACATGTGACAATATTAATACATTTACTTGTTATAGTTATGGCAAAAGAGAGACAATATTCAAGTACTTAAGGTTCTTAATCAGACATTCCAAAAAGATATGTTTTTGTGTGCTGCATATAACTATTATGGCAATTCAGAGAGACCATAATTCTGTACTGAATGTATTTAAAAAAAATTATGTCAGTCAGAAATGTGTACTGAATGGTTCATATCAAGTGAGCACCATAGAATAAACACTGTATAGATATAGAATAAAACCTTTTCTTAAAAATATAACCCCTAAGTAAGCTACATTTAGCATATGCAAATTATAGGGAAAAAAGAACATTGCGCATTTGGGCTAGTAAAAAGTGGGAAAAGAGCTAGCTCTAGAAATGGCCAATATTATATATCCTGGGGTACCCCTCAAACCAAAACAAGTAGACAAAACACAGACCACATGGCACAGACAAGACACAAAACACATAGCTCTAGGCTTCAAACTATTCTTCCATCGGTCAAGTGTTCAGAGCTGAACTTATCTCTGGAAATAAACACATTGTTATAGAAAAACAAAACAGAGATGAACACATGAGTAAAGTATATGGACAAATAATGCATATCATAACCATCTCATATTTAGAAAAGCTAATGTCTCTTTGGATCGTCTTTATCTCTGCAGTGACAAAGAGGATCCCTGGAAAACACCAGATATATCCTTGTGCCAAAACTGGGATGGGCATGCATATATCCGAACCGCTGCTAAGAAAAAGAAAAGAAAAACACATTTTAATTTTGCAACATCCTAATTTCAGCTAAAACAATAGGAAGGAATTTTTTTCCATTCACAAATGTGCCAGCTGTGGCTTTCCAGATTTTATCTTTAATAGTCCTGTTCATGCGTTCGACAATACCGGAACTCTGTGGGTGATATGGGAGATGAAATTTCCACTCAGTGTGGAGTGCGATAGCTAAATCTTTGCATACTCTGGCAGTGAAAGCAGGACCAATATCTGAGTTGATGTGTGTGGGACATCCCCACCTAGGGATGATTTTCGCGAAGTAAAATGTTCACCATAGTCTGAGCAGTTTCATTTGTAGTGGGAAAAAACTTCAGGTTATCGGGAAAACATGTCAACAATAACAAGGGCAGCTGGTATACAGGGTTTCCCCTCTTTGCACCAAAGTCCGTCCGAAGGGCGGCTTTGGGCACCGGCCAGATGGGCATTGATTAAGCCAGTGACCAGGGTCTCCGCAATTAAAACATCCAGTACTTCTAGATGGATTATTACCATCTCAATCGGAGACAGGGGCCCGCCCGCTACGAAACCCGTGACCCCTTCTTCCGCGAGGAGCGGACAGGCGCGGTCCCCAGGTAGGTAGCTGGCCCTAATAATGCAGGATTTCCCGAGGCTTAGAGATCTCAAAGCGTAGGAGAGTGTTGCGTAGTGGTTAGCGCTACAGCCTAAGGAACCTGAGGCTTGGGGGTTCAAACCCCGCACTGCTCCTTTTTTCAATCTGAAATTATGCACGAGAACTAGTGGGCCATTCTGAAATCATTTGTTTGACCAGCATCTGCAAAGGAGAACGGAGGTTAGAAAAGAAAGTCTGAAGTAGGGAATCCATATTTGCAGGGGCACTAAGTCCTGCCTCTTGGGTCCAGGTTTCATTAAACCTCTTCCACACCTATCAAGCTCTGTCTGCAATCCTAATCGAATCACATTGGATTCCTGTTACTCATCGCATTACCTTTAAAATCCTACTTTTAGTTTTTAAAACACTGTCTTTGAACGAACCCCAATTCATTAATAACTACTTATTCCCCATAGTATATCATGTTCTTTAAGATCCATTAATCAAAAACTCTTAACAATTCCATCACTGAAAGTTATCGGAACTCATCATCATGATATCTTCTCTGTAATGGCCCCACAATTATGGAACACCTTACCTCAGCATTTAAGAGAAGAAAATGACCTAAACCATTTTAAAAGCAATCTGAAGAGCTTCCTTTTTAAAGACGCCTTTAATTTATTTATTCCCTATTCCTATTGCCCTCACCATTCACGTCTTCCCTTGTGCTCTATTAATACAATTGTAGTTCTGCCCTTTCTTCCTTATGCATCTGTTAGTTTGTATGTCAATATGTCAAACTCATGTAATTTACTATAAATAAGCTTATGTGTACATCGCTTAGCAAATTAAATTAAGCTATTCAATAAGTTAAAAATAAACTTGAAACTTGAATCTCACAAATTTCCATATTTTTCTTGCTCTATCTGTAAAACTAATTCTGGCCCCTGTATTAATTAAAGTTAATTTATCCTGACCCTCTTTGGGGCGGCCGCAAGTGCCCAAAATCAAAGGTGCCACATACCTCAAGCTGAATTCAGAGTTGAACTTCTTTCCCTTATCCTGCGTCTCCAAAATTGAGTCCACAGGAAAGTGATAGGAGTCCGGCAGGGCTGTGAAGGTTTGAGTGACCTTGGTATTTAGGTACAGAAAGTCAGGACATCCCTATGCACTAACACTGTTTTTTTCCTGGCTGTCAAATCACTTTTTACTCTTTCCAATTCTATCTGCATTGTATCTTGATCCTGTTGCAATGTATTATAATTATATGGAGGCCACATTATCGTAAGGATGTGCTCAGAATTGAATCGGTTCAGCGGATGGCCACCAGGTTGGTCTCGGGGCTAAAGGGTCTCCCGTACGAAGAAAGATTGAGCAAATTGCAGCTCTACACTCTCGAAGAGCGTAGGGAGAGGGGAGACATGATTGAGACTTTTAAGTACATCACGGGACGGGTCGAGGTGGAAGAGGATATCTTTCTTCTCAAGGGACCCTCGACCACAAGAGGACATCCGCTCAAACTCAAGGGAGAGAAGTTTCGTGGAGACGCCAGGAAGTACTTCTTCACGGAGAGAGTGATTGAGCATTGGAACAAGCTTCCAGTACAGGTGGTCGAGGCACGCAGCATCCCAGACTTCAAGAACAAATGGGATACCTATGTGGGATCCCTACGAGGTCATGCCAAGGGATAGGGTCACTAGGACTTGAATGAGCGGGTCAGTAGAGTGACAGTATAATTATTGTACTTTAGGGGTCAGTAGACTTAAGAGGGTGAGTAAATGGTGTGGGCAGACTTGATGGGCTATGACCCTTATCTGCCGTCATCTTTCTATGTTTCTATGTTTCTAAGAAAGAAAGATAATGCCTCCAAATTATTCAAAATACTGCCATTAAAATCATTTCACCTTAAAAGCTCAAAAATTTGATCATGTCACACCACTTTTGATTAACTCCCATTGGCTTCCCATAGATCATTGATTTACTTATAAAATAATGTTACTGATACATAAAACCATAGCTTCCGGTCTACCTGATTTCATCAACAGGTTATTAATCTCCCACAACCTGCATCGCACATTACATTCTTCTTATCAAAACCTGTTATCCATTCCCTCTACCTTGGCACCGTGCATACTAATAAAGTTCATCACTTGATAAATTTAAAACTAGCTTGAAGGCCTTTCTTTTTAAAGACGCATTTGGAGTATAATAGTCCTTTTAAGGACTGTAATGGGACTTTGCTCCTTGCTTTCCTTATTCATTTTAATCTTTTCTACAAAGTGCTAGATTATTTATTTTTTGTTTCCTCCCTTTTGTTTTCATCCTTCTCTCTTTCTTTTTCATTATAATTTGTTTTGCTTTGTTTTTAAATATATGACTTTCTGACTGTCTGTTTTAATAATTACACAAATGTATTTCTACCCTTTTTCATTTTGTTTCGGTAAGTTCCCCAAACAAACCTGAAACCTAAAACGGAATTTATTTTTTATTTTATTTTTTATTTTTTTATTTTCTTTCCGGCGACACAGCACAAGAAACGGCAGAAATTTAAACCTATAAGCAGTGCAAACACATACGGGAAAGACAAGCTGCTGAAAAGTTCTCAGCCGGCCTACAAACAGTGCTGAGAACTAGTCAGCCTGCTTGTCACTACAACAAAGAGAGAAGGAGGGGCTGTCCTCCTCCTCTTCCCGCCAAAGACTGCCTCAGAATCAGATCTCTGACTCCAACTCAACCACTTCACCCATACCACACATCCACAACCTGGTTAAGCCCTACAGGGTTCACTACTTTCACCTATTCAACATTTACATATCCTCTCTAGGACACCCACTGCAAAAACCAAACCTGATCTATTACCGTATTTTCACGCAAATAACACGCACCCGTATAAAACGCGCACACGTGTATAGCGCGCAGAAATCACGATGATAAGCACAAAAACTTTGGTATAACGCGCTCACGATTATACCGCGCATGCTGCCCGACTCTCCGTTCACCCCCCTGACTTCCGTGCACTGCCCCGCCTCTCCGTGCGCTGTCCCGACTCTCCGTTCACCCCCCCTGACTTCCGTGCACTGCCCCGCCTCTCCGTGCGCTGTCCCGACTCTCCGTTCACCCCCCCCTGACTTCCATGCACTGCCCTGACTTTCCGTGCGCTGTCCCGACTCTCCGTTCACCCCCCCCTGACTTCCGTGCACTGCCCTGACTTTCCGTGCGCTGTCCCGACTCTCCGTTCACCCCCCTGACTTCCGTGCACTGCCCCGCCTCTCCGTGCGCTGTCCCGACTCTCCGTTCACCCCCCCCTGACTTCCATGCACTGCCCTGACTTTCCGTGCGCTGTCCCGACTCTCCGTTCACCCCCCCTGACTTCCGTGCACTGCCCTGACTTTCCGTGCGCTGTCCCGACTCTCCGTTCACCCCCCTGACTTCCGTGCACTGCCCCGCCTCTCCGTGCGCTGTCCCGACTCTCCGTTCACCCCCCCTGACTTCCGTGCACTGCCCCGCCTCTCCGTGCGCTGTCCCGACTCTCCGTTCACCCCCCCCTGACGTCCATGCACTGCCCTGACTTTCCGTGCGCTGTCCCGACTCTCCGTTCACCCCCCTGACTTCCGTGCACTGCCCCGCCTCTCCGTGCGCTGTCCCGACTCTCCGTTCACCCCCCCCCCCCCCGACGTCCGATTCATCCCCCCCCCGGCAGGACCATTCGCACCCCCACCCCGAAGGACCGCCGACTCCCCGACAATATCGGGCCAGGAGGGAGCCCAAACCCTCCTGGCCACGGCGACCCCCTACCCCCACCCCGCACTACATTACGGGCAGGAGGGATCCCAGGCCCTCCTGCCCTCGACGCAACCCCCCCTCCCCCCCAACGACCGCCCCCCCCAAGAACCTCCGACCGCTCCCCCAGCCGACCCGCGCCCCCCCCTGGTGACCCCCACGACCCCCCCACCCCCCTTCCCCGTACCTTTGGTAGTTGGGCCAGAAGGGAGCCCAAACCCTCCTGGCCACGGCGACCCCCTAACCCCACCCCGCACTACATTACGGGCAGGAGGGATCCCAGGCCCTCCTGCCCTCGACGCAAACCCCCCTCCCCCCCAACGACCGCCCCCCCCAAGAACCTCCGACCACTCCCCCAGCCGACCCGCGACCCCCCTGGCGACCCCCACGACCCCCCCACCCCCCTTCCCCGTACCTTTGGAAGTTGGCCGGACAGACGGGAGCCAAACCCGCCTGTCCGGCAGGCAGCCAACGAAGGAATGAGGCCGGATTGGCCCATCCGTCCTAAAGCTCCGCCTACTGGTGGGGCCTAAGGCGCGTGGGCCAATCAGAATAGGCCCTGGAGCCTTAGGTCCCACCTGGGGGCGCGGCCTGAGGCACATGGGCCCAACCCGACCATGTGCCTCAGGCCGCGCCCCCAGGTGGGACCTAAGGCTCCAGGGCCTATTCTGATTGGCCCACGCGCCTTAGGCCCCACCAGTAGGCGGAGCTTTAGGACGGATGGGCCAATCCGGCCTCATTCCTTCGTTGGCTGCCTGCCGGACAGGCGGGTTTGGCTCCCGTCTGTCCGGCCAACTTCCAAAGGTACGGGGAAGGGGGGTGGGGGGGTCGTGGGGGTCGGCCAGGGGGGTCGCGGGTCGGCTGGGGGGGCGGTCGGAGGTTCTTGGGGGGGGACGGTCGTTGGGGGGGAGGGGGGTTTGCGTCGAGGGCAGGAGGGCCTGGGATCCCTCCTGCCCGTAATGTAGTGCGGGGTGGGGTTAGGGGGTCGCCGTGGCCAGGAGGGTTTGGGCTCCCTTCTGGCCCGATATTGTCGGGAAGTCGGCGGTCCTTCGGGGTGGGGGTGCGAGTGGTCCTGCCGGGGGGGGGGGGATGTATCGGACGTCGGGGAGTCGGCCGGGCAAGAGGGCTTGGGCTCCCTCTTGCTCCGATCGTGGATGCGGGTGCGGGTGGGAGCGCGTGCGAGTGGTCGTTCGGGGTGGGGGTGCGAGTGGTCCTGCTGGGGGGGTGAATCGGGCGTCGGGCGGGGTGGGAACTATGTTTGAAAACTTTCGTATACCGCGCTCACGCATATAACGCGCGAGGGGTATGCGCGGTAGGTAAAAACGCGTATAACGCGCGCGTTATATGCGTGAAAATACGGTACATATATGCGGACGACATCTCCATCCTAATCCCAGTGAACAGCATAACAAATGAAACCTCAAAATACATTACTCATATAATGACTGAAATAGAACATTGGACAAGCAACTTCAAACTGAAACTTAATACAGAAAAAACAAAAATCTTCCTTGCAAGCCCAACGGATAAAATTACCAATTCAACGCTACATATAAAAGACCATGATTACCCAATTACCAACACAATAAAAATATTGGGAGTCACATTGGACACACAAACCTCACTATGATTGAACACACGAATATAGTGGCAACAAAATGTTTCACGATGTTATGGAGATTAAAGACCATCAAAAAATACTTTGACCCACTATCGTTTAGATTATTAGTGCAATCACTAGTGCTTTCTACCCTGGACTATTGTAATATCGTTTATTTGGGTATCATTCAGAACTCAACTGTCCGCTTGATATATGGATTAAAAAAGAATGACCATGTCATCCCCACCACAAACCACTGCACTGGCTGTCAGTCGAGGCAAGAATATTATTCAAGTTCTCCTGCATATGTTTCAAGCTAGTTTGAGGACTAGCACCTACATATCTACAAACCCACTTTGCACTCCACAACCCAACAAGACAAACCAGAAACAGCTATCTTTTTTTTTTTGCATACCCAAGCATAACCAATTGTAAATACAAAACCTTTCTGGACAGAACCTTCATGCTCCAAGCAGATAAACAACAACATTGGCTAGACAGTCACATTAATAAAGCCAAACTGACCTACAATGCCTTTAGAAAACTCATAAAAACTACCCTATTCGACAGATACATCACCTAAACAGAACCTCATCAAGCACTTTTTCTTTTCACAATGCTCTCTGAAATCCTAATTCGTGCTGTTTCTGAATCTCTAAACAAACTGTACATTGTAATTTTTTCCCTTTTTTTTTCAGGAAAGCTGTGATTTTTCTTTATAGGTCAGCTCCGAAATTCTTAGCAAACATATTTTGTAATTTTGATTCCTAATAGTCTCTGTACTCTGTACTAATAGTCTCTGTACTCTGTACTCCCTCCACATATTGTAAATCGCTGAATGTTCAGCTCTCTTAAATGTAAACCGCCTAGAAGTCGCAAGATTGTGGCGGTATAGAAGAATAAAGTTATTACCATTATTATTATTATTATTATTACTGAAGCGAACAAAGTCTCATCTGTCTAGGAGGTGGAGAATCCTAAGTGCCTTTATGACCCATTAGAAAAACAATATCACAATGCAGGAATTTTTTCAATAAAAAAAACAATATAACAATGCAGAAATTTTCGCTTACCTTACCTTATAAGCGAGGTACATTAATAATATACAATATAATCTTATACTCTATAAAATCTTATCTAAGCGATAGAAGAGAAAAGCGCATGCAAAGAATGGCACAGATGACAGAATGCGCAGACGTTTCTCCACAATAGAGACTTTCCAAAAGTCTTCACTTAATTTCATTCTTCCCGAAAGAATGGCAGCTGCTTATTTTCGCGGCGGGAATTTACCGAAAACTCCACATTAATATTTGTCCTTACCAAAAGGACAGTAACCGCGGCGGGTTTACCAAAAACCCTACAATATAAATAAAGGGTTGGAACATGACTCCAATACCTGTGAGTATTAAAGAACAGAATTCAAAATTCAGAAATACTCACAAAATATTGGTAATGTCAAGTCCATCCCGGACGAGCCCCCAAATTGAAACGAACAGGATCCGTTTCTTGGTCCCGAAACTGCCCTGCAAAACACTCTGTCATCTGGAGGCAATTCCCCTTAGAAAGAAAGATAGGTAGCCAGTATTCTAAAGAGATTTTTGCCTGATTTATTATGAGTGTGCATTCATTTATATATCTGTTACATGGGTCAGTGGTAACCATCACAGGAAAAGGGGGATGGACAAGAGAGGGGAGGGGGTGCGTGAGCAGGAAATGTACTTCATTGTTTAAATCTTAAAGGTGTTAAGAGCTGTGGGGGGTTGAGCCTTCATGTCTCAGACAACTAACCTAGTTAACATAAATTAAATGACCTCTTCCCAAACCATTAAGAGAGTAAACAGAACATTTTGCATTTGATTACTTCCAGCATAGACAGAGGCAGAAAACTTATCCTTTCCTTTCATAGGGTATTTGATTGCATTTATTTCCAGTTCTGTAACGGATTGTAGTTTTT